>NC_067150.1:27030998-27358498 GCF_903995435.1 Acomys russatus
GGCCTTATGGGGTCTCTCCCCCCTATAGTAAAATATCTATGGTTGATTTTGTTCAGCTCGTGTTTAGGCAGTCCTCTTGGTGAAACTGTATAAGTGTGCCTTTCTACATTCCTAGGACACATGGGCTCACAGAAAACCCCCTGTTTTGCCAACTCAGTTTTTTTTGCCCCTCTATTTCCCAATGATCCCTGAGCAGTAGATACTGGGGCTACATTCTAGGTGTATCACTTAGGGCTGGGATCCACATCTCTGAATTTTGATTGTTTGTGGGGTTTGGTTTTGCTTGTTTGTTTGTTTGTTTTGTTTTTGTTTTTTTAAAGACAGGGATTCTCTATGTAACAGAGCCCAGAGCCTTGGCTTTCCTGGACTTGCTTTGTAGACCAGGCTGGCCTCGGACTCACAGAGATCTACCTGCCTCTTCTTGAGTGATGAATGCTGGCATTAAAGGTATGTGGCACCATGCCCAGGTGAGGTTTGTTTGTTTGTTTCTCTTTCTTTCTTTCTTTCTTTCTTTCTCTCTCTCTCTTTCTTTCTTTCTTTCTTTCTCTCCTTGTTTCTTTCTTTCTATTTTGTAATGGTCTCCATCTGTTGCAAAGAGACATTTCCTTGGGGAGAGGTGAGGACCATACTTACCTGGGAATACAAGGACAAATACTTAGAATATAGTTAGGGATTATGGTGGTTTAATAAAATACAGTTGTGAGTTCTTCTCCAAGATTCATAACTTCACCAGCCCTGGGAAGTTTGCTATATCTTCAGCATGAGCCGTGAGTCTCCTCTTATTTAGTAGGTATTAAGAACAATTAGAGAGTGATGAGTTACTGCTACGCCTTTAGTGTTATCATGCAACCCTGGCCATTGCTGTGGATCATAGCATCATGGCTGGGTAGGAATTTTGGTTGCACTTCTCTCTTGGAATCCTTCATGGTACAATCTCCTATCATGGAAACTAGTCCTTAAAGAGGACAGTGTCTAGTCAGTTCCAGGTCAGGGCCCCATGTGTCTCGCCGCTGAAGTGCATGATGTCTTCAGCAATAGAGACTTACCTTCCGCATCTGAGGACTAAACTTGGGTCCTTGTGTACACACAGAAATCACCTTTTTGACTGAGCTATTTCTCCAGCATATCCCTTTCATTTTCTTTACATTACATACTTTAGTCTTCTAATTTTTGCCATGTGACAGATCCATGCCCAGTCATGGTCCCTAAGAATTAGTTACAAAGATACAGATGCCAGAAAGACAGTCACAGAATCTTGCTTCTATGATATCATTAAATTCCTGCTTGAATGTATATGGCCTGAACTCATCTAGAGTATAGAGAAGGTCCAGTTACCAAACCAAAAGATAGCTATGATTTCCTGGTGCCAGACCTTTGAATTCTTAGTCCCCAAACATACATTGATTAGGTTCCTTTTCCTCCAAATATGGGTCCTGATGATGAACAGGTGTGATGCTCACTTCCTCGGTGTTAGTGTCAGGCTGTGGGGCTTTGTACATCTCCTACTGATAACACAGAATACTGCCTGTCATTATCCTTCTGCAAGTACCCTGACCTCTGATACCCTGCCTCCTTCTAGATTCTTGCAGCTTATTCTTTAGCTTAAAGATTTGAGATCATTGCCTCTCAGTGTTTTAGCTAAGACCAAGAATGGATGCAGTATGTCCTCCTCTTTCCACCTTTTTAACCTTAGTCACACCTTGGAGTAGTGTGGAGTTGTCAGGGATACACCCACTAGTCTCAAGGTAGAGCCAGGGCCCTTATCATCATCTGAGATCATGAAGTCAGTGATTTTTCTAAGCAGTATTTAAACTCTGAATCCTTTATGCAAATGTAGCCTGCTCAACACTAGTACCTCTGTGGGCATGGAGAAGACAAGAACAAGTGAATTTAATTCAGCCCAGCAGATCAAAGAACTAATCTGAAAAAGAAACGTGAAGTTTTCTGCTAATACATTTTTTGCTCAAAGCCTTTGCACATTGTTTGTATCACATAATGGAGAGGAGATGCTTGGCCTCTCTTGTGACAGAAAGAAAAGAAAGGCCCAAATGGATGGCATGACCTCATAAGGCTATAGAGTGAATCAGTAGCATTGAGATTCTTTTGAATCTCAAACCTCAGGATACTTTGAATTTTCACTTGGCTGTTAGCCAAAACTCTAGCCATTATTCTAGGTAGCTAGCTGTTTAGAAATGGATCCATTTCTCGTTTTGATTTTCCCCACTTGTGAAAGTACCATAATAAATCTGGTACTTTCCACGTCTGAGGAGAGATAACCTATTTCCCTCTGCCAATCAAGGCTTTTCAGGCTATTAAAGAACACTGTCAAACGTGGTGATGTTAACTCAGGGAATTCCATAGTCAGGCTCAAACAGCAACATGTTTGCACTTTCATAGGGTGGAGGCTATAGCCTGGTCACAGCTCACTGACACCTTGTTTCCTGGTTTCCTAACAAGACAAAAGATGTTAAAATAGCAACTTCCTGTCCATTTTACCGGCTTTAGGGAAACCACTCAGGTGACTGGAACCTCAAAGCTCTAAGGCGAAGAGCCTCATTAGGAGATGTTTGAATATCATATTGCTCTCTTCCAAAGGTTAAACGCATTTAACCCAGCAGGAAGACTTTCTGTATAAAGTGAGCACAACCTTCCCAGGTGGCTCCTGTGTAGATGGCCCAAGACCATGCCTCCCACAGAAGGGCCCTCTAGTCACAGAAGGCTGTATGACCCAGACAGGCCTGGGATTTGAAGAAACACTGTAAAAGTCTGTATTCTTCTTTTCTCTTTTCTCCTTCTTTCTTTTCTTTCTCTATCTTTTATATCTAGATTGTTTTAACATCAACATTCAACACAAACTCCTTATTTTCTCCCTGAGACAATGTATAATTTAGACTAACTGATTAAGACCCTAACAGGCCATATACCTATTAGAGCGGCTTGTACCACATTACGTTTGAATGGATCTATACGTACATTGAGTAAAGAACAATTTTTATTTTTGCTGTGTGTTCTGGCTGCATCTTATCCCATGCCCAGTGTCCAGTTCTTCATGCTTCATCTTACAAGAGATATGACCAAAGTAAGACAGTTTAGAAGAAAAAATTATAAAAACTGTATAATAATGGCTGGTGATGCTTTAGCTGAGCGGTGGGATACTTGCTTTGTAAACATGAGATTGTAGCTCCACTCCCCAGTACTACAAAAACAATGCAAATTAAAAAATATAGAACCTAGAATGTATTTTGTAAGAAGGAAATCATGGTTGCTACATTTTAAAAGATCTGACTTTCCTGAGTAATAGGGTGGCATAGCATGGTGGGTAGCTATCCACTATGTGCATGCCATTGTGCTCTGCACCAGAATGGGAGGCAGTGAAAGCGAGTGGTGTGGCTCATCCTGTGTGACCAGGCAATTTCTAACAGAATTTACTGTCCCATGGTTCTGGACTCTAAGAGATCTCATGTCACAGTGCTAGCACCTGACTTGGGCCTTCTAACTGCCTCACCATGCAATCAAAGGTGATAGGGCAAGAGAGAGCTTAAACTCTCCTTTTATGGTGATACCAATCCGCCCTATGGAGGGAGAAGCCAGGTAGCCTAATCAGGTCCTAAAAGCCTACCTCTTAGCACCACTCTATTATCAATTAAATTTCAATATGGGTTTTAGGGGGGATAAACTCAAGCCATAGATAAGCACAAAGTCGAAAGGTAAGAGGCTGTGCTAAAAGACTAAATGCCTTGCCTGACAGTAGAAACATTATGTCAGCAATCACCCAATACTTTTTCTGAGATGATCGTGTAGAAACACAGCGCTTAGTGCTTTGGATTGGGTTCCCCCTTGACCATCAGCTCCTCAGTGTGATTCAAAGAGCTATGAATATCTTTTAAAAGTTCAGAAGGACGAGAGGTTGAAAATAACATCTTTGCCACTTTTCTGAGAACGCGCCAGATTGATTTCCAAAGTGGTTGTGCAAGTTTGCTCTCCCACCAGAGAGAGAAGAGCGTTCCCCTTTCTCCACAACCTTGCCAGCATGTGCTGTCGCTTGAGTATTTGTTCACAGGCATCCTGACGGGTGTTAGATGGGTTTTCATTTGCATTTCTCTGAAGACTAAGGACATTGAACATTTCTTTAAGTGCATCCTCCGTCATCTGAAATTCCTCTGTTGAGAATTCTCTGTTTGGCTCTGTGTCCTATTTTTTAATTGGGTTATTTTGTTTGATAGTGTTTAATGTTTGAGTTCTTTATGTATTTTGGGTATTAGCGCTTTCTCAGATGTAGGATAGGTGGAAACAACCTAGATGTCCATCAACTGAAGAATTGATGAAGAAACCGTGGTACATTTACAAAACGGAATACTACTCAGCTGTTAAAGACAAAGACATCATGAAATTTGCATGCAAATGGATGGAAGTAGAAAAGATCATCCTGAGTGAGGTAGCCCAGACCCAGAAAGACACATGTAGTATGTACTTACTTAAAAGTGTATTTTAGCCATATAATATAGGATTAACATACTACAATGCACAGACCCAAAGAAGATAAATAACAAGGAGGATACGAGGGAGGATGCTTTAATCTCACTCAGATGGGGAAATAGAATAGATAGAGATAGTGTTTGAAGAGAGATTACAACGTAGGAGAGGAAGCACAGAGAGATACGAGCGAGGGTGGAGATCAGACTAGGAACAGTGGCTGGAGGGGGGGGGTAAGGGAGGACAGAAGGCCTGAAGAGAAAAGAAAAACTGTGGGTGGGGGCATCTCTGTTGACAAGCCGGAGACCTAAGTTAGGGTAGCCTCATGGGAGGATATGAGTTGGACTCTAGAAGAGATGTCTAGTAGCAGGGGCCAAAGAGACAGAAAAGGATTACCCTTAACTAGACAGACTACTAGTAGCGAGAGGAAAACACCAGTCCACCTACAAAAACTTTGACCCAGAATTTACCCTGCCTATAAGATGTACAGGAATAAAGATAGAGCAGATAGAAAAGAGATAGAGGGAATCCAACCATACCTGCGGCAACCCAAGACACACCTCATGGGTGTGGCTTATGGAAGAGCACCTACCCCTAACACTATTAAGGATGTTCTGCTATGCTTGAGACAGGAGCCTACCATAGTTATCCTCTGTTCAGCAGCAGATTGAAACAGATTCTGAGACTCACAGTCACACATTGGGTGATGCACAGGGAGTCTTGTGGAAAAGTGGCAGGGTTGGGAAGGAGGAGGAGAAAAGGACCTGGAGGTGTGAGTACCTCTGCAAGAAGACCAACAGAGCTAACTAACCAGGGCCTGGAGGGTCTTGCTGAGACTGAAGCACCAACCAAGGGCCACGCATGGACTGAACCTAGCCCCATCTCCCCAACAGATGTGAGTCCTCTAGTAAGGGGAGTGGGGGCTGTCTCTGACATAGATTCTGTTGCCAGCTTTTTGATCACCTCCCCCAGGCAATACTGTCTTGCCAGGCCACAGGGTAAGAAGACACGATCAGTCCTGATGCAACTTGATGAACTGGAGTGGATGGGAGCGGGGGCTCTCCTTTTCTGTAGAACAGGGGAGAGGGGATGGAGAAGATGGAGAAATGGTGGGACTAGGAAGAGAGCAGGAATGGGGCTAGGATGAGGTGAATAAACAAATAAAGAAAAAACCACCATAAATGAAAGCACCCCCAAAGAAATTAAGACCTTATTTTAATGTTTAGCATAAATCCTCCTTTTTCTTAACGGTCCCAGCTCCTAATCCCAAGAAAAAAATGTCTCCTCATGACTCCCAATCCCACTGTACAATAAATGATTCCATCCATATCAATGACACCATTTTTGTAGTCTCTATCTTGGTATTCTTTATAACAAGAGAGTTTTGTAATAAATACCAGAGCTCTACCACAGGACAGTCTCCATGCCCCATTCATTGACAGGCACACCTGACACTGGCACAAGATAGATGAATATAAACCAAATTCCAATGAACAGAACAACTGAGGGAAATGGAAAGCAACAAATGATAAAATATTCCCCCTTGGAGAAATGGTTCAGTGGTCAAGAGCACTTGTTTCTGTAGAGGACCGGGGTTCAACTCTCATCACCTTCTGTCCTTTGTGAACTTGACACAAACCTAGACATAAATAAAAGAGTGGATCCTCAACTGACAAAATGTCTACATGGGCAAGCCTTTAGTACATTTTCTTATTTAACGGTTGATGTAGGAAGGGACAGGCTATGGCAGGCAGTGTTACCTCTGGGCAGGTAACCCTGAGTTGTAGCAGAGAGGAGCTGGAGCAGCGATAGGGACAGCCTTGGTCCATGGCCTCTGCTTCA
This sequence comes from Acomys russatus, assembly GCF_903995435.1. Classification (NCBI taxonomy): domain Eukaryota; kingdom Metazoa; phylum Chordata; class Mammalia; order Rodentia; family Muridae; genus Acomys; species Acomys russatus. The sequence goes on from NC_067150.1 coordinate 27,037,314, forward strand.
GGTCCTGGTGAAATAAACACTTTAGTCTCCAATAATAATAATGATAATAATGACAACAACAATAATAATAATACTTCACCTATTCTTTCTCCTTCAGAATTTTACTTTTACATTATTCTTTTATGGGAATTGGATTTTCATATTTGATAAGCAAACCTCATGCACTCTAAGGACAGAATACAAAGCCTCGACAAGGATGCAACCGACCAGCTTCAAGTTAGCAACACTCAGGGCAAATGAAAGAAGACAGGTGAAATTTGAAGCAAATAGAAGCAGATTTAAAAATTATTAGGGGCTTATCAGTCACATAGTGATAGAAATTATTTTCTATGCAATATATTATTTAATGCCAAAACATTTTAAAATGCAAGTTTTAAGTTGCATGGTGTCTGCCTTTAGGAGGGGTAATAGAGTCTCAGAGAGACCAGCTGATTTATTGAAAGGTGTACTGAGCTATTGCATGGCTTCTGTGGGTTCATACAGTCAGTTATTTTAGCCACATGGCAGTGACCTCACTTGGTAGATTTGCCTTGCAAATGTATTGTGAAGGAAGGAGATGAGGAAGTATTGAGGTTGTGGCAAAGGTGGCATTGACATTGCCAACCTCTATGACCTCACAAAAGAAAGAAGAATTTCAGATGAGGACTTCAGCCCACCGCCTGGGTTATTGGCATGATCAGCAGCTTCCTGACCTAGAGATTGTCACCCGTGGCCCACAAATCAAATACTGACTTTTGCCATGGTGGCTATAAGCTTTGTCACTGCTGTCAGTAACAGTCTGTGGAGTGTTCCCCATAGCCTGAGACCTCCTTTAGCAGTCTGGAGACTACGGTTTTAGCATCCCGAATCTCTGCTTCCTGGTGCTCTTTGCTCTTCTGGGACTGCTTTGCCCCAAACTTCTCTGCTTTTTGACAAAATCAAGTTTCCCCTCTTCCCAGGCTTTTTGGACCTGCTGAGCTTTTCAAACTACAGTTTAAGCTAAATGTTATCCCATTTCAGTCTCCACGGAAGTGGAAAATTCCTCCAGAGGAGAGTCATTATGTACAGACATGGGTTCCCTGGCTCCTCTGAGCCAGCTGCTGGATAAACCTGTGCTAGAAGCTTTAATGCAATGTGAACTTTAACGTGACAATTAATGCTGGGACCTTTTCTCTGAGGCAATTAACTTCTTCTCTTCTGTCTAACCATGGCTTCAGCACTGGCAGCAGGCAGTAAAATGAATGTCACCAGTACAGTCACAGTCAGTCAACCTAGATTTGTACCATGTGGTCCTTTCATTTCATTGTTTCTTTGCGTCTTTTGTGCTTAGGGAACTTAAGATTTCCTCCAGCTGCTAGGATTACAGTAGAAGAGAAAATACCCAACAGTGGTGCCAAAGCTAAGGCAGAGTCCTCAGCATCTAGAGATGCCACCAAGGGTGATCTCTCTCTCTCTCTCTCTCTCTCTCTCTCTCTCTCTCTCTCTCTCTCTCTCTCTCTCTGTGTGTGTGTGTGTGCGTGTGTGTGTGTGTGTGTGTGTGTTTTCAAGACAGTGTATCTATGTGTAGTCATGGCTTTCTTGGACTAATTTTGTAGACCAGGCTGGCCTGGAACTTATAAAGATCTCCCTGCCTCTGCCTCCAGAGTGCTGAGATTACAGGAGATTACAGGCATGTACTACCACACCTGGCCCCAAGGTTTATTTCTAATATGGCATCTTCTGGATTCCCTCAACGAAGAAGTGAAACTCTGTATACTTCCTACCTCTGTCTCTACACAGTAGCTGTTTGGGCTTGTGTGTGTGTGTCAATGCCTGGCAGACACTTTCTGCAATTGTGGAAGAGATCAACAGAGTAAACAATTTTTAAAGCCACAGCCAATTTGGGGAGATTGAAGGCAATACATTCTGGAAACAATTCTGTATTGATTTGGAGGTGAACTGAACTAAAGAAAAAGAAAGGGAAAAGGAAAGAACAAAGAGAAGAGAGAAGGCTTGGCATAAGTAAGCCTTGTACTGGAAGGGATGAGTAGTTCTGCATATAAGCCTCAAATCTAAGCTAAAATGACAGAGAACCAGCTGCCCTTCAGTGAGAAGGAGAGGGGACAAATGGAACTGCAGTAAGTCGCTCTTAGGCATTCCTTCTGTGACTTTTATGAAGTTCTTAAAAAGAAAAAACATGGAATTCCGGAAAACACAAAGAGCCTCACTTAAAGCAATGCTGCCTGCTAACAAGTTCTATAGGATTCTTCGCCCTGCTAGGTCAGTAGTGATGACACCCATTGTAGCTAGTTAAAAGGCAAGATCTTGGGTCCTACCCCAAAGCTTCTGGGTGAGATTCTATTTTTAAAGATCTATTTATAAGACAGGCCTAGATAAGCTCCAAGTTTATCTGTAGTTTAGATAGCATTAGTGCTAAGCAGGGCTTTTGATACAGTTTTGTTTGTAAGAAAAAATGCCCAGCCTATAGGCTAGTGATTTTCAGCTATTTCCTGTTGCCTTTCTGGTTCCATCTCAAGATGTGTGCACGGTAGTATCTTTTCATCTTCAAGAAGATCAGTGAGCGACCTTGAAATGTATGGTAAGCCTGGTGTTATGACTTGGCTACACACACACAGACACACACAAATAGAGTCAATTTTCAAAGAATACAATCATGTCCCTATATTGTATGTTAATCCCCCAGGTCTCCCTTCTCCTTAATTTTCATAAGTAATTTTTGTTTTGATTAGGTAATGAAAGACTTGACAGATATAACATCATTTAAAATTTTATTTGAATATGGCACTAATTAACTAATGTTTTATAATCTATTCTCAATGACATTGACTTTGTCCTTAAGAATATATGTCAATTGTACTCAGCAGAAGAATTTCTCTGTTTCTTCTTGGTTGGTATTAAACATGACTTGTATGAACCGGTACCAGAAATGATTATTTCTGAGGCTACTTTTGGCTACATCTTGTTTCCTAAACTCTGCCCCCCCCATCTTCCTCCTTATGTATATTTGGAAGAACTCCCAGCTTCCAGGGTGGAATAGAGGCACACAGAACAGTTACTGTAGGAATATGTCCCAAGGATTGGTAGGGAAATAGCAATCATCAAAGACATGAAATTGTATAAACTCTAAAGGGGTTTATGCAACATATAGTCCCACTTTTCTCTCCACACTGCCAATTAGATGAATCAGAAGGGAAGTAGCTGTCACTCCAACTTATACAAGTAGTCTATAATGGAGCTGGGAATCAAACCTTGACTCTCTTAATTTCCTAGCAATTTCCTGCACACATGCACGAAGACACACACACACACACACACACACACACACACACACACACACACAATGCACATAGGTGTAAACACACACACAAGTTCAATTTCTATAATTGAAATATTCTTAAGTATGATTACACCTACTTGTAAGTGTAGCGTTGGAAGGTAGAGCCAAGATCAACGTCACCTTTTTGAGGTCAGTCAGGATTACAGTGTGAAACATTGTCTCAACAAAATTAAATTAAATGGTAAATATATAACTTAACAAGCTCACATCAAAAAAGACAGAGACCATGGCTGTATTGCCTGTCACCATGTTGCTTATGTGTAACCACAGTAAGTCCAGGTATTATAGCCACTAAACAAATGAGCAGGTTTTTCTTGAACTTTCTGTGCATGACGGCTCCATGTAGTGAAAAATTAATATGCAACCTGATCTTCTTCTGATGTAATTGCACATCCTATTGTGGTTCTCTCCAGGATCCCTCTTCAAACAGGAGTGTGAGTGAGCTTTGTGGAAACAGCAACAAACTGCTTCTTTCTTTCTTCTTCTTCTTCTTCTTCTTCTTCTTCTTCTTCTTCTTCTTCTTCTTCTTCTTTGTTGTTGTTGTTGTTGTTGTTGTTCTGGTTGAAATGCAGCCATTTATCTTGAGAACAACACAACACTGAAGGTACAGTTTTTATGCTAGGAAGACAAGGTTTCCTAGGTGCATATAGATGGACTGGCAATTGGAAAGACAGGCCATGGTCACAGACTTCTCTCTATGTGATTAAGATTGAATAAATATATCATTTGTTAATTAAAACCAAAATATCAGTGAGAAAACAAGCATGTACATAGAGAGAGACAGAGAAAGAAAGAGAAAAATAAGGTTTGGTCCTTATTGTTAAAGGGTTTGTAAGCCTAGTCATTTATCTGTTTTGTTCTAATTTCCTTTATTTTTGTCTGAAAACTTCTCAGCTTTGGTAACATTTACTTTATCTCTGAAGTAGATGTGAATTATTGAGTAAGAAGAGAGAGAGAAATAAACATTACAGTATTTTTGTTTGTATTTTTTTATTTGAATTCTTGAGAATGTCATGTGTTATATTTACATTACTTTCATCCCTTCCTCCTCAACTACCTATGCACCTCGCCATTCCTTCTCAAATTATTGACCTCCTATTTTTAAATTATATATGTGTGCGAGTGCAATTTGATGGTCTATTTAGTGTTGCTGCTATGTATAGCTGATCAAAGCCGGCTACTTGAGATTGGATATCCTATCAGGGGTTTGGTCCTAGTGAAGACTGCTCCTCTTCCTCTTAGCAGCCATCAATTGCTTGTGACTCTATCTAGGGTGAGGCCTTTTGATATTTCTCACATCTGAGTTGTCATGTCATTTGTCATTATCATTATGCAGGCCTTACTAGTACTGTCTGATCCATTAGTGCTCTGTGTTTCCTGTCACTCTACCTAGATTATCCATACATACTTATTATTTCTCTGTAAGGTAGTCAAGGTCCAAATGAAAATAAACATCTCCTGAAGCCCTTTGGATCACTGCCATTGGCTTAAGTTGTAAAAGACATACTGTGTCTTGAGCCATGGATAAATAATTTTAAAAAGTAGCGTGTTGGGTTTTACTTCCAAAACATAGAAGAATAATGTTTTCATTTAGTTTGTGAACAACTGACAATTTTCACATTTCTAATCAATACTATTAATTTGCCAAGAGTAAGACTATGAAAGCCAAAAGCATAGCTTCAGCCATTAGACCGACATATAGCTGAAGTTTCTTAGCCTGTTTCAGACGGAATTCTCTTTTCACCCAATGAGCTCATTAAGCACCAGAGACCAGGTACTTTTTCAGTGCTCCACCGAGGCATTAGTGACTTCAAGTTCTAAAGCACAGGGAAATGTCTCACATGTGTAAAAACCTTAGTGAGTAAATCAGAAGTGCCACTCCCATGAAATAATAAATAGCAGAGTCTGTTGAATGCTCACTGTCTCTCGGGCACTGTATCATTTGACGTTCACAAATACTATCATGTAGCAGCTGCAATCTCATTTTCCGCTCGAGAAATGATGTTAAAAGAAAAATGGGAGTGGCACTTCTGTATTCCGGTCATTTGACCAGTGTTTGTAGATTTAATAAAAATACAGCCTTGTTTCATTGTTAAATCTAAAATCATCATGATTATTTGGTTTCCAGGAAAAACAAATAAATACAAGAGAAAATATGTACTCCAGAGCTCTTCCTAGCCAATTCCTCAGCTGCTTTTTCTCTCAAGGGTAGACCTTAGACACCTTTATTTCAATTTGCTACTTTTGCAGTGTAGGAAGTTATAGAACATGAGTGAATGCAAACAGCTGCTTAGTGGAAATGAAATTGGACCCTGCATTTCTGTATTCCTCTGTATGATCAAGAGATTCAGATGATATCTCTGCTTGCCAACATAGCAGAGATAAACTCAGGTGAGATGTAGACCTATCATTATGAGTTGAAAATCTGAGCCAGTGTCTAGACTTTCCACCTCGAGCTACATCTTCTCCTGATGCTCACTCAGGAAGCAGTCACCTGATCGCACCCCATCAGAACCCCTTGGTTGTTAGCCTTCATGTGCAACACCTAGAAGACCAACCTTAATCAGCTGTAATCCAGTAGATCTAGAACCTTCCAAACCACTTCTTCTAATTTGTTTTAGTTACATTTCTTCTCACTGAAATATCTGAAGAACAAGACTCAAATCTAAAACAAAATGTCAGCACATAGGTGAAATGATTGATTTTTACCTCAGTTCCAGAGTGTCAGACTTTCATGCTAAGGATTGACTCCCTTCATGAAGTTGGATTCTCTTTAACCCCCTTTTCTGTCAGAATCCCCAGGTTATAGCAAGTGGAGCTCACATTTGGGGGAAGGACCCTTTCCCCCTTAGTTCATCCCCTTTGGAAATATCCCAGTGATACAATCCAGAGGTAGGTTTATTAATCTAGACACTTTTTAGTCCAACCAAGTTGACTTGGCCATCAATGTAAAATTTGTTCTTTATCTTCTACCATTAAATGAAAAATTTTAACCTGAGATATCTCTTTCCATGGTTAAAGCCACAAACCATGACCAGGTGATTCTCTGAGTGTTTGTCATACTCCTATACATTCCCACCTCCAAAAATTATTGCAGTTTTCCTGATGACCCACCATTGAATTTGGGACCCATGATGCTATCAATCTCTCACATCCTCTACCTAATCTGTTTCAGGTACTCACACATTGTCCATCTTACCTTTCTTTTTCTTACTGTACATTATTTTCATTTTTACTTATATTATTACACACATATGCAATGAGCTACCTACAGCAAGAAGAACCATGAAACAATCAGGAATTATATAAATGTTACACTCATAGTATTTTAACTATTATTAGTTGGCAGCTTTGAAGAAAACATCTTTCTGCTCTTGGTGAGTCTAAAATTTTGAATGTAAATCAATATCTATCATATCTCATCATGATCACCTTAACATCTATCTAGACCTAAAAACATCTTAACCCCTAAACAACTAAGCTTAATTATAAAATTAAACTATCTAGTCTTCAACTCCATCAGAGACTTGAGAAGGAATAAAATTAATTACCTGAGTAGACTGGAAGTACAGGTTACTAGCTTCCCAAATGAGAAGATGACAAAGATAGTTTGCTACCTGGGCAGTCACCCAAAACTCTCTATAATGCTGGAGCATCATCTTCAGCCTTCTGGACTAATATATCTGACAAACATATTTGTGAGGCAGAAACTATTGATGACTTGCTTACCCTGTCTTGTCACAGTTTGGCTATTGATTCTGCCTGCATCCAAGCTTGCCCTTTTTTAGACATAATCTGTCTGTTGTAAAAATGAGGACATTTTGCCCAGTGGTTTGTTTGCCACATTTGAAGCCATCTCCATAGGGAGGCTCCTTGATGCTCATCATCCTCTTTGAAGTAGGCTGGGTATTGCCAGGAGTTACCCTGTCTCACTGTCAGTGAATCTTTAAAGTAATAAAAACATTTTAAAAGGTCATATTCTGTATGTCTCTGTGGTTTTTGAAGAACTTATCTACCTATTTTATCTTATCTTTCTATAGAGTCATATATATCTGTTGCACCTAAGATGTATATTCTTGTGATAAAAATAGACTAATAATTAATATGACCATGATTTGATCAACTAACAATTAACTAATTAACTTATTTATCTTAAACAACCTGCAATATCACTTTCAAAGTATTGGAAGTGAATCTTGTATTTTAATTGTGTTATATTGGTACAATACCTCATATTAGGGTAGAAATATATATAATGTGTGTGAAGAATAATCTTAAATTTGAATTCTATACCACTGTATATAAAAGTAAACTTATTTTGTATCTATGCTCAACTATGTTCATAGCAGCTTTATTCATAATAGCTAGAATCTGGAAATAACCTAGATGTCCCTCAACTGAAGAATGGATAAAGAAACTGTGGTACGTTTACACAATGGAATACTATACAGCTACTAAAAACAAGGAAACCTTGAAATTTGCAGGCAAATGAGTGGAACTAGAAAAGATTATCCTGAATGAGATAACCCAGACACAGAAAGACATGCATGCTATATACCCACTCATAAGTGGATATTAGCCACATAATACAGGGTAAGTATACTACAACATAGAGACTGATGCACCAACCAAGGACTGTGTATGATGTGGACCTAGACCCTCTGCTCAGATGTAGTAGCACAGTCTTCTGTCCCACATTGTATAGAATAGGGACTACTTTGGCATGGACTCTGGCCAGCGGACTTTGACCATCTTACCCTTCATTTACTTGAGTTCTTGTGTCCTGGCACACGAACGTTCATGGATCTATTTTCCCTATCACAGTTGGTGACTTGTGCATCCATGTGGATCACCATCCTCATCCTTCAGAAAACTTTCATAGTTTTATTGCTCCTTTTTCTCTTTACCTCCTACTTTTGCTATTGTAAGAATGTTACTTGACATGACTTCAGCCATCCTGATTTCTGGTGCCATGGCGACTTCTGAGTGATCCTGATCTGTTTTTCAAATAGTTTCCCAAAGAACATTAAGAATATATGAAACCATTACAGCAGCATGGAAAACTTTCCAGACAGATAGTACAGCAGCCAGAGACAGGAATGTGCTTGAAGCTTTTGAAATTACCTTAAGTTAAATGAATTGTATTATTCCAAGTTAGATGCTATCACTTTTGTCCTGACCACTATATTTACTCCTTTTGTCCCAAATCATGAGGGATCACTGGTCTTGCTAATGCCTAAACCCTTACCTTGTACTCTGTTCCAACCTGGATCTTTCTTCAATCTCATGGCATTTTCAGGATGATTCTCAATACAAGAGCGATATTCCAGATGATTTATAGTTTTGATCTTGTCAATATACCAATTTTAGACGGGATTGTCTTCATTAGTTCTTTGTCTGCTGTTAATACAATAATATAATATGGTTTTATTATGCTTCTCCTGAGTTCAAGACATTACCTGTATTACTCATAATTATATTTCCAGAATCTAGGAAAATCCCTGGAATAAAGCAAATATTAAATAAGTATTGATTACATCAATAGTCATGGCAATCTGCTGTTTTTCATACCTAGTGACACTACTAAACAAGACCATTGATTCCTTTAAAAACTTTGCATCCAGTTTCACAAGAAGAAACCAGGAATATCCTAAACATTTGATATGTACTAAGAGTCTGATGAATTGCTCTCAGTGCATATAATAAAGAAGAACACATTACTTTTAACCTCTAAACTCACAATTTTTATACATCCATACATGTATGTATGAATATATATGTACATATAAGCATGGATATATAATAAGTTGCAATTTGGATATATATATGTGTGTGTGTGTGAGTGTGTGTGTGTGTGTGTGTGTGCATATCCCTATATAGATATGTATACATGTGTGTCTGTGTGTGTCTCTGTGTGTGTGTACATATCCACCTTTAACACCTTAAGCCTGTGAAAGGTAGTGTTTATATTTTGCTAGAGTCAAGTCAATTTTATTCTAGAACAATGCTTATTTCGTAATATAAGAATTCTATTTAATCATTTAAAAAGGAGAAGTAGACATAGCAAATACTACACATAAGCATGGCACGTTTACTTCCAACCAGCCTCTGCCTGTGAACAGGACAGTCAACAAGAGTAGTTAACAGGTATAGATCCATGAGGGGTCCTGTTCTTTCCTTTAAGGATTCCTTTCTGGGACAAAGGTAACCAGTCAAATATCAAAGCGTAAACATTTGGTTTATGTTTTACATTTGTCTCTATGAACAAGAAGTGAAGGCATATGAAAAAAAGATCTGTTTTTTAAAATATGAATTTCTGGCTTTTTCTATGTCTGAGGCTTCCAATTATTCAAAGTTGAAACAAAAATAAAACCATGTATCCTGTATCTTTTATATATTTTAATAAACTTACCTGAGGATTCAGCTTGTAGCAGGAAAAATGGTACAGACTGACAATGCACAAGTAAAAAGCCAGAGGAATGTGGGGCTTTATACATTGGTATAAGCAAAAGAAGTCCCTAAGCAGGATGTCTTAGATGTCAGTGGTCCAAGGGTAGAGGGAGCTCAGCCATTCTGCATAGTTCTCAATAAGCCAGCTTGTCTGCATCACTCAGCTCTGCCTTCCCAGGGGACTTTGTCCTCTATCTGTAGTCACTGTGGCTGCCTCAGGTCCAAGCATAAGATTTGAGCTTAATAACACTCAAGAAGAGAGAAAGGTCTTTCTTTTCCTGTGGCTGCATTTTAAGAGGAAAGAAAATCCTTGAAATTTCTTAATAGACCTCCACTCCAATCCCTGTGATCATCAGTGTTTCATAATCTGTGGTCATATTCCTAAATATGGGGAAAAGGAAGGCTCAAATGAAGCCTTCTCTTGCAGCAGTAATCAGGACCACTGTTTTGCAACACACATGGCTGTATGGACTTTGGAAAACACTGTTACTTTAGGAATGTAGTGAAGAAAGGTTGCAAGCTGATTGGATAATTTTCAAGGCCAGGGTAAAACAAAAATTCAGTATTGTCTTTTCAGTGGAGGAGTCAATACGCATAGAACTAACCCTATACTAGATTCAGCTAGAGGGAAATCAGTTTTCTGTGAAAGACCCTGCCGTCTCATAGGAGTTTTCAAGTGCTCTGTGGCACTGACACCCTAGGGCAGGGATAGCTACCATTTTGTTTTTCCTTCAAACAATAAAGGGTGCATCACCAAACCTGACTATCAAACCAGCTCAAAGACCACAGGGGCAGAAGAAAGACTGACAGAGGGTTTCTGCAACCCAGAACTCAGAGAGAAGAAAGTCATAGGGGTCACTAGTCTGGTGTAGGGAAAGCATGGCCAAGGCCAACTATAATAATTAGAGAAAACTGAGCCACTAACCCCAGAAGAATGAAGGTAGCATGGTGGCAGAAAGACATGAGCCGAACCATGGTGTTCTGTGCATGTACCATTGTCCCATATATCATGGTCCTCCAACTCATGGTGGTCGCTTAAGGTGTATTATCTTGGGATAGAGCAAAAGCAATTACTTTCAGTAGAAACCATCTATCAAATTTTGGACATGAATCATTTTCTGAGCTGGTGGTAACTGTGTCAAACTCTCAAGATATAAGCTATGGTGATCACCAGGAAAAAGAATGCACACTTTCTAGTGTGCTGTTAGTATGCCAGAATCTCTGTTAAGTCATATGGTTCACACAGCTTTAATTTATAAAAAGTCTATCAAGATGTAACCCCATTGGAAACTGAGAGATACCTATAGTTTTCCTATGAGTCACAGTTTACAAGAAAAGGACAATGTGAAGAGAATGACTGTGGCCTTAAAGCCTACCACAATCCTCTTCAGGGCCATGTATGAGTGCATTGGTGGCGTGTCCGTGAAGCTGGTCTTCGGGAGATTTAAGCAAGTGTCAAGGGGACTGGGAAGCATTTGGGCAAACATCAAGTCCAGCCAATAAAGGAAGGTTTTGAGAAGAGTTTGATCACTAAAAAACTCAGGAAGCTGGTTGAGGTGATTCGACCTGTTATTGCTACCTATAAGGGGTGAGAGAGAAGGACATCTGCTTAGGAATGACAGGGAGATGCTATAGCAGATTGCTTTGATGCAAGGCACCAGAGCAACCAGCATGCCCTGCAAACTCATTGCACTCCATTCTTTTTTCCTGCATTTTCTTCTGTTGTTACCTGAAACATTCCATGCTGCAAAAAATAGATCATGCTATTGAGCCAAACTGGAGGAAAGGAGGAAGGATTTTGCCAGCTCACAAAGAGAAAGAGAATTCCTTATTCAAAGGGATTTCTGAACACACTTGCTGTATCCTGCCCAATCATAAAACAGTTCAATGCTGTTTAGTATCAGGTGCACTACTTTACAGTAATTCCCCCTGTACAGGCCATAACCCTGGGTGTCTATGTGAGAGAGATCGCTGACATCCATAAAGAAGTGTAATTCTTCAGACTTTACCTCTAATCTGTTGGACATGGGACACTCTGAGTCACCTCCCCTGAGAGATTCATGATGTTCCCTTCTGTGATTTCTGTGTTGGGAAGCACCTGAGACCTAGAAACTCAGGCTCTCCTCATCTTCTATTTATAGAGACTGTTGTGAAAGGGAGAGGAACGGCTTATCTCGAGGGGGAAAGTGTTCGCCCCCAGAGAGCTCCACCTTGAACAGTCTATGTCCAGACTGCGTTTACAAGAGATTCCAGTTCTTCCATCTCTCTGTGCAAGACTTGTTGCCTGATTGAGGAGGAAAATATCTTGCTTAGCCTCCAGTGAGAAGCTCAATGTCTGGATGCATAAGAAAACAGGGTGCTAGAAGGGCACATACCAATATTTGAGCTATCTGGGTGGATTTTAAATTCGCCTACTGTTCCCATGTTTCTATGGTGATTTTTGCATAATTGTAATAAGAGAATTTTATGTGTACATATTTATTACACATGCACACATACATGCTATAAACACATACATGTGCGTACATAAATTTGTATATTTACTCATATATTTGCATATGCATTATGCATACATATTACTAAAGACCTATACATAGAAGAAAATTGTGATAACTCAATTTATTTTTTGCAAAATTAGATTAGGACATCCATGATATGAAATATCACAGAATCTCAGGATAGTACCTGCTTCTCTTCCTTCACACTGAACATCTACCACCAATGCCGTACGTGCTCTAATCACACAGCGTTCTTTACAGGAAGAATGAACAAAAGAAAAGAGAGAATGGAGGACTGCTTTCTCATAACATTTAACAGTGGAGTAGGAAATGCTTGGAACCATAGTTCTCGGGGCTTAGGAAGCCTCATAATCTGATTAAATGAATGGTTTGTTCTTTAATAGTTAATCTTCTTTAGGCTAAACCTCTGAAAGACATGGCCACTCTAAGAATGTGGTAGGTAAGCCTCAAGTAGTTAGTACCAAGGCAGCTGGCAAGAGATGACATTTACGCATAAACAGAAAGCAAAACAAAGCCAAAGAAACAAACAAAAACTCCAGCTATCCTGTCATTGGAATACATATTTACCCAGCTTCTGATCTTATTCAGTGCACACAGAATTGTCTAGCAGGTTGCTTATGCAGGTAACTGCTTCCTTGGGGTGTGGAGGCAGGGCAAGCTCCACACAGCAACAAAACAGTTTTACACAAAGTAGATGTCAAGCTGGAACTTCTGTGTCCCCAGGGCAAATCTCTAGCCTTGAATTTCTTATCTGGACATGTTTATCTGCTTAATGTCTCCTATTCCACCATGTGATAAGACTCCTGCTAAGGAAAGTAATTTATAATCAGAGGCTTGCAGTGGGGCCTTCCCCTCTCTGGGGTGCTTCCTAGAGGATGAGACAGACTCTCAGAAGGCTAGAGGGAGGTGGGAAGGAGAAAGCAGTCAGCGGAAACAGCAAAGAACTGGAGATGTTGGACTTTGCCTGGTTTTATTCAAATTAAAAAGAGGTGGGATTCTTTCTCAAGTTCAGAAACATCACTATTGTGGTTCCAAGGAGCTTTTGTCTTACAGAGATTTTCGTAAAGATGTTTCAAGCCATTTACCCTGTGCAGGTGTCTAGGACAGAGAGAGGAAGTGGGGTGGGGCGGAAGCAAGATGCTTTTAAAACAGATTAACATCCACCCTCTTTATTTTAAGATGCCTAGCAGTGCATTAGGGGACAGTGGTGCATTCAGCATTGCCCTCATGAGGACCACTCTCAGCTGCAGTTCCCCCACCGGGCTTCACACTGGGAAAACCACCTGCCAACCACAGCTTTTGCCTCTTCAACGTGCAGATGGGTCGCAGGGACTTGCCTTAAAGTATCCAGAGAATGGGATTTTCATACATACTCAACAGGGTGGAGGAAAGAAAGGACTCCCTTCTGTTTCTGTGGCTCAGACCAAGACACTTAAGTCCACCAAACAGCAGCTGTTAGACCTAGACTTGTGCCTCATGAGTTGTTTAGAGAAGGTACAATTTATTCCTTTACATTCCGGAATGAAGGGCTGTGGCCTTGGGGTCTGTGGGAGTATCTGTGTCCTCTCATCAGCTGGAAGGTTTCTCTGAGATCTTCTCAGATTCTCCACGTAGCACTGGGCTCACTTACCTTGCCTTCTCTTATATGTGAGGACCATGGAGAGTACATAGCAGCTTGCTTACTTGACCTGTACTGCTTTCTCCAGGGGACTTTGTTCTCCATCCTAACAGCTAGAGCAAAGCCTTATGAATTGTAGGGGACTGTGATTTACTAAAGAGCTATATTGTGCCCTGAACTACCCCTATCTCATCCCCCACCTCCCATACTCCCACTCCCCCACCATCCTAATTTTCTCTCAGTGTTACTCTGGTTCTTGCAATGCAAGCTTTTGATCAGAGATTTTAAGTCACTAAAATGACTCTGAGCAAATGCTTAAAACAAATAGCTGGATCTCAGAATAGTTGGAAGCTGCAAACACACATCAAGGATGCCCTTTGTTATTTGCTAATGAAGCTGGCTCCTGAACTTGCTGGAGACTCATTTTAAATGGGAACAGAAGGTTCCAGAAAGTACTAAAGGAGTAGAAGAAAATAAAAACAGGAATGCAACAGCATACCTTACCACAACTGTTAGTATTCTTAACTTCAATTGACTCTGGTAACCTGAAACCCTTATAAACAGAGTCATTCCTTGTCTTTATTTCCTAGGCAGCTACATTTGGTTTAGGTGGAGCTAGAAACTGCTGAGAAGCTAGGCAGGAAATTTCTGACTTGAGTTAAGTCATGAAAAGCAAAGAATGTGGTGTGAACACGTCATGATGATGTTGTAGTCAGGCTGGGCTGTTAAAATGTTTGACCTACTCCGGTCTCAATTATCCATGCAAACAGAGAGGGCCAGTGAACCAGATGAATAGAGAACTACTGAACTGCAGTGCAATTTAAAATTTGACTTTTTGTTGGGGGGAAGAGGAGTCAAATTAAAATTCAGAAAAATGATGAACACAGTCTAAGGCATCCACAGTGTTAGGAGATGTGAAAAATACATATCCATAAAGCAAAACTGCTGTTTTCAAGAATGCCAAGCTCACTTTGTACATTTGCATGGGTCATTAAGCTCAGCTGGGGCAAGAAGTTAAAAGAACAGACAAGCCTCTTGCTCTCAGGAGGTTTCCATTCTTTAAGGGACCATTAAGAATAAAACAAAGACCATGTTAGGTCACATGTATGACCATCAACTCCTGGAACCATAGTCTAAGGGACCCTGAATTCCAATGTCTATTTAACACCTTTTCTCAGTTGTGTAAAGATGTCACAAGGAGGTGAAGTAGGTGGGTATATCAACAGTGGGGATATGGAGCCCAGAGTAGCTCTAGGTATCCATCCCGACAGGAGAGAAGCTATTTTAAACAGAGATAAACACATGTGACGTAACCTTTGGCTATTAGACTCTTTAAAACAATAGATCTAGGAGAATCAAAATCTCTCTCGGAATTTCAAGCTGGAGGAGAAGGAAAGGCCTTGGTGCCAGCCAGAGGAAGAAATTGCCTCCTAGGAAGAGACTGGACTCAATTCTGACAGTGTTTCAGATGACCCCAAAAGACCATCTGAGCCAAGGGAAGAGTGGGCCAGTGATGGGAAGAGCATACCTGGACCAAGGCTGCTTCAGTCAAGCAGACATTCTACTTTCTGTTTAAGCCTAAATTTCTTTCAATTCACAGAAGCAGACTTGGAGATCTTTAGACCTTTTAACCTCTGCTTTTCACTATAGCCTTATTCAGCTGAGCTTGCTGGGGCAACAAAAGCCCAAGTTTTGCTCTAAAAACGCTGCCCCCCATCAGAGGTCTAGGGGATGGGAAGAGGGCAGAGGAGGGAGGGCGATTGAGAGTGAGAAGATAAGAAAGAGGGGATAACAATCATTGGGATGTAATATGAATAAATTATAATAAATAAAATACATAAAAAAGAAAAGAAAAGAAAAGTCAGGTAATGCCACGCATTCTTCCCTTCATCTATGCTCTTATTAATTACACTCTTCTCCTCTGTTTTCCAAATGATGTTTGCACAGGGTATAGGCAGGTGTAATTAAGCGCTCTTTGTAATCCATTCCAGAGAAACTGAATTCCGTTAACTTGTAAGCAGGCTTCCCTTGTTCAACTAAATTCTCCACATCTTTTCCATGAACCTTCTAGGGCAGGAGTCAGTGACGTTGTCTTTCTACACCTTGGCTGCACATTGAAGTTACCCAGGGGAGCTGTAAAACTAAACCTAGATATATGCGTTCATGCCTGGGTCATACCCCAAAAGAGTGTGATTTAATTGCAGATATTTTTTAAAGCATTGAAAGTGGTTCTAATGTACAGCAACATTGAGAACTGCCACAAGAACGATAGTGGCTAAAAATGTCTTGCTTTTATGATTGATATGTTGGATGACTTTGGACAAATTACCAACATTGCTATAGCTCAGTTTCCTTGGCTTTAAAGTGGGAAATAAAGATGGCACTTCTCCCATAGAGAGGAAGGATGAGATGATATATATAAAAGCTCTGAGAACTGTGTTTGACCCAGACACTCAAAACAGTATTACATATTTTCACTTTCAATGAAATTAGTTTTATACTACATGCCCACTATGAAAATGCAAGTATTTTTTTATACGTTAAAAATTACATCCATCCATAAGTACCTCACCAGTGGCACTCCTCTTCACACACACACACACACACACACACACACATACACACACACACACACACACACAAAAAAAAAAACCCTACCCTAAGTAAAACTACTTTAACAACTATATAATCACACAGTACTTTAGTGTTTGAGATCCTGTTTTCTATGACAGTTATATTGTCTAACAGTTATTATTATGTATCTCAGCCACAGATATGTCTGAGGTTAAGACAAGTGTCCTGATTACTGCATCAGATTTTTCATGATAAAAATCTGATAAAAGGCTTTTAAAGATAATGATATCATCATGATATTTGCCCCATGATCCCGCACCCTTTGACAAGAACGAAAGCACCTAAAGGCTAACTGGGACTGGAATCAAGAAGTAGAAAAGTTGAGAACACATCCCTTTCCCCATCTCTAAAAGGGTTTTTCATTTCCTTATATACCCCCACACACTGACAGCTTGCACCCCAGACACTGAGGTCACTTGCTACACTTATTTTAACTTCCATGCTCCATCTGTTGTCTTTCTTCATCCCTGATCTCTTTGCTAATTCTTGGTTGCCTCTAATTATGGCCTTATGCCACATCTATTCCTGGGATTTCACCATGTATTTACACCAACTGAATATTTTTATAAGCTTTATGTAATTTTAGCGAAGAAAAAGTAAAGCTTATGGTTATAGCTTAGGATATGGTTAGAAAACAAGGTTCTTTTTTATTATTGATGCGTCTCTAGTGGCCTAACATAAGCCTCATTATTTTTCTTTAAGCCAAGTACTTTTTATATGTTTAATTAATTTTTGTGCCCATTATACTTACATGTCCTTCATAGGCAAACTCATCCTCTGTTCTTCTCTGTCTGTCATCTGGGGAGACCATCAGACAAAGGGAAAGAGCATGTGCCACACAAAACTCTATGCCAAGGGCCCTTCTTAGTCTTACCTTTGCAGTTTCACTGTGTAGAAGTGGGTGGGTCCTTTTTATCTTCAAAACCACACTTGTCAAACAGGTTGAGAAGAATTGATGACATTTACGTTTACTCTAACAGCTATCAGTTGTTTAGAAGCAAAATTTTAAAGAAAAATTCAGCATGTCTGGTAGTTCTAGACCTTTCCTTTAGACATGGGAGAACCACTAAAGAGTCAAAGATAGTTCCCATATCCAAGATATATATAGAGAGATGGCTCTGTGCGTGAAAAGTAAGTTCACTGAACCTGGTTCCTCCATAGTGGTTTAACCCCACCGTGGCTCATTCTTTGTACTCATTACAGCCAAACCTTTTAAAAGAAATACAACATATGAATACTTGGACGTATAAATACACAGATGGATTTGGGAATGAAGTCAAAACTGAAACTTCGCCAGGGCAAGCTTCCTTTTTTTTTTTTTTTCACAAAGTTTTGCCCAAGGGTGGTTTGACTCAAAAAGGGAATGTGGAAATAGAGTTCAGCAAACCTTCACTAACAACTCTGCCTTTTTAGCCAGAGGAAATGGAAAACAAATCCCAGACACAAAAGGATATAAGAGAATACAGGAGCAGAGACCTGAATGGGTGATCCCACAATTCTCTGTGTAGATCCACATAGTCCTTGGCCAGCATAACAAACAGTTGGACAATTGACTGGAGAGTTGTACTTCTGCCCATGGAGAGAAAACATGTTTTTTTTCTGTGGAGTCTAAGTACATAGATTGAAACCTGAAATAACTACAACAAAATCCAAAATTCTTCAGAGTAATGGCTAGCACCCTGCAGCCTGTGGACCAAACGTGGCACATCATCATTTTTGTAAATGAAATGTTTGTGGATTATAGCCATGGCTGTTCACTGATGCATTGTTGTTGGATGGGTGGCAGAGTTGGAGGGTTACAGAGATTGCATTGCTCTTTGAAAACTATAATGTGTGCTAATTGGCCCCATGTAGATGGGGTTTCCAACCCCAGCCCTTGCAGAATGAAATTGAACCAGAGTTCAGATAACAAAGCTTTCCCAACGTCAAAAAAAATGTAAACATTTTGTGATGTATAAAGAACCAAAATAATGTGACCAATGCTTAAAACAAAACAAAACAAAATAAAATAAAATGGTGTCCTAGAAGGTTAAAACTCACACAGAAACACTCTAACACAATTATTACCACTGCTTTCTATAAAGGAGAAAAAAAGCATTTTTTAAATCAATAAAAATTAGGAGTTCAACCTAGACAAGGGAACCCTGAAAGGGGAAGTAATTACCATGCTAGAGCTAAGAAAGTGGCAATGCTTTCAATAAAAAAGAAGTTATTAAACAAGTTTAGCAGAATAAGAATGACAAAGGAAAATGTGAACATTAAGTTGGTAAACTTGAAGGTAGTTCAACAGAAATTCTAAATTCTTCATTTAAGACAATAGAGATGAAGAATGTTTAAAAAAAAAAGTCCCAATAGGATGCCCTCCCCTCTGTCCCAGTTTCCTGGTAAGTGAAGGCTTTCGTGGGACATGTCCCTTGGGCTAGTATGCAGATATAAGTGAGTATATACCATTTGATTCTTTCTGATTCTGGGTTAACTCACTCATTAGGATCATTTCTAGCTCAATCCATTTATCCACAAATTTTGGGAATTCCTTGTTTTTAATAGCTGAGTAGTATTCCATAGTGTATATGTACCACAGTTTCTTTATCCACTCTTCTACTGAGGGACACTTAGGCTGTTTCCATGTTCTGGCTATTATGAATAAGGCTGCTATGAACATGGTTGAGCAAATTTTTGGGACATTTCTGTAGCAAAATACACAAGCAGATCAACTTATAAGGAAAAAAAATGTTGACTTAAGCACATAATTTCAGAGAATTCAGTCCATAACCAGTTGGCCCAAGCAACATGTAGCATAAGGCTTTCCACAGTGAGCAGAGTCACTAGAGAGAGTTGGGAGCTCTGAAGAGCTGACTTTCACAACATAACCTCTCCTGTGATAACTACGTGCATCACAATCCCTCCAGACCTGATCATCTCTCAAAGGTCTGGACCCTGAAAGCATGGGAGTCATAGTAAAGTTTCCACATGCTATGGATGGGAATGTTCAAACCATCACACAGGCAAACCTTTAAGCCTCACAGAGTTTACAAAAATTAACTCAAAACTAATCATAAATCTACTTTTATTCAAATATAACATTTTATGAAAAAGAACATGAAACAATATCTATATGTTCTAGGGCTAGGCTAAGATTTCGTAGGCATGATACCATATCATCATCTAATACATAATAGTTTTTTGATTTGTTTTGTTTTGTTTTCAAGACAGGGTTTCTATGTGTAGCCCTGGCTGTCCTAGACTTGCTTTGTAGACCAGGTGGGCCTCGAATTCACAGAGATCTGCCTGCCTCTGTTTCTGTGAGTGCTGGGATTATAGGCATGTGCTACCACGCCTGGCTAATATCTAATATTTTTAAAAAATGATAAATTTGGTTTCGACAGAAAACTAAACACAAATTAATGTTACAAATCTGGTAGAAGCTTTTATTATTCACACACACACACACACAAACACACATACACACACAAACACACACACACACACAAACACACACACACAAGCACACACACACACACAAACACACACACACACATACACAAACACACACACACAAACACACACACACAAACACACATACACACACAAACACACACACACACACACACACACACACACACACACACACACACACACACACACACACACACACACACACACACATACAGCTAAGCAAAAAGTGTCCATGGATAGGAAATTAGGGCATTGAACACTGTTAATCATTAGTGAAATTTAAATCTTACCCAGACTGAAATACCAGCAATAATAAAACTGCCGTAAAACGAGGAAAGTCCCTAGGCTAGAAACCCTATTGCTTATGTGAATGAAAAACGCCCAGCTACTCAGCAAAGCAATCAACAACATTTCTCGACTTGGCTACCACACTCTCGAGTGTGTCACTTAGGAAAACAGAAATCATGTTCCCGTAAGTGTTCGCAACATTCTTAGTTGTAGTCACACCCAAATGAAGACCACAGCTCAGAAGTTTTTCAGTGGTGGACGGGCACACTGCGGCATGGTCATGGTCCTGGATACTACTTGGCAATAAATAGAAACTTTGGACGCGGGTACAACTTGGGCAGCACTCAAGGAAATTATAGAGGAAAGCAGGGTCCACCTCCATGTTGCGCAATGTACCACGCCATTGATGCAGTGTTCTGTATGTAATGGTAGCCTTAGAAAGGCTCAGTGGCTACCCAGGGTTTCTCTGATAGGAGGTGAAGTTGTAAGGTGGTTTTCATTTGCCCTAGGTAGACTCTCAGTAATTTTAGAAACAGACATTCAACTGAAAATACTGAGTTGCTAGAAATAAATGACACTGATAAGTTTTAAATTGTATTCCATCCCGAGTAACGTGATGTGGAGTATGAATTCTCCTTGTGTCTAGGATAAACATTTACTATACTGTAAAGTGTCTGGGCGTTATAGCATTAAAAAAAATCAGCATTTCTAAATACTAAGGTTAAATAATTAGGAAGTATAAGTTTAAAGTAAATCAGTACCAATTGTAAATGCCTTAATAGTCACTTGCTTAGCGATTGCCTTAGTTATCAAATTGACCATCTCAGTATGGTGGTGTCTTTGTTCAAGTAACTCTTATTTTACTTAATAACGGTTCAGGATGTAGTGATGCTGGCAATTTAGATAGGCCAAAGAGAAGCCATAAAATGCTTTCTTGAAATGAAAAGGATAACATTCTTATTTTATAACAAAGCATGTAAAAATTCTCAGATCTGTGCTCAAAACTAATCCTCTGTATCTAAAATTGTAAAGAAAACAAAACCAAAACCAAACAAACAAACAACCCTGAGAAGTAGCTGAGCACTTAAGAATACTGACTGCTCTTTTAGTGGACCCAGGTTTAATTCCCAGCACCCACATGACAACTCTCAACTGTCTGTAACTCCAGCATCTGACACCCTCATACACACATACATGCAGACAAAACATCAATGTACATAAAATAAAAATAAAATAAAAGTTATTAAAAAAGAAAAGAAAAAACTAGCTATTCTGTTGCAAACTGCAACAGTTACCACCATGTTTAATCAATATGGAAATTAATATAGAAAATGCACTAAATTATAGGTTTCAATACTTTCGGATTTCAGGTTTCCATTGGGGCTTTTACATGTTATTTTCTAGATATGGGATGGTCTGTGATCATTTCAAAGTTAGCAGCATAGGTTGCCATGGTAATTGTGGTGGTACTTGAATTTGTCCTTGATAACTCTTCATAGCACTATACTGATATACTATTACATACAAAATATGACAATCCAAATAATGTCTGTAGTTTGTTTAATAGTATTGCACTATGCCAATTTCATGGCTTAGAAATTGAGCTGTGATTTTTGATACTTTTGGGAGGAAAGTGCATTAAAGTCACATAGGAACTCTCACTAATACTTTTGCAACTCTTTTTATATTCCCAAGATCTGACAAAGAATGTTAAAGAAATAAGACAAAAAAGGACTAAAGGGCACGTGGATGTCAAAGTAAAACATAAAACTGTTCTCCTTTATATATGCCATAATTGTATATTTAGAAACCAGCCAGGAATCTACCACAAATAATAAATGAATGTAAGTATACTATAGCTGATAAATTTAGAATGACTGCATTAAAAAAGGCAGTATTAAAACTAATATTCCAAGTATTAATGTTAAATAATTAGGAGATAAAATTATAAAGTGAAACAGTAGAATTTTCAATTGCCTCAATAAAAGTTTCTTAATTGTAAATATTAAAGTAGAGATTCAGAATCTGTATGCTGAAATTTTCAAATTACTGTTAGCAGAAATGAAATGCTATGTGGATATTAAACACTGTATTCTTGGACATGAAGATCCAAGGGAATAAGGTGAAAATTCATCAGTGCTTTTCATGCATTTCTGCTCAAAAATTCAACGGAATTTATTTTGTGATAGATAGGGTAAGTCGATTATAAAATGTACATGCTTATAGTCAAATCACTATTAAAATGATTATTAAAGAGAACTCATACTATCCACTTGTTATAAAATCATAGCAAGCAAAGCACTGTAGAATTGATGTATCCACAGGCAAAAGTTAAAAAAAAAAATGGTGACAAGGCTGCCAGCTCTGGCCCTAAGGTGGGCCTGCACAAACTGTTGCACTAACCAAGGACAATGCAGGCAGTAAATCTAGACCCCCTGTTCAGATATAGCCAATGGATAGCTCATTCTCCACTCTTGTGGGGAGAGTGGGACTGCCTCATCTATTTTCTTCTGCACTTTCAGACCAAGTTGCAATTTTTCTGTAGTCTGCAAAAGGCTTTTCTACGTTTTAAGTCTACCATGATTTCATTTCTTTGATCTTTAGATGTCACACAAAATCAACGTGTGTAAGTAGAGGTTGCACATGGAACTGACCACAACCTCTAAGACCTGCAACAACAACAACAAAAATAAAATCTCTTGCCATGGTAATGTTAACAGAAAGATCAAGAGATGAAACAAGAGATGAAAACACAACTGGGGACAAACTTACCTCTGGCTACAAACTTGGCTTATCAGCTCCAATGGGAACTACAAAACAGGGCTCAGTTCTAGGCCTGGATATACAAAGCCTTTTGCTCTGAGGAGAGATCTCAGTAGTATTTCTTAATATTTTGATAAAATAAACATTTTGCAAAAAAGTTGCAATTTCAACTACTTTAAATACATCCACTAGGTGCCCTTTATGAGAAACACAATTTTGTACTTCTGAAACATTTTTGTTATCTCAAAAGACAATTGAGCCCTTAAACAATGGCTTAAATGCTCTTTTTCTCCCAAATGGTGGCAACTTCTAATCTCTTTCTTTTTCTATAAAATTACTGTTAATGCCTTCTAATACAAAGAGGTACAGAACTAAATGAAGTGAACATGGCCTGGTGAGAGATACTTAGGTCATTGAGCTGCTGCCCTCAGAAGATCCTAAAGGCATTCTCAAGAGACCAGAGGTAGCTCTTGGGAGAACTATTATTTTAAAAAATAGCAGTAAGCTTTCCCCACCCTGAAAGAAAATTGACTCTCCCTCTCCCAGAAGCTGTTTCCTATCCACAGATTCTCAGTTACAGGTGAGAACTCATTAACTCCTTTTCCCTCCATAGTTGAATATTGTCTGACTTCATTTTGTGCATATATTACATAGGCAACCATTGATTTTTGTAAGCTCATAAGTGCAGTTGTCCTTTTATGTCCAGAAGACACTATTTTACTCTGGTATTTCTTAACCTATGGCTTTAGATTCTTTCCACCTTTTTGGTGGTCAGGGTATGTAAATATTGGGGTGGCAGTGGAGTGGCAAAAGTCATAGTACAAGTCAGACCAAGAAGACACCCTTTTACACTGGTCCACCTTGACCTACGGCTTTAGACTCTTTCCACCCTTTTGCTGGTCAGGGTACATATATTGGGGTGGCAGTGGAGTGGCAGAAGTCATAGTGCAAGCTGGACTGAGAGCCCATGGTTAGTGAGACACAGCACCCAGGGATGAACCTACTATTGTTACCCTGATCAATAGATACACTATCAAGCTGCTCTAAACTGCCCTCCTCTAAACTACTTTCCCTGTACCCACAATAGATAAGCAGTGTTATCAGGGCTCATTGGAGAAGTTTCTTGTGCCGTGAATAGTGGTTAATGCAGAAACACACACTGCCTAACCTGTACAGGATAAGTGTCAGTAGAGTACTCAGCCACAAATAGGCCCCACCTCTTAAAAGATTTCACCATCCTCCGTTGTACCACCCTGAGGATCAAGCTTTTTACAGATGGAAAAACCCAGACCATATTCAAATTAGAGGAATTACCTTACCATCAATGATATAAATTAGTTGGAAATAAGTGGGTGGGGTTATAGATATTTGATAGTAAATGTAACCAAAATAGATCCAGATCATGAGTATCATTAGGTAAAATATACTTTATGGTAAACCATTATAAGAGATTTATGAATATTATATGTCAGTAAAGGGATCAAAAAGACATTAACAATTACAGAACTTACTCCAAGATACCTGAAACTAATATTGAAGATATTAAAGATATAAATACAATTCTCAGTACATTTTAGAAGATGAAAAGCATTCTAAGAGAAGTATCTAAGATGGTGATGCCGACCACGGACTGTGTCTGATTGGCAGGACTGAGCTGAGGGACTGAGCTGGGAGGCACAGAGCAGCAGATCTGGAGTGCCCTGGGTGAGAGGGGTCCGCACTGTGTGGAGCACAGGTGGATCTGGTCCTGTGCTATTCAACTGGTCTAAGGAGGACTCCCTGGTTTCGTAAGGGTGCGTGCCCAGTCCCCAGCGTCTGGATGCATATCTGCCTGCGAACTTCACCTGCACTACATCTCGGGCTCTGTCCTGGAGTGAATTCTGGGCTGCAGAGCATCAGGGTCTGGGTCTGCTAACCCAGGAGAGACACCAGGGTCTGGAGCACGGCTGGATCTGACCTCGGATCGCCAATCCAATCCACAGAAGGCTCCAGAGCCCAGGTGGGTGCAGACATGGTTGCCAAAGTCTAGCCACACACCGGCCAGCACACTGCAGCTGCGCTTTGTCACTGGCTGAAGAGTGTGCTACAGTACACTAGAGTCTGGGGCTTCACAGGTGGATCTGATCTCAGGTCACATGGCCAATCCAAGGGTATTTTCCCGGTCAAAGGCCTAGCTAGCTATACACCAGGCAACACCCATGGCTTTGTTTCAGATGGAACTGTAAGCCATAAGGCAACAGTGTCTGCATTTTAGAGCTCCAAGGAAATCCCATGGTATACAGCACAAGTGGATTTGACCTCATGCCACGCAGCCAGTCCATGGAAAGTCCCCACATCTGAAACCAGGTCACCCGCCTGATTCATTAAAGAATTCCCTGATCCCGGCAGGTGAGGGGAATAAAACCACTCACCTATGAGCTGCTCTCAATGGCCAGTGAAAGACACCAGAAACTACCACTGAACACCAGAAACAGCAAGATGGCTAAAGGCCAACATAAAAACATAAACAACAAAAGTCAAGGTAATCTGGCATCTTGAGAACCCAGTTATCCAAATCAACCAGCTCTGAAAACTCAAACACAAATGAAGTACAAGAAAATGACATCAAATCCTTCATAATAAAGATGATACTGGAGGAAATAAAATCTGTAAACAAATACAGGAAGATACAGGTAAACAGATTGAGGACTTTAGAGAGGGCATGACAGAGGTCTATAGAGAGGAAATGAAGAAATCACCAGAAGAAATTGAGGGAAATGCATATAATTAGTTAAAGGAAATCAATAAAATCATTCAAGATTTGAAGATGAAAATGGAAACAATGATAAAAGCACAAACTGAGGAAAGCCTGTAGAGAGAGAACTTAAAGAAGAAAACAGGAAAGACAGAGGTAAGCATCTGAAACAGAATACAAGAGATAGAGTAAAGAATCTTAGGAGTAGAAAAAATTAAACACCACCAAACCAAATAACCCAATTAAGAAATGGGGCTCAGAATAAAACAGAATTCTCAACAGAGGAATATCAAATGGCTGAGAAACATTTAAAGAAATGCTCGAAGTCCTTAGGCATCAGAAAATTGCAAATCAAAACAACTGTGAAAGTCCATCTTATACCCATAAGAATGGCTAAGATAAAAAACTCAAGTGACAGCACATGTTGTGAGGATGTGGAGAAAGGGGAGTACTCCTTCATTGATAGTGAGAATGCAAACTTATACAACTACTTTGGAAATCAACTGACATTTTCTCAGAAAATTGGGAATAGTTCTACCTCAAGACCCAGCTGTACCACTCCTTGGCATATACTTGAAAGATGCTCAACCACACAACAAGGACATTTGTTCTACTATGTTCATAGCAGCCTTATTCATAATAGCCAGAATCTGGAAACATCCTAGATTTCCCCAAGTCGAAGAATGGATAAAGAAACTGTGGTGCATTTACAGTATGGAGTGCTACTCAGATATTAAAAACAAGGAAATCTTGAGACTTGCAGGCAAATGGATGGATCCAGAAATGATCATCCTGAGTGAGTTAACTCAGACCCAGGAAGACACACATGATATATATTCACTTATAATTGTATATTAGCCCAGCATGGATATACTTTGAGAGTCTTCACTCAGTTGGGGATCAGGACAGATGCTGGAACTTGCTATTGGGACTCCAGGTAAAAATGGTATGGAAGAATGGGGAGATAGGTGGACCCAGAAGGTCCAGGAACCATACAAGAAGACCATCAAGGCTGGTGGATCTGAACCCGGGGGGAGGGGCCAGCACAAACTGCTGTACTGAGGGCAATGCATGCAGTAAAAACTAGACCCCCTATTCAGATCTAGCCAGTAGACAGTGCATTCTCCACAGTTGTGTAGAGAGTGGGGAGTGCCTCTGATATGAACTCTGGTGACCCTATTTGATGATTTCCCCTTGGTGGGGAGGGCTGGTGGCACTCAGAGGAAAGGGAAGCAGGCTACCAGGATGAGACCTTATAGACTGTGATCAAATGGTGGGGGAGGAGGTTCCCTTTGGTCACAGGACTAGGGCAGGGGAATTTGGTGAAAGAGGGAGGGAGGGAGGAATGGAAAGATACAAGTGAGGGGATAACAACTGGGATGTAATCTGAAAAAATTATTTTTAAAAAATGAAAAAAAAAAACTTGACCCCATGTTCCGATCTAGCCAATGGGCAACGCATTCTCTAGGGTTGTGAGGAGAGCAGGGACTGCCTCTGACATGAACTCTGGTGCCCCAACTTGTTCACTTCCGCTTGGTGGGGAGGCCAGGTGGCACACAGAGGAAGGGGAAGTAGGCTATCTGGATGAGACCTGATAGGCTGTGGTCATATTGTGGAGGAGGAAGTCCCCTTCTGTCAGAGATCTAGAGGAGGAGAGTAGAGTGAAACAGAGAGGAAGGGTGGGATCAGGATGATAAAAGTGAGTGGATAACAATTGGGGTGTAATCTGAATAAATTATAATAAAAATAAATTTTACAAATTGAAAAAAGCATTCTAAAAGTCTTCCCTAAGTTGTATGCAATAACTAGAAATCAACAAAAGGAAAACACCAGAGGTCACATATACTTGGAAATTAACACACTTGATAAACCGTACATTTGTAAGAGAGGAATCAGAATTCACAAGGACAATCGTAAAATAGATACATAGATATAAATGAAAATGAAAACAAATATGACATATAGAGGATTGAGAAAACTGAATGCTTACTCGCAATAGCCAGAAAATGAAAACAATCCGGGTATCATCTATCAATAGATGAGTGTACAAATGAAGGAAATGTAGATAGACAGCAGGATGTTGTTGAAACATAGAAAAGTGTGAAATTGGTACACAGGATACAAAACTGATCAACCTTGAAAACATTATGATAAGTGAAATAAAATAACACACACACACACACATACATATGCATGCACGTGCGCACACACAACTTCTCTAGGATTTCATTGGCATGTGTAACCAATTCTGACATTTCAATCACATATACTACCACCACCTAGTATTATGTTTCCTTTTCACATCTCCAAACAATCCCACTAGTTCCACGTCTTTTTCCTCCTTGTTCCCCAAAGTTCACACATTAAATAGCAGACACGATAACTTTCTTTCTCGGTTAGTATGATTGATGCTGCTCACTTTTACCCGTTTCCCTGCAAACACACAATTTAGGTTGAATAAAACTCCATTATGTATAGTTGCCATATTTTCTTTACTCATTCATCTATTGATGAGAACCTAAGCTGATTCCATAGATTTAGGCCCCACCTCTTCTTAGACATATTTTTACTAATTATTTAAGAATTACATGCAGCCAGTTCTGGTGGCTTAGGCCGGGAGAATTTGCTGAAGGAGGTAGAGGCGGGAGGATCTGGAGTTTGAGGCCAGCCTGAGATATACACTTTGTATATTACATACAATGTATTTTGACCATATTTGCCCCTAAATCCTTTCCCTATTTTTTTCCATGTCCACCCCATCTCCTCACTCCCTCTTCATATAATTTGATTTCTTAAAAGAAATTAATATATTGAGTTCAGCTTGTGGGTCCCACATCCTACTGATGTTGGGCCATTTGCTGTACAGTGGTTTCCTTGTCAGGTCCGGCTCATCTCCTGGTTTCCAATCTTCCATGTCCTCTTTCTCTCTCTATGCCACTATGCCATCCATATTTGTACCCAAAAATGTCCTCCCTAGAGCTGATCAGATGCAAGTCATGTTATTGGACCTAAAAAACTCTTTCTTTTAATAAGTCAGTTTCAGGCACATGTTCACAGCAGCAGACACTGGGTACAACAAACATCAGTCTCCACTTGCATTATGGATCTTAAAATTGCTTTAGAGTTAGCTTCATAATTTTTATTTTCTAAATTTTCTCTAATAATCGAATAACTTTTATGATCCTGATCTATTATTTCAAATACAAAAGAGAAAACCATCTATAGAAATAAAGGAGATGAAAGGAGGCGTCTAACAAATAAAAAGATTTGAACAAAAAAAATGAAAATAATTTCTCAAGGATTATTACTGCTTTTTGTCATTTGGACGGGGTGGGTAGACAACTAGTATTACAGAATTTCAGGAGATTAGAGGATAAACTTAGACCCATGTAACAAAATCTTCATGGAGGAATTTAGATTTCATCTGAATCTGACAATAGAAATAATGAAGGGAATTCTAAGTGCAAGAAAATGACAGAGTTTGGGAATTAGAAGGTGCGTTTGGGAGATGCATGCTAACTTAGCCTGTTTGTCTGAGAGATTACATTTCTTATTTTCTTGAACACTGACCCTTTCTTTTTTTGCAGGAGTGCAGAGGGATGATGTGTCTGGGGCATAGTCTACAGCAAACCCCGGGATCACTCACTGCCTCTTCTGTTATTTTATGATAGGAGGCTGAGAGAGCAACTGCATTTCATAATGCACTTGTCTTTTCATTTACCGTCAGCTTTTTACAAATCTAAGAAATGTGCACCGTAGTTAGAAAACTGAGGCTGAAGTAGATTTGGAAGGCCACGTCTGTCCGTCTGTCCAACACCATCCAGGTAAGAGTAGGGTTAGGAAAGCAGAGGCTCTTGGTGTAACAGACGCTAAGCCAGATTCTGAGCTCTTCAGCAGTTTTATTTACAGCAGCAAACTGAACAAGATACATCTGAGCACAGATGCAAAGTGGATGCTGATGCTGGCAACCTTAGCAGCCATGGCACTGGGGAGCAGCAGCTCAAACTGAATTGCATGAGGTGTAGATGAATAGTTTGTTCTTTCTCAATCATGTGTTGTCTATTGCTAAAATTTGCCCTTACTTCATTCTGCACTTTTGTCTACACCATGTGCCGTTTTCTTTTCTATTTATCTGACATGTTCCTTTTTCCTCAGGGAGCAGCATTCTTCCTTGGCCAAACTTATTAACATAAAACTTTAATAAAATCATATATTTTTATCCCAGCTTCTGAATTTCATTGCCTCAAAGCAGTGGAGAGATCCAGAGGTGGATTACTCTTTGTGATGCCTCAGAGGACCTGAATTCATCCCATAGTAACCTTTTATTTATTTATTTATTTTCTTCATTCTTCCTGTCCAGTGCTTGCTTTAAGCTTTACCACCATCTTCTTGCTTCTCTGCAACAACAGCCAAATAGATGTTGAATTGTCTGATCTGTTGGACACAGACTTTCTGTCCCATTTGAAGGAACTGGAAGGACAATGAGGACTATTGAGGACTTTATTATATTGAGAACCTGCTGCTGGTCAGGAGCCGAATGACTTGCTTTTACCCTCACAGTAATAACTTGTCAGTGATGTTTAGTGTTACCACGCAAAACGAGGAGCAGAGGCTCATGGAGGAGAAGCTAATTGCCTATCGTCATTCTGCAAAGATACAAGGAAGCTGTGCTGTACATTCAGGCCACAAGGCTTGGGGTTTCAAGTCCCAGACAAGAGTGCAAGGTGGTAAATAGCATAGCAGGTATCAAGAAAGTTAAAGCAGAATGAGTTTACACCAACATCTGAGGTCCTTGTGTTGAGCAAAAGTGAGGAACTCAGTGCAGCACAAACGCAGGCTTTACTGAGAGAGGGGCTAAAGGTGAGAGGACGAGTTTTTATGGATAATAACTGTGAGAACAAAGAGGATTTGGAAACAGGCAGACAACATTAACCTCTGAAACTTAGCATAGGAAATAAACAGATAATGGATTGCAGACGAGACGCTAATTCATTTTAAATAGTCTGACTCTTTGCAAGGTTAAGACCTGACTGTGACCTGATTAAAGGTATTATGTTGTAGTCTGAAAAATGCAATCTGAATATGGCTTTTTCGGTGACAGAAATACCCACAGAGAAGAATCCAAAAGGCGCACAGCTGCAGCCTATTACACACACAGTTCAGTGGGGACTAGAAGAGCTTTGACCCCAACACATTTATCAGAGTATCAGGAAATGAAGATTCTTGTGGTATTGTCATCAAAGTTAGAAATTAAGAAAAGTATATTTTCTGGAACAGAACCTTTTTTTCTCCAGTGAAACTTCATGATAAATTAAGTGTGTAATATAGAAAAAGGGAGGGCCATTTAGATAAAGGCAGCCTGGAAGACCCAGATGCTAGGAACTTGGTTTCCTTTTATGGCCACAATAATCATAAAACTAATTTTAAAACAACCTACAAATTCCTGCGGGCAATTCTGAGGTCACTAAGAAATCTTCTTATGAATTTTGTCCTCACATTAGTTTGATTACAGATTGGTGACACACTGAATAGAAACAATCACATTTTTAGAATTGGTACATGGAATGTGTTCTGCTAAAAAGAACTCCATCTAGCAGATATACTTATGAAAATTAGCATGCTGAAATTCCAGTTTGTTTTTTTGGCTTTTTCAAATTCACCTAAGTTGATAGTTGGCTGAGTTTTTTTATGTTCTCATTATTAAATTTTTGTTTTCTTTCTTTGTGTGTGACAAAGACTCTTGTAACCTAGGTTAGCTTTAATCTCACTGTTTATCCAAGGTTGGTCTTAAACTTCTGATCCTCCTGACCTCATCTCCAAAGTGCAGGAATTACAGGCAGGCACTATTTCCCCAGTCTAGTTTTTGCAATGCTGGAGATCAAACCTAGAGTTTCATGTGTTAGGCAAACATTCTAAGGACTAAGCTATCTCCTCAACACTTATAAAGATCTTGTAACCTTCAGAAGTATGACACTTCTCTACACCAGCTCAAGCATATTCTCTTAATACTTTCATTTTAGACACTTTCTTTACGTATTCTGCTAAGGAGACTAAATTTAATATCTAAGCAATGGAGAGCTAATGTTTTCTTTTAAAATAAGGGATCTGAATATGCCTATTTTGGTAAACATTTAGATATCAAATATCCTGTCAAATATAGATAGGATGAGGGTACATATATATCATTTTCTTTCTTTTCCCTTTTATTTTCAAACAACTCTAATCATTCTATAGTAAACCTTACATTATGTTATGTCTCTAAACTACCCAAAGGCTGGGGACAGAGTATTAAACAAAACAAGGCTTTGTTTTCATGTTTATTATATTTTAGAGAGATAGCAGATAATTGTAAAAAAGTAAAGGAAAGACTAGAATCAAATTATCTCACAAAGCAAAGGCAGTCATCCATAACAAAGCTGGCTTATTAAGTGTATTTGTAAATAAAGTATTATTAGAAGATATCTAAGAATATAGTTAAGAAAGAAATTACTAGCTCTGGTTAGATTCATATTATCACAGAAGAGTTGAGTCATTGCAAGAAAGACTGTGTGGTCTTCAAGTTCAATTGCTTCTTCTCTGGTCATTTCTAAAAAACATTTGCTGACTCACAGGCATGTTATATTTCAGTCTGCAGAAAATAACATGGAATAAAGAAAAATATCAGGACTAGAGAATGAGTAAAATGCGAAGTGTGTGTGTGTGTGTGTGTGTGTGTGTGTGTGTGTGTGTGTGTGTGTTCAGAGACCATCACTAAGAAGGTATTGCATTATCAACTATCACTTGATTTCAAAACAAATCCAGGATCACTGCTGCATCCTAATATAGATAATTTCTAATTCAATGATAAATTTGCTGTATTAGTGCCTTACAACTTTGCATTTGTACAGTTGCAATAACACTGCTGCTTAGACGTTCAATATCTATCTTTCTCCCCAGTGAGCCATCTCACACTATCATATATACACACCATAAACATGCTGAAATCATTTAACTCTCTGCCCCAAAGCCTCTGCAAATCCCTATCAGCTACAGAAAGCAAGTCAAACTCTGCAGCCAGGATTCAACTTCTGTCTTAGGTTTCTATTGCTGTGATAAAATGCTGGCCAAAAGTAGCTTGGGAAGGAATGGGTTTATTTCCAGTTACAATTTATAGCCCATCATCAAGGGAAGTCAGGACAGGGACTCAAGCAGGGTAGGAACTTGGGGTCAGGAACTAAAGTAGAAACCATGAAGGAGTGTTGCTTACTAGCTTGCTCTCCAGGGTTTGTTCAGTATTCTTGTACAACCCAGGGCCACATCGAGTATGGCACCACCCAAAGTGTCCTACACTGGGCCTTCTCACATCAGTAATTAATCAAGAAAATGGACACATAGACTGGCCTATAGGTTGGTTTGATGGAGGTGTTTTTCTCATTTGAGAAAATTAGCTCTAACTTGTGCCCCAAAGAAAACAAAAAACAAACAAGGCTCTCAATTGTTTTACTTCTCTGACATTTCATCAGGCTTTCAGGATGACTACCAGCCTAACAATGTCCCTCTACCCTGAGACCAATGGAAAATATCCATTGAGCTAAAAGGTGCAGGAGGAGTTAAAGAAACATCTCCCCAGACAACTAGGCAAAGAGTGATTTGTGTAGAGGGAACATCAAATGCAAAGCAGCGAGGATTGGCTTTTGTGTAAGAGGAAGACTGGAGCTAAGCCACTGACTGTGAATGGGATGGAGCTGGGAAAAATTTGAGGGATTTGGCTAGACTGAAATAGACTAAACTCTAGCTTCAGCTGTTCTACTGAAGATTGCATAGGAATGGGATCAGAGGAGGGGTAAAGGGGAGAGAACACGGAGGCAATGCAGGTTAAGTACTGCCAATATCTTGCTTCTAGGTGATAACTGCATGCGATGATGGAGATACATGTCCTCAGTGACCTTTATGTAAAGACATGGTTATCAGGGTGATGATACTGGGGGATGCTGTTGACCTTCAGGATGTGAGGCTTAATGGCACATCTGAAGAAACTCTGGGGCCTGAGATTTGGTTTCTTTGTACTTTATAATGTATAAACATGTTCAAACACACACTCCCACCACAATGTGGCACAATTTACTTTATCACAAGACCTGATCTAATGCTGGTGCAGTGCTTTTCAACTTCTAAAACTGTATGTTAGATAACATTTTTCTCTTGATAGTTTAGTTGCCTCCAGTATGTTGTTATAGTGCCTTGAAGCTGTTGGAACATGGACAGTTCTGAAGGTGAAGTCTGCAGGATTTTCTGTTGGATTCAACACAGGGCACACAGATGGAGCTGAATAAAGGTGAATTCTAAGTTCAGTTCTAAGCTACCAGAACTATAGAAGTGGCATTTACTGAGATGAGGAAAACTCAAGGGCAAAGGGAACATTTTTGGATGGTAGTGGTGTTGAAAGTAGGTCATGAATTTCATTTCAGTTACACCAAGTTTGAAATGCCATTCATAGCTTTCAATAAAAAAAAAAAATACGTAAGAATTTAGATGTATAAATGTTGTAGTCACAGCAGAGGTAAAGGTTGGAAATATAAATGCACCAAGCATATACATTCGCACCTACCCCATACACGTGAACCATGACCGTGTGCAGAACAAACCACTTGTAATTATCTGTGATTAGGCTGTAATTCAATTTTACGAAAAAAATGTGTCTCGTGCCCGGTTTTAATAAACACTGAATTTCTCCAGAATACAAACTATTATGTAAATCAAAGAAATTTTGCCCTTAACTTTGGTTCTGAAGATTCAAAGAGAATTATTCACCCTTTTGGAAGCTTATATAACTGACATAATAGCATTGCCGCTTGGAGTAATTCAGTCATCTACAAAAGAGCCGTGTTTGCTTGGATTTGAAACTGTTGCCTTCAGACCACTTCAAAGGCTGGAAGCAAAAGTCACATTTTTGCACACATCTTACATTAGATGCTTTAGACATCGTGCATAATACTTATTTAGTGTGAAATTTTTACTTCATAGTAGAGTTGGTTAATTTCTTCATATTCCTGTTTTAAAGGCTGTTTAGTCTCCCTATTTCAGTAGAACCCTTGTCCTACACTCAGGTTGACACGGATAAACCATGCATATGAATGGATGTATATTTTAGATTGAACATGACCCTAATGAAACAGCTGTGTTGAAAAAGAGGTGTTATGTTTAATATAATCCCCCTCTGCCTTTGCTGACTCCCGTGAAAACACCGTGAGCCTCCTGAACTTTCTGAAGCCTCCATTCTGAGCGAGTGAAACTCTCCAGAGGCAGGGACAGATGATAAAGGAGACAGACAGTTAATGAAGCATACAGAGGGCATTATCCACAGCACATAGCAGGCTGTCCTTGTGGGGTTTTCCTCTGGCTCCATGGATTTCAGTTTTGCATGGTTTTAAAAATGGCAAAATTAGCATTTCTACTACCTTCCAACCCACAAATGAAATGAACACTTCGCATTTAAACTCTTCTCTGAGTTGGATGCAGTCATTCTGTCATCTTGTTTTGTTTCATTCTTCCTCTGGCCCACCACTCACCCCTTTCACACTAGCGCTACTCGATGGGATTCTTATTTCCCTTATATCACAATTACAATCCACCAGAAGATACCAAAGTCCTTATTTGGTCAAACACTGCACAACTTATTAGATAATGGATTCTTCAGGCATCACCATTTTCTCCCGTGTCATATGGGGTGTTTTATTTCTCCTGTTTATGCACTGTAGGCTTGAGGCACTTTTCATGACAAATAGATTTATAGCCTCAGATGTAAAGGGTGGTGTCTTAGGCAAGGCAGTGGACACTCTCAAATCCCTTTTAGTCTTTGATGGTAACAAGTCCCTTTTCAGAAAACCCAGGGGCTTAAGACAGAAGGTTCACCCCAGGCCAGGAAGCTCTGCAAAGAAGAGAGATAGGTATGCACTGTTCTCACAAAGGCAGCAGAGACTTGAAGATTTAACTAGCAGGTGGCTAAGAGCACAGACGACAGTGCTCAAATGGAATCATCATGGCTGCTCAGCTGAAGGAGCCAAGCGCAGGCCCTCCATCTGTTATTGGGTAAAGTTTTTTTTTTTTTTTTAATATTTACTCTGGGGTCTGAAGAATACATTTAGAAATGGCCTGTCTAAATGCCTATCACAAGAGGGGGAAGTACAGGTGTGTGCCAGTGCATTACCTTGTGCATCAGTAGGGTGCATGTTTATATGGCAGTAGTACAGGGGTTGGGAGGCCAGTCACGCTAGAAGTCTGGGGTCTGAAGAATACATTTAGAAATGGCCTGTCTAAATGCCTATCACAAGAGGGGGAAGTACAGGTGTGTGCCAGTGCATTACCTTGTGCATCAGTAGGGTGCATGTTTATATGGCAGTAGTACAGGGGTTGGGAGGCCAGTCACGCTAGAAATTACTCTGTGTTTTATACTCAGAAACTGATTTGTTTCTGAGTAGGGATGGTAAGCACCTTAGTGTTGTTTCAGGACCTTTGGGCATGCTGTTTTTCCCATTTGGAGTAAAGGGTCATTTGTGCTTGAAATTTTGAATCCCTAATCAGAATTCAGGTTGTAATTTTTTTGAAAGATGCTTTTAATTTCCCAAATCAAAATTTAATGCCTCTTATGTGCTAAGTTTTATTTTTCCTTCAGCACTATAGTAGCCGTTTGTGATGCTTTATGAATTTGATTGTTGATTAAATGTCAGTTTCTCCCACAGGAGAGTACTCTTCATTGGGAAGAAGACCTTTCTTGTTTTGTTTATTCTTTTTGCCCCATCACATGAGAATATCTACTATATCATAATTAAAAATGGACAGATATTGGAGACTTAGAGAAATTAGGATTGGGAAAATAGATGTAAAAATGTATTTGAGACATAATTTCTTAACTCCATTTTTTAAGGTTGAATGCAGATTGAACACATTCCAAGACCCCAAGAGCTCATGCCAAAAATCCAAAACTCAATATCTGACTTAATGGAATGCACCAAAGGCAAAGCACAGGTGCACTATAAATATACGCTCAGGATTAACATGTGAGACATGAAAGACTAGAGAATCTTGCATTTAAACTTGGTTTCATCAACAAACTGTCTCATTCTTAATATATAATTATCACAACACACACACACAATATCTAAAATACAAAAATACTCTTGCTTCAAGTACTTTTAGACATGTTAAACCTACGTATACAAGAAAGAAGAAAATTGAGATAGTAACTATTCTTTTAATCTTTTCTCTTCCGTGGCAACAGTTCTCATGGTATTTAACCTGCTAGCATAGATAGATTTTTCTTTTAGAATTCTTATAAACAACAATTTACTTGCTTAGGACTATCAGTGAAGTTTTGGGTTAAATAGGATTGCCAGAGAAATTTTGACAGATTCTGGCAACTCTTTCACCCTGGTAAGACAGTGTTGAATATTTAAGCGATCGAAGACTTGACGGATATACATGAACTCATATTACTCTTCTTAATATTGATACTTGTAAGGATGAATATTTGTCAACAGAGGCTAATTGGTTATTGAAGGATTATTTTCTATAGAGTGGGTTAGTTGTCAGATGGAAACCATCACTTCCAAAAACTCTTCTTAATGTGACCTTAATAAACATGATCCAATTTCCAGTTCTATCTTTGCCTGGGACTATGAATCAGTTATTCTACTAGGACTTTCTTCAGAAAAACTAAAAGGACTCTGGATTAACCCAAGTATCTACTTTCTTTTCATCACAACTTGAGCTGTTCAGACTGCAAGGGAAAACCATCAGCCACGATGCCACCTCTGGCTATCTCTCTAATCACCCTAAACCATCGCTTTCTCTTCTCAGAGTCAGCTTTTGAAAAGCCTTCACCACTCTCCCTAACAGAACAATGACTGGTTTTACTTGCTTATGATAGCACAGCCTGTATCCTTTAAATATATGGCTTTGTTAAGTCTAGGTATGCTTCTAGAAAGTGCTTGAAGTGGGAGAGGAAGAAATTCTAGGTAGGGCCCCAGGATTATCTTCTGAAGATACATGGCAGAGAAAGTTAACCTTTGTGCTACTATGATAAATTTCTGTTTTTGTTATAGAGAGAAAAGGAACATTATTTAGGTCATAATTTTGGTGATTTAAAGGCACAGTGTCTATATCCACTCACTGTTTTGAAGGCCTTCTTCAATGCCTACATCACATCACGATGGAGATGTGTGTGTAAGAAGATACACTACTAGGCAAAAACTGAGAGCCAGCTAGCAGTAATACAATCCTCTTTGATGGCATGTTTCAACAATCCCACGAACCTCTGAGGCCCACAGTAGAATCTAGAAGGTTCCACTGTTTCACAATACTGCCACACTAGATTCCTGAGGGATTCAACAACCCACTTACAATCTGCCCCACACACAAAAGAAGCTGCGGCATCTTCTTTAGTCAGGGCTTCTCACATCAGACACACACCACACCAGCTGAGCTCTATGTGAGAAAACA
Organism: Acomys russatus; assembly: GCF_903995435.1. Classification (NCBI taxonomy): domain Eukaryota; kingdom Metazoa; phylum Chordata; class Mammalia; order Rodentia; family Muridae; genus Acomys; species Acomys russatus. Next base: position 27,075,569 of record NC_067150.1, read on the forward strand.
GATGTTCTTCTTGTTCTGCCTCTTTCCCCAGGCAGCTCTGTTGCATATCAGGCTTTCACAGTATATCTCACTGAAAACCATAACACATCTATAAAGTTATCACCAACAAAGGAAGTTGAATGGTCTAAAGCTTTGAGGGTGTCTACATTGGTAAATTAGGATTTATTATATGCTTGGCAATTAAAGTGAATAAAGGAGATCTGCAAGAGGAGAGGTAACCATACATGACACATGTTCACAATATTTGTTTTGGATTGTGTCGTCGAAATGCCATCATCATGGTATGGCCTCTTGTGAGATGTCCTCTGAATTGCAAATAGGAAACTGTGATTCTCAGAATCCTCTTTCTTGCATCATTCTTACTGCATGGTATCTTCCAATGGGGCCATTCATGTAGCCTTTTCCAAGTAGACACCATTTTCTAGAAGCACTTGCAGATAAAGAATGTCAAAAAGTTTCTATTCACTTTATTACGCAAGTCAGGATATTTTATTTCACTTTTCTGAAGGCAGTGGAGACCTCTACCACTTTCCATGATAATTCTTGGAGATCTGTTTTCTAGCTGATGGATAAATCTTTTCCCATTGGCTACTTGACTATCCCCCCTCGGTAACATCTGCCATACTTGGACTTTAATAATGGGATTACTGTTTTATCAGCCAAATCTAACCCACGCATCCATGTTCCATCATATGGTCACCGTAATTTCAAAACTGCAACAAATAATCTTTCTCCTTACATTTCACAGAAAAAGAAAGAGAGGGTATATAGAACACCTTCAAACTTTACATGTCCAATTCTGTATAACACCAGCTCAGTTTCTTCTATCTCAAAGGGTGAGGATGCTCTTCCTGATGAGGGTAAGTCTTCCATTAGCCTGCCTTCTCCAGCTGCTCCCTCAGTTTTCCGGTCTATGGCTTTGCTGTCTGGAATGTTCCATGATTCCCTCTTTTTTTTTAATTTTTTGTTTGTTAGAGACAGGGTTTCTCTGGGTAGCCTTGGTTGTGCTGGACTCTTTGTATGCCATGCTGGCTTCGAACTCACAGATCTCTGCCTGCCTCTGCCTCCCTGAGTGCTTGGACTATAGGCATGTGCCACCATGCCGGGCTCTATATCTCCTTCTTGAGAAGTGTATTTTAAGACTCATATTAATTTTTATATATGTGTAAATGTGTGTGTCTGTGTGTGGATATGTGCATATGTGTGAAGTTTCCAGCTGAGGGCAGAAGAGAGCAACAGAGTCCCTACCAATACAGTTACAGGCAGTTAACTGTGTGTGGGTGCTGGGAACCAAACTCACTTCTTAGCAGCAAGTGCTCTTAGGCACTGAGCCAGGTTTTGGCCCTTTAGATGCATTTTTCTTTCATCACATGGAATAGAAAAGGCATTCTCACATGAAACACAAACAATGTATCCAATATTTGTTATAAATTATTTTTTGAAAATTACTCAAAACCCAAATATCTTAAACAAGATTAACTTCTTAGTACTCGCTGTGTCCACTGTCATCTCTGCCTATTGGAGTCTGAGGATGACAGAAGTCCTGTCATCTCCAGACATAGTTTGTGGATTTACACTGTATACAAAGAGAAGATGGGGAACTGGGCCCCAATCCTCAGTGCTTCTGCCTGTAAATCACATGCACCATACTTTTCAAGTCCGACGCCGAAGAAGGTAATTAGGGATATCTACATTCACAGAGGAAAAACACTCAGAGGGAGGGGGTGTCTCAAAGTCATTGTCATTGTGGGTCTTTATTATAGGCCCACACTGCTCTCTCAGCCTAGCCTGCATGCTGCTACCCCACCCCCACTTCATAGCTAAACTGCTGCTGGGGGGAGGGGGAAGGGTTTTCACTCAGCCACCTGCATTCACATTTATCTCACTTCTTGCTAGCAAACTGCCGTCTAGCTAGCTTTCCTGCCTTTTTTTTTTTTTTTTTTTGCTTTTCTTTTCTGGAAGAAGAATTGTGGTTGGCAATGGCTGCCTTGGAAGCCTGTAGAAGTGCTGCTTTTCCATCATAGCTGCAATTAAGGTTTGGGAATCTGTTTAAGTTGGTGTTGCTGAGAAGTCTGATGTTTTTCTCATTCCTGATCTGTTTCAGTGTGATTTTTTTTTCTTTTTCTTCACTGTTTTTCCACATTATTGTCTTTGTGGAGTATTCCACAGTTTTGTGATATGAACTTCTCCTTAATACTCTTTTTTTTTTTTTGTCATTCTGTACTGACTTGCTGTAGGAAATAAGGGTCTTACTGTTTAGGTAAAATTTTGAAGTTGAGTATTTTTAATTGACAATTTTCTGGCTTTTCAGAAAATGCCTACTAGATTCAGATCAGCGCTTAAATTCTTTCTCCTCTTTGTATCCTCAATTTTGGCTTTTTATTTAGTTTTCTAGAAATGTGCCTTTGTCTTTTAACATACATGTAAAGACAACATTGTTCACCGGATTACTTAATCTGGCATTCACAGCACTGATTCTGATGCAGGACCTTGTCTCGGAAGGATTTCTGTTCGTCTGCTTGGCTGCATTTGTGATTACAGTGACTCTGTCTGTTCTCTACGCTCTATGTTTCCTTTTAAGTCTTTCTTTCGATGTATTCCCTTTGCTCTTTTATACTTATTAAAGGTTTATCTAGAGTATTATTTTAATATTGTCAGTTTACTTAAGAGTGAAACACTAAAATGCCTTTAGGAAGCTCTGTGTAAATAGTTCAGTTAGATTTTGTTGTGGAACATTTGAGCCCATGCCTAATGGTTTTGTAAGGGAAACCTGGCTATAGAGAGTATCTTTTCTTTGCTGAACATTTTACCTGCCCTTTTTGTGTACCTCTGACTATTGGTGTACTTGGAGTCCTTACCTGGTACTAAGTAACAATTACCCCAGAACTCAGTACTTTCAAATAATGTCTTTCACAGCATTTGAGGTTCAGAACCTGGGTGAGACTAAGAATGCCTTCTGCTTGTACATTTCTCATTCATAGAATGAGCAAACATCTCCACTTTCTCACGATGCTTCCAGTTTTAACTGAAAGGTTACATATTGTATGTTCTGTCCTGGACAAACCAGGACATGTAGTCACACTGCAACCCTTCATGCATCCTCTCCTAAGGAAGACAGAAAAGGTCTTTAGCCAGCTAACCCATTTGGCAGGATTCACTTCCTCAAGCTTGTTGGTTGAAGGTCTCCCATGGGTTTTATCTTTGAAGGCTTCCCCATAGAGTTTGCTTTAAGAGACCAAACAAACAAACAAACAAACACTCACACACACAAAACAGGCAGTCAAGATGAAATGGCACCACAACTATCAGAATGACAGAAGTCACACTTTTCTAGTTTGTTTATGACATTGGCATATTGTATTCATTAGAAGCAAATATCCAGGTATGGACCATTACCGAGTATGATATCACAACTACCCATTACAGAATGGATTTAGAGAATGAAGCAGAGTACAAAGGGCTTTCAAGGCAGTGTGTGATGTAATTTACATGATTTCAGTATTGTCTGTATTCACTGGTATCCCCCCAAGCAAAGTTTTCTCTAGTCACCTCCTCCAGAGAATAAAAGACCAGTGTTCTACAGAGGAAATCAGTACTACCCGATGCACAGGTGGGAGGAGCCTCAGGATTAAGCTACAGATTGTCAACCCATCCTCCTGCTCAGTCATACCAGTATCTTTGACGTCTGACATGCTGCCATGCTTCCACTTTTTAACATAATCAGTGTTTTGAGATAACACCTGCCCACATAATAACCATCAAAGTGCATGTGGCTGTAGACACTGAGCCTTTAACTTGCTCATGCAAGCTAAGTAACTTTCCTGTCAGCATGCTGTTTGTTTTCTATCTCTACATGTAATCCTAGCCCTTGCTAAACATGTATATCATACTAACTTTGCCTGTGAGTCTATATTTTATATGGCTTTAACTTAAAAATGGTGATACTTTGGAGGGGCTAGTGAAAATAAAGTACAATGACATACATGGATGGGAATATAAGAATTAAATCTATTATTTTTATGCTACCTAAAGTGAAATAATTAAAAAGTAGTGGCGCTTCAAGAGAAGGTATACATCAACCTACTCAGTTAAATCAGAATACCTACAATTTTCTTGGGATCTACATCTACCTTCTTTAAACTCCCATGATGACATGTTTTCATCTTATATACATCTTCACTGACTAGTCTAGCAGTTTCTATCACCATCTAGTTAAAAATAAGTAACTGGATGAAATCAAAATAATGTGAGTCTCTTGGGCTCATGCGATGGACAGGAATCAGGAAGAAATCCTGATCCCAAAGAGCAACAGGGAAGTATATTAAAAATCATTGTCTGCATTTTGTCCTCAGGGTTAGAAAGCAAAGCAAAAAAGGTTGTGACAAAGCTCACTTAACAAGGTCTCCCTGCATCTGGAAGACTGACTGCTAGGTTCTGATTCCCTGCTTGCCTTACTAAGAAGAGTAGTGGCAGGAAGCGTGGTGCAAAAATCAGAGGGCTTAGCTGTGGTCAGCCTTGCCTGGATGTGTTCAGAGAAAATCTCCTCTGTGAGACATTCCCTTTGCTCTTAAGCATTGGCCATGATGCTTACCCAGTGCTACTGTTAAGAGGATATCCTGCCATAACGTATGTCAAGACAATTGGATGAATTCTCAGGACTATTATTTTCTTAAGGTAGTTTCCCTTATCTGGTGAAAAAAAAATCACATTTGTGAGAGTAATACTGTCATATTGTTACTAAATACAATTTGTAAATATCTCAGATTATTGCAGCTATCTCAGATTATCTCTTACTTTATGTCAGGAAGGGCACTGCCCTTTTCCATTCTGTGTGGATTGTGCCTATGTGTAGATGGAGGAGGGCCATGATTTCTTGAAAGCATCTTGTTGGTACTCTTGACAAGTCAACGTAGTAGTGAGAAAATACCTCACACGGGTTAGAAGTTGCAGAAAAAATTTTTCCATCTCAGTAATTAACAGTGATTTTCTTGTTATGAAGGCCAATTGTATCTTCTTATCCTTTAGGACACTGGGATATTCTTCTGCCCAAGATCCTAATGACACCTCTTCTCCCACCCCACCGTTTCCTATTGACCACTTCCTGACCTTAGCAGTGTAAGTCAAAGTCGGAGCTAATAAAAGCTGGCAGATACCTGAACTCTTAATTGAATCTTTAGGTCTTTATTGACTTTTCCTCCCTCTCCCTTCCTTCTTTGTATCCCTCCTATTTTAGAAAGGAGTTTTTTTCATTAGTGGATAGAAATTATGTATGTGCCCGACATCTCTAGAATGGTGGTGATTGCATTGTGTATTAGCTTGAGAGTTCAGCCCCAGCTTAATAGGCTTGAAGAGGGATGGATGCACTTGGACTTAGCCAGAAATCTGACTGCTACCTAAATAACCAATTCATCTTCATAGCAGATGGCTGTCAAGGATATTCAAAAGCAGATACACCCAAGGTCATGCCAATTAGTTCTTAAAGAAGCCTGACTAGAAGGTAATTTGAGATATAAACAGCTCCCATCTTCTAAACCTAACCCTCACAACACTGAATGGATCTGGAAAAACATCCACCTTCTTCTGGAGCACGTGAGGACCCATAGATGATATCTTCATAAAATCTCTAAGATGGTCATTTGAAGTCATTATCATCACAAGGAGAGCATATGACTGGGCAATTCCTCCTTAACTTTTTTCCTGCTGGATTTTCTTTTTGTCTTGCCTCATTAGATTCATCATGCTACCAATAAAAAGGGATTGACTTTTCATAATGCCTAGAAAGGAATTTGTAGGTGATAAGAGGAGAAAAATCCAAAATCCATTACAGATCTGGCTCCAAGATAAAGGGAAAGCTAAGATTTAGAAAAAAAAATGGTGTGGTCACGTGCTGCCTGCAAAGCCAAAACCACAGAAGGGCCTGACCATTTCCCAGTCTCAGACATACTGCTTTATCTTCCTAAACATTTATGCAATTAAGTGCCAGATAGATGTCTTGTCAAATTTCCAGTCTTACAATGTTTATTTGGCCTTGAGTAACAAGTGGCCAGAATGTAGAAATGGACATTTTTGTTTGTTTTTGTTTTCTTGTTTTGTTTGCTTAGTTGGTTTTTTGTTTGTTTTGGTTTTGGTCTTTTGACACAAGATCTCTCTGTGTAGCCTTGGCTGTCCTTGAACTCACTCTGTAGACCAGGCTGGCCTCAAGTTCACACAGATGCTCATGGGTCTTTCTCCCAAGTGCTAGGATTAAAGGCAAACAGACTTTTTAAAGACCCTTAAAAAGACAGTACCTCAGGCCAGTAAGTTGGCTCAACAAGTAAAAGCATTTGCCACCAAACCTAGGGACTTAAGTTCCATCCCCCTGACCCACAGAAGAGACCTGACTCCTGCAAACTTGCTTCTTAACACCAGTGTAGGATATGATAAGCATTCTCTCTCTCTCTCTCTCTCTCTCTCTCTCTCTCTCTCTCTCTCTCTCTCTCTCTCTCTCTCTCTCTTTCTCTCTCACCACAAATAAACAATGTGATATACTTTTTTTAAAGTGGCTGTCTTAACTGGGGTTGTTAGCACCAGCTAACTCTATGGACATTTGCTAGATTATAGTTTTCTAAAACTAGACTTGTTATTTTTAGGCATCAGAGGTCTGTGGTTTTTCTTTTTTAACTTTCCTTGCTTTTGATTGGGCATCGACAGTGTTCTTGCATCTGGAACACTGACTGCCAGATGGTACATGCTGGATAAATACCTGTCTCACTGAGAAGAGTAGTGACAACCACTCTTTATTTTGTGAACTTTGTTAGTCATGTTTTATTCAGTAAACTTTAAATTGGTATAAGTTTGTACAGTTCATGTACATTCATTCTGGCAACGTTATATAGTTTTCTATACGTTGAGTGTAAAATACTTTTTCTATATATGATAAATAGTTCCTGTGATGAACAGAAAGAAAAAGAAATTCTGTGTATTTCCTCTTCTACACTCTCCATTTTAAACTGCATACAAACATTCAGAATTCTCATACAACATCCTACAGGCATGGATGCTCTTTTTCCTGAAGAAGAGGCTGCATGTACCCTTAACTTACAGGATGCAGCTTACCAACCCATTAGCTGAACACACATTTGCTTCTATTTACCTTCTCCCATCACCTCGCTAGTACAAGCAACTAATCACATTGGTGGTGCAGCACAGTGGTCATGCTCTCTGTCAAGACAGGATTGATTTCCAGCTTCTTAGCAGTCAAAACAATGCCAGAATGATGAGTAAGTTTTGGACCACATTTAGTGCCTCCAGGCTTCTTGGTTTCTTAGTTATCACCTCAGACCAAGTCGAAAAAGCAGCCCAAGAAAAGAATCCTAGAAAAAACAAGTGAGAACAATTTTTAAGGAGTCTGAAAAGTTTGGCAGAAGACAACCTCTGAAGAACCTTATTATCCTGCCTTTCCTGCATGGCACCCTGCAGAGCCCACTGGTACCGTGTGCTCAGGAGTTTCTATTATGCAGGGAGTTCTCTTAGAATAACTTGATATTTAAAAACCATCAGCAGTGTGCTTGTCTAATAAATAAGCAACTAATCATTCCTGCAGTCTGCTGTGGCCTGCTGTTGCTAGCAAGGATAAAACAGGACAATTCATTGTTTCTGTTGTATTTGATCAAGGTAGTCTGATAATTCCTAATATAGTGACTTTAAAACGTTTGAATGCACATTCAGAGTATGATATGTGGTCAATTACGGAGACAGGCTATTGCCAGCATGAAAATTTCATTGGTGTATAACACACATGTAGGGACTTTGCCAACAGAGTGTAGATCTCTGGAGCAAAAGACATTGGAAACCTTCTCCTGAATAAATGTCTCAACAATAAAATATGCAACAGAGATTCAGGAGATTTTCTTTAAGTGAAGTGGCTGCAAACTGATGGAGATGGTAATTAGCCTGGCTTGATCACTCTGTTATCTGCACACAGATCAAAACACTGCGTCATACTCTACATATGTATAGAATTATTGTCGATTGAAAACAGAGTAAATCTTCTAAAATGCACTGCTATTTCTCTTACTAATATTCCTCTTCTCTACAAATTCTGCCACTGAACATCAGTTTGGTATGGATTCATTCAGTTTTAAACATTACATTCTGTGCATCATAATTCTGTTACAGCCCCGTTTCTAGAACACCTTGGCCTATTTTAACTGTGAAGTAGTCAATCAACGCAAGAATCGTAATCATATGGCAACAATTTGAGGCTTACTGTTGAAGTCCTGGCAACGGGTCCATTGGATAAATGGCCCCTCACTACTACCTTGAAGAACCTCACCAGCTGCTTTTCTTCTCAGTATAAAAGAACAGTGGACAGAACCTACTTAAGGAAGGATGGGCTCTCTCTAAGCTCCTGGCTTCAGGGACCAGTCCATCTTGCAGACAAGACATGGGAGCTGGAGCTTCCTTGCTTAGGCTTCCTATTATCTATAGACAAGAAGCAGAGGGCACCCTCCCACTTTCTCCAGCTAAGCCTCACATCCTAAAGGCTCCACACAGTCCTAGTTATCACTACCAGCTGGGGACTGAGGGTTCTAAGCACTTTAAGGTATGGGGAAGTTTCACATTCAAATCACAATAAATATGTTTCAGGTTATAGACTACAATAGGCCATAAAATAGCCCAAACACTTTTATTATATTCAATGAGGGAACATAATAATATTAAGAATAGGAAGTAGGAGTGAATGCATGCACAATCTGTCCTGTAGTGTTTTATAGTCATGTAGGGCTCATTGGTTTACTCAAATTATTTGGCATGATTCTCTTGAATGGCATTAGTTTATTCTTTACTGATATAAAAATGCCTGTGGGAATATTCTCAATAGAAAAGACTAGGAAAAACACTTAGCCTGGCCACTAATGATGAAAGACATGGTATTTCAGAAATGTCTTCACACCCTCAGTACCAAGGAACAAGTACCACTAAAAGTTCAAGAGACAGGTCCTAGGAAATGGAACACCTTAGGACATGTGAGACTTCTGAAGAACACTCCCGAACCACAGTTCAGCACCAGTCTTCAAGGAGTGTTTCATTGTGTTGTTATCAATGAATCACAAGCCCCTGAGAAAATTACCAAGCACACACACAGCCACAGACGCATCTGGGAACTAAGTCTAGAAAACACCGGGTAAAATAAACTGACTCATACTGCAGAAGTCCCCATAGCTTTAATAATTCAACTTTTGTTTAAAACCAACGTTTCCCTCTCCTTCTTGTCCTTTCTCTCCCCCTCCCGCTCTCTTTATTCCCTTTCCCAAGTCTCATAACCCCATGGTGTCTTGTCTTGATGACTAATATTCTTTTGAATTTTACCCTTGGATCTATTGTTTTAGACCATCTGAGTATTATTTAGAATTAAGTATATGATAGAACTTATTAAACACCTGTTGGTTTGGTTATTTAGGATAATCTGCATCCTGCTAAAAACCATAATCAAATAGCTTAAAATGAATGACAGTATAAAGCCCATTCTCCTTAATGAAGTAAGGGACCAGTCCCTGAAAAGCAATAAGGCAAGCACAGGAGAATAAGCCCTTCTGTTGCTCACAGAAGTAATATCCAGCTTGTTGTCTTCACGGTTATTGTGGTGTCCACATGCAATGTGTTCTGTACAGAGATCCATCCACTCTTCCACACAAGGAAAGTAGCATTTCTTTTAGAGATTAAGTTAGCCAACTTATGTGGTACTTAAAGATAGAAGACGGTGTCTAAAATGCTTGCACTACTAGCCATTGTGTAGCTTGTTCCTGGACACTGACACTGCACTGTGGAAATAATTATATGTCAGGATTGCATGTATACTTAGGCCCAAGCCTAATGCATCATAACAAAATGTTCTTATACCAAAGCTTATAGACATATACTCAGGGATCCATTCCTAGTTTTTGGTTAAGTTACATGTCAGTTAAAATTTTATGTTTGCTTTTTCCAGAATTTTCTGCCTTCAAGATTTACAAGAAATTGTTGTGAAATGATTACCTTCATTGTCTAATGTATAATAATCTTGTTTTCTTGCATCCGTGTCTCTCAAACTGATAACCCTTGGTTGCTTTCTTGGGATCTGGAAGAAATATATGTGCATCAAATGGGATTCAAGCAACATGTTTTTGGGAGTCACTATTCTCTAATTAATATCAATAAGAACTTTGAAGAGTAGCTACGGGGATGCTTGCTACCAGAGATATGAAATGGATTTTTACATCTCTCAAATGATTGTAAAAAGACACAGTTTGGAAATTTGGCTCAGCACAACCAATTTGGCATCAGCAGAATTATTCAACATGTGGTTCAATCAGAGCATACACTAATCAGACCAGTGTGCCTGGTCTATAACTCAATAAGCCAGTGTGTGATTCAATTTAAAAACAGTACTGAATAAGTTAAGTTACAAGTGTTGGCTTTATATTATCACCAAGGTGAGTTATCATATGATCCCACAATTTAAAAATCAAATTCTCTACACTGTTGCAATGCTGTTGTATGTTGACCAACAGGGCTTTCTTCACCCCCTCAGACTCAGAAGCACCTGTAGTTTGCCCATGCCTAAATGGGACCACATGCTCATGAGATGCTCAGGCAGAATGCCAATCAAAGCTACCACCAAGGTGTTCAGAATCCTTGGAGCTGACACACCTGTGAAGCAATGCTCTCTCTCTGTGGACTGTTGTTTCCCCAGACCTGCTGCTCTAAGTCTCATTGAGCAGGTGTACTCCCTATAGCACACAAGGACAGTCTCAAAATAAGATAGCACATTCCCAGAGAGTCCATATCATCCATACCAACACCTTACACAGGTGTGAACTCACGTGACATCACCCAGGGACTCACAAAATGTTCTCAAATCTCCAAAGATTCTGGCAGTGAAGTGGAGATCTTACACTATTAGTATTTCAAAGTGAAACTACCAGGCACCACTTGGATTCTGTAGCTTTGCGAATTTCCCCTACTTGCTTAGTCTCTGCCTCTCTGTCTCTTCCACACACCTCCCTCTCTCCATTTATCTTTAGGACAGAATCCCCCTAAACATGCCAAGAACAAATTATAAAGAAATAATAAACCTATGTAATGTTTCCTGATAACAAAAATCTGATTCTTTGAAAATAAAATGTATAGGGTTCTAAGGCTTGTGCTTAGCACAGATGAAACACTTAAATAATACAAATATTATACAGATTTACATCATTCTGTTTTAGCATAATTGGATTGTCCAAGTATTTTTCTGCAATTTTAATGGGGCTAATGGGCTTATATTTCATGTGACATCTTACATATTAAAGGACCTCAAAAAGGAAGAATTGAGAGGCTATTGTAATTAATTTTGATTCAATTCATTTTGAAAATCATCACCTTGAATAAATGTATTCTCACAATTATAAAAGTAATAATTACAGGTAACACTTTTTGAGTATTAACCACATAAAGTCTAGGTCCAGCTGCTTTGAATTTATATATATAAAGAATTCCATTTACAACTCAGGAAATGGAAATCCTGCTGAGAAAAATGCATGTCAGACTGAGCTTCATACTTGGGAAATGCCCACAACAAGATAGGTTGAATTTTAATGTTAGTCTACTGCAAACTTCTACTCTAATATTTTTAAAATATTTTGCATTTGAAGATGTGTAAGGTCAGAGGAGAATTTTTTTTTTACTCAAAGAAACAAGAAAAGGGGGTGTATTTGAGTTTTCATATTATCAACAATAACTCTAAGATTTGGAGACATTATTTGAACTTTTGAGCTCCATTTTCATACTTGAAAAAAGAAATTATTAGATTAAATCCAGCACTGCAAATACATGGTGATTGTGCTAATCCCCTAGACTACCTTCTTGATATAAGTCATGATTTGCTCTTTTCTATTGAACTATAGCGTGGTTTTACCACCTTCTCATAACTACTTTCCACCTAATAGCTTTTGATTGATCGGAGATTGCATGTGAAATAATACCTAGTTTTCATTTCTCACACTATAATATATGATCTCTGTCTTCTAGTACTAATATTAAGCTGCTGTTTGTGCTTAATAATGTAATTAAACAACTGGGAGAGATCTGAGCATGTACTTCAAATGGGGATGAACAAAAGGTTCTGTAAAGAGGTTGTGAAGGAGGAAATATGAAGACACTGTGTGAGTCTTGAGAAATATTTTCAAGGCTGATTCATGACTGTGTCTTGAGCAGTAGGAAGCCTTCTCAAATGAGAGAATTGACTTCCCCATCTAGGCCCTGCTTGATTTCTCAGCAGGAAACCAGAATACTGAATTTATTACCAGTACTGTGAGTTATTTCTTTTAATCACAGGCTAGGGAGTTAGTGTTGCATCTTCTCTAATTGTTCCAGTTTCTGTTTAGGTGAATGTGCTCCTTGTTCAGCATCTGTCAGTGATAACGGAAAGAATAAAGAAAACGAGGACTGTGGGAGGGGAGCTGGATCTGGAGAGGGATGTGAATTCCTGATAAAACGCTCTCACCTGTGATGAAATCTTTAATGGATTTAAAATACTAAAGTGGGTTGTACGGACTGTCATTATTTTGGCTTCTTAGAACCTATAACTCTCTAGGTAGTTCTTAGAAACATAAAAAATGTGTTCAAATTCAAAGGAAGAAAGAGTAACTTATGTATTTGCAGATGATGGCTGTCTATAAAGAATATCCCAAAGAAATTAACAAAAAAAATTTCAGAACTAATGAGCAATTACAGCAAGCTTACAGAATGAAAGATTGATATATGTAAGTCATTTGCTTCCCAATCCTCCGGCAATGAACAACTGAGATATGAAGTCAGAACGTTATTTAAACCAGCATGTAAGAGTAAACACCGAGTTATAAATCTAGCAAACATTTTTTTGAGGAATATTATAAAATTCAAAGTGATGAATTCAGAAAACAATGGAGGGGAATTCCTTTGGCATGGGTAGAAATCTTCATGCTGTCAGGATATTGATTAGTTCTTCCCAACTTGATCTGTGGGCTCAATGTGATCCCAGTTTTAAAAAAACTCAGAAAGTGATTTGGTGGATATTGAAAAGCTAAATCCAACATTTGTTTAGAGAAATATGAAAGTCATAATAGTCAATATAATATTAAGGGAGAAAAATAAACTCAAAAGACTGACACCACCCATCTCTAAGACTTACTGTAAAGATGCAGTGATGGAGACAGTACACATTTGACAAAATAACAAATAAATCATTGGGGAAGATCTGAGAGACAGAGCCACACAGCCAACCATATTTTAACAAATATTGATTAAGAAGCAAAGGGAACAAAAACAATCTTTTTATTAAATGATATTAAGAGAATCTCAGATTCAAGGTTTGCCTGTGTTATAGAGTGAGTTCAAGGCCATCCTAGTCGAATTAGTTACCTCCTGTTTTAAAGTAAAAATGTGGTGAATGCATTCATGCCTGCAAAGCATGAGTGACATCTGAAGGCTCAACCATAAACAATGCAGTTATGTCATCCCTGCTAAATGTAAGAGCCGGAAGACAGGGAGTAGGATGGTGAGGCACCATCTTTTTGGGCATAACATTGCCATTGTAATGAATACTTTATAGCCACTGTGGATGGCTGTATAGGGTATGCACCATTCTGGCCTGTCAGGAGTCAGGCAATGAAAGCGATGGGACTCATGAATGCTACTCCCACACTATTAAACTATTTACTGCTTATAGATTCAGGTAGAGAGGGAGCTGTTGCCATCCGTTGCATGCCTACTGGTGAAGCCACTAGATGTCAAAGGAGAGTTCCAATCCAATAATCACAAAGATGGCTCAGGTTTAATTAAATGGGTCACAAAAGAAAACCAAATGTTAGAAATTAGAAAAGAGGATTAGAGGGATTGAAAGTGTGAAAGAGAGCACAGAGTGGGAGAGACCAGATGTATTATTCACATGTAGGAAACTGTCTCAAAATAAGCCTAATAAAATTAACTAACTAAATAAATTTAAAAAGAGGCCTGAAAATATAGTTTGGTGATTAAGTATTTGCCTCTCATATGTGAGACTGGATTAAATTCCAAATATTAAAAAAAAAAATTGTTAAAGAAACAGTACTGGAGCCACTGACAACATATGTAAAAACTTGAATATGGATCAACTTTAAGTTAGTCACAGGAACAATCCCCAAGTGGTTCATAGACTTAAATCTAAAGTGAACTAAAATGAGAACTAAACTCCTCTAAAGCAATGTGACCTCTAGATGCCCATGGGCATCTGGGTATCCCAAGACAGCTCCAAACTCACCCTTTTACCTCAACACTTTGAGTACTGTATGTACAGGACTTTGCCACAATCCTGGACATCACAGTGAATTTTATATATAACACCAATACAAAAAGCCTGATCCATGACAGAAACAAGATTTAATTTCATTAAAATTAAACATCAATACTCTGTTAAAGACATTATCAAGTAAGCAGATGGGAAGAATGGCTTGTCCAGTGGCACACCTGATAAAGGGCTCAGCAAAAACGCATGAGCTTTTTAAATGTCAACAATTTGAAAACAAAATTCCTGGTTAGAAAAATAGTTAGAAAATGAACAAATGTATCACAAAGATTGCAGATTAAAAATTAACTACAAAAAGACCATCAAGGCTGGCAAATCTAGACCCTGCACAAATTACTGTACCAAGCAAGGACACTGCATGCAGTAAACTTAGACTCCCTATTCAGATCTAGCCAATGGACAGTACATTCTCCACAGTCATGTGGAGAGCAGGGACTGCCTCTGACATGAACTCTGGTGACCCCTATTTGACCACTTCTCCTTGGTGGGGAGGCCAGGTGGCGCAGAGAGGAGGGGGAAGGAGGCTATTCTATTTGGATGAGACCTGATAAGCTGTGGTCATATGGTAGGGGAGGATGTCCTCTTTTGTCACAAGCCTAGGGAGGGGAATAGGGTGAAAGAGGGACAGAGGGGGAATGGGAAGATACAAGTGAGGGGATAACAATGGGGATATAATCTGAATAAATTATTTAAATTTAAAAAATAAACATGTGAAAAATGTTCTATTTAAACTAGTAAGGAATTGCAAATTAAAAACAGTACTGAAATCCAAGTATCACCATATTCTCATTGAAGTGTCCAAAATACAAAACACTGATATGAAGTGATAGCAAAGGTGGGGAGCCACAGGAACTGTAGTTAATTTTCTAGTGGGACTGTAAACCTCCCTGTCACTCTGAAAGACAGTTTTGAAGTTTCTTTTGAAAATGACACTCATCTTTTCATATGACCTAATTATAGCTTTTCTTGGCAGTGAAGAATTATAGTTGTTATTTACCTACAAGACTAAAAAACCTAGGTACCTGCACCAAAGTTCCCGAATTTAGCCATTCACAGCCATTTCATTCATAATTGTCAAAACCTGGAAGCAGTCAAGATGCCATTGACTAGGTAAAATGGATGCATCATAAAACACAATGTTTCCAGCTTCAGATAGACAGAAACTATTGAGCCGTGAAGAAACGTGAGGATTCTGACATGCAGACTCGTTAATGAAAGCAGCCAGTATCGAAAGGATATGACGTGGTTTCAACTACATAGCATTCTGGGAAAGCAAAACTATGCAGACAATAAAAATTTCAGTGGCTTACCAGGGGTTAGGTGGACAGAATCAAGGGACAGACAGAGCATGGGAGGTTTTGAGATCAGTGATATCACTATGACACTATAGAGGTAGAGGGGTTATGATTATATTAGAGTAGAAAAACCAGATGTGTAGCACACTGATAGGAGGCTGGCTTTGTGTCTTTGATGTCTTGGATTAAATCTTAATCTCCTCCTCCCCAAATCAATTACTAGACAGGATAAATGTATGCAATGATTGTAGGTACTCATAGCATCTCTGTTCAATTTTGCTATAAACCGGAAATTATTCTAAATATTCTATTTGAGAAAACAAAGGAAAAATAGATATGTCCCCTGCCATTTGTTCTTAAATGGTAGGAAGCTGAGAAACTGATTATGAATAACTAGAGAAATGCAAAGGGCATGATATTCCAAAGCAACTCTGAAAGAGAATAACGCCTAAGGCCTGACTCTACCTGATAGAACTAACTATCACAGTGGTCATCTTGACACAGCAGCACAAAAACACTCAAAATAATGCCTTTTGATGCAGTTAACTTTTGATGAGATGGAAACTTAATACAGACTAAAAGTTGTAACCTTTCAAATGAAGGCTCTGGAATAATGGAATTCTATATGCAAAAATATGATTTGATTTGTGTCTTTATATAATCTATAAAAATTAAATAAATGGAGAGGAACTGAAAAGAATAGAGTAAGAAGAAACTGTAATCAGAGTATATTAGGTGAGAAAAAAATAGCCACTTTAACTATGGAAGCATAATCTTGTATCTTAATAATTCACTATTAATTTTTGAATTTATATTGTGTGTTATGAATAAGTAAAACACATTTTGCTAATTTGTTGAATCTGTATAGTACTTTTTATTTTAGAAAATAAAGACACCTATTACATTAAAAAAAGAAAACAAGTGAGCAACTAGCGAATAATAATAAAATAAAATAAGGTAAAACAGAAACAAACAAGTCTGAGTAGGTCAAAACAAATAAACAGAAGAAAATAAGACAAAGAAAAAGCACAACAAGCACACACATAGATTCAAAGACATACGCTGGCACACACAGGAATCTCACAAAAGCACAAACTGGAAGCTGTAATATTTATACATAAGCCTATCAACAAATTCAATTCATTGTAACTATTGGAAAAACAAGCATTTATATTTGTCATGGCTGAAGAATATAAAACCTTACAATATTTACTATGATTGTATTGCATAAAATTACTAGTCTTGGTAAATATAAGTGCCTTAATATGGAATGTTTTTGTTTTAGGTTTCTTATTTTGTGTTTAAACAACAGTCTAATTATTTTTATCTAACATGCTTTTATGATTTTTATGTCTATTATTAAATATTTATACTTTAACAAGACTAGTAATTATATACAAGGTTTTATATTCTTCAACACATGAGGACCTGGGCTCAGATCCCCAGAACCCATGTAAAATCTGGGCATAACAAGACATTCTTGCAATCTCAGCACTGGTGTATCCATGTAGATCACTAAATCTCACTGACCACTCAGTCTATTTGAATTGATAGACTTCAGGTTTAATGGCTGGCCCTGTCTCAAAAACTAAAGATGGAAAACACCATGGAAATAAACTGCTGTCCACCTCTGGTTTACATGTGCATGTGCACACACACACACGCACACACACACACACACACACACACACACACACACACACACACATTGTCACCATACAACTTGTCCATAAGACACATCAAATATGGGAGTGAGGATCTTTATAAGGTGTCCAGAGAGTTTGTATATAGAGATTAAAAGTACAATTGACAAAGATTTATAAATTAGCTTTTTCTATAAAAATAACAACACCTTGAAACACATTGCAAAGAGAATAAAAATGGAAAACAACAGATTGAGAAAAGGTATTTGCATATCACATAAACAGTAAAGGTCTTGTAATCAGATTAGGAGAAAGTTTTTATTTCAAAATTTGATAATAAAAAAACATACAGCCCAATAAAAATAGCCAAATTTATGAACATTTTATCGAAAAAACAGACACGGATCATAAATAAGCAAATATAAGTGTGCACAACCTCAGTTGTCAGAAGACAAATGCAAATTAAGACTACAGCAAAATGCTCTCACACTTTTATTAAAATACTTTAGCCTACAGAATGCAGCTGCCATATCGTTGAGGCGATAATTTCTTATAAGAATTCTCTTGGAGCCTGTAGAATTACAAAAGAGCACATCCATTCTGGACAACAGTTTCTTGGTTTTCTCAAATGTTAAGCATTTGCCTAACACAGCATCCAGCTAGTCTCTTAGTATTTATCTTGAAGTCAGATGGACCTATGGAGGCTTGTTATGAATGAATATTGATGTTAGATTTATGAATAACAGATGAAATATGAACACATTTTTAGCACAGCAAGATGTGGATTGATAACAAGAATGTGGTACAACAATGCCACATTATTATTCTGAAATAAATCAATAAACTGCAAGAGGATGTGATGTATCAGACCATTAATATAAAATAATAGAAGTGTCATCAAAAAGTAGTGTACAGGAGCTGTTGTAGGGAAGCCTGGGGGGCAAGAGGCTCAAGGAAGGTTTTAGGTTGGTGGCTGTTGACTTACTGAGTTCTCCCACACACTTAACTTCAGAAAGTGTTTATGTATTTGTTCTAATTCAGCTAGTGCTTTACAAATGGAAAGGAGATAGACACTGGTCAGAGGAGGAAGAACAGATAATAAAAGAAACACACACACACACACACACACACACACACACACACACACAAAATCAAAGGGTATAAGCATGTAAATTGGAGAGTGTTGCAGGTTTAGATTATTTTATTCCCGGTAAATTCTGAAGGCTAAATAAATGTCATGGAGTAAGTCTCAATTAAAGTGTTGAATGTATGATTTTGATACACAAGTACAGAAACCATAGCACATTAGGTGTCATTTTTAATAGCTCTTTTAAGACCATTTAATAATGGATTTTAAAAGCTGTCTGTAATTGTCTTAGTAAGGGGTACTATTGCTGTGATGAAACACCATGACCAAAAGCAACTTAGGGATGAAAAAGTTTATTTCTCTCACAGTTACATAAAACTTCATCATAAAAAAAAAAAAAAAAAAAAAAAAAAATGTGATGGCTGGAACTCAAGCAGAATAGAAGCCTGGAGGCAGAAGCAGATGAGAAGCCCACAGAGGAGTGCGACTTACTAGCTTGCTCCTCGTTGCTTGCTCAGCCTACATTTTTATAGACGCCAGGGCCACCTGTGTAGAGTAGAGACTACTCCACCCACAGTGGTCCAGACACTCCTCCATCAATCACTGATTAAGAAAATACCATACCGTACAGACTTGCCTACAGTCCAATCTTATGGAGGATTTCTGTTTCCTCAGTTGATGATCTCCCAATTTCCTCCCCGTTGACCCTACTTATGTCAACATGACATAAAACTAGGCAGCACAGTAATGTCTGAGGGAGGATGGTTGGAACACAGGAACAACACAGGATGGTTGGAAAAAAGGGAACATTCTTTTCTCTGCTTTTTTTTTTTTTTCTATTATCAAGTCACAGTAAGGATTCGCAGATCTGATTTGCCATTTTCACTTTTCATCAAATGTGAGAAAGTACCCAAGAGATGCAACGTTCCTTCAACTTCGATATCATCCATACATTAGATTAATTTAACACTGTAAATAAAGAAACTATAGCTGGGTGGCTTGGGACATTTGAATAAATGTAGGAAACTGCTACAACAAACCAAAATCAAATCAAAAGAGTTTTGTTGGTTGCATGTGCAAATGCTCAAATGAAATTATATTCAGAATCTTTAACTGATTGGGTTAATAAAACAAGACATTAAAGCACTGCGTTGGAGGACTTGTGAGGTCCTGTGTGCAAGTATCAGGTGACCACTGCTGCTACCTGATGGATGTAAGTTGGAAGTCAAATCTTATTAAGAGAAATTCCCAGCATTCCACAGTGCTGGTTGATCTACATCTATTGTTGTTGAAGTTGTTTGTTTGTTTGTAATAGCCCCCGCCTTGGTACTAAGATAGGTAACATCTATTGAAAGATCTTAACTCTTCTGAGGAGCCCCAGGTCTAGAGTTTTCTCTACCTGTCAAAATGTTACCAAAAAAAAAAAAAATCATTGTGTAATTGAACTCGGGGAACAAACGCTTTACAGGTATTTACTTAGCTCTCTATTTTTGGAAGTAATGAATGTCAGCACCATCACCAGGACTTGGGATGCGGGGGGGGGGGGGGGGGGGGGGGGGGGAGGAGCGGGGCGGGGAGGGAGCTCAGCATCTTTCTTTTCTTAATGCGTATTTCCTATCACTAAAGAAGCAGAAACAGAAGCCCCAGAGTAGAGGTGTCTCTCCAACCAGGTGGAGGATCCAGAAAAGAGCCACAGAATCGGAGCTGTTCCTGGCTGCTTTCCAAGCCCTGACCTTTCCGATTTCTCTCATCCTCAGCTGTGGCTCGCATCCAGCCGGCTCTTACTGAGGAAACCAACAATCTTCTTTCACTTATTTGGAGTTTTTGAAGCCCCTTAAGGGAACTGAAAACTCACGCAAATAGTTAAACTCCTGCTGAGGCTAAAATACCATTTCCATAGCATATTAGGCAGATACGATCACACTGGTTTTATTTTTAATTCATTTGAAGATTTTTTCCCCTTTCTTTCTCTCATGCACACTCAGATATACAAATTTTCTCTTTGTAATACATGGATATTCCTATTAGTTCATTGTTAAGGGAATAAAATATACAAATATGGCTCAAAATCAGGTAGAGAAAAAAAACACTGCAGATATAATGAAATAATTATAATGATTCATTTTCAATGGGAATTCTCCATGTCTTTTTCAATTCTTCACAGAATAGAATATTTATGTAGATGTATTCAGGCAAGCTGAGCATATAAAGCTTAACAAAAGCAGGGGGTAGGAAGGTAGCTCAGTGGGTATCAGGGTAACAGTATTTGCTACAGAAGCGTGAGGCTGAGAGCGCGAATTGTCAACACTATGTGAAAAGCTAGTCATGTCTTCAAGCATCTAAGAAACCCAGTGCTGTGGGGAACAGAAACTGGAAGGAATTGGGGATTACTGGGTACCATATCAGTCCTAAATTCGGTGAGCCCATTTCTGGACAGAACACAGCTAAGGGTAACAGAGCAGTCTGGCTTCCTTCACACATGCAACACACACACACACACACACACACACACACACACACACACACACACACACTAAAACAGAAAGCTTATAAAAGCTGACATTTCACTGTACTATTTCTGAATTGACTCACAGGAATGAACTACCATGCACACAAAATTGAGCAGAGTTTGCCTCAGAAGCACAAGGAACCTTGTGCCACCATCAGACCCCTTAGTGCCACCAACAGATGCCCAGGTGGCACCATCAGACACCCAAGTGGCACCACCAGACCCAAGGTGCCACCATCAGACTCCCAGATGCCTCCATCAGACCCCCAGATGCCACCATCAGACCCCCAGGTGCCACTGTCAGACCCCCTTAGTGCCACCATCAGAGCCCTTTAGTGCCACCATTAGCCCCCTAGGTGCCACCATCAGACCCTCTTAGTGCCACCATCAGACCTGCAGGGGCCACCATCAGACCTCCAGGTGGCCCCATCAGACCCCCTTAGTGCCCTTGCTGTTGATCCATATCTCCTAATTCAGTTTGTAAGACAGTTTCTAACATGCCCACTTCAATTTAGCTTCTTGAAATATAAGCCATGCCATTTGCTTTTATTTTTATCAGGGCTTTCCCTCTCTTGTTAGTCCAGAAGACAAGGTCCACCATGTTTTGTACACAGGTTGAGACTCTCTTAGTTAAAACATCTGAAAGCATCTGGATACAGTAGTGTACTCATGTCATTCCAGCATTTGGCAGCCCAGGGTAGGAAAGCCATCAGTTGAGGTCATCCTGAGCACCCATTTCAAGATAAATAAATAGATACTTAAATTTCTTCTTATAAGTATATATTTGTGTTTGGTAGTAGTTATTTATCTAATAATGTTTCCTAAAGGTAGAACCCAAGTCTAGAGGTGAAACTGATTTTTTTATGACCAAAATCTAGTTTTCTGCAATGTTCTTAGTGTTTTTGACCACAGCACTGTGTGGTTGTCTTAAAATGTTGAGATTGCAGAATTGTGTGAGATTGTAATTTCAGGTTTTTAGAGAACAGATGTTCAACTCATGCAGTAATGTTCTAGATGTGACGCTGTGCTTACAGTGACGTTCCATTACCTCACATGGATAAACAAAGTGCTACTCCCCAGAGCTCAGCTCTCCTATTTCAGTACCTCAACTCCATCTTCTTCCAGGGTGTAAAGGGCCTATGGAAGGCCAAAGCTGCGGGAGGTCTCTGCGTGGCATTGCCTGTGGGACACATGTTCAGATTTGGAAATGCTGTTTTTCTTTCTTTATTTTATGCAATCAAATCCCCTTGGAAATGAAGATCATTTGTTACCATCTGCCTTAGAAACCCAGAGGCTCTAAAAGGTTGGAGATTGAGATTTCTGTACAAGGAAACGTATGGAAGAGGAAGACATTGCACTATATACTGCACAGGCTTTTCTCACATCTGGTTGATAATTTAGTACATCAGGGTGGATCTCACTCTTATTGGTCCATAGAGAAACACTTCCTTGTCCCCGGGCCATTGGTTCCCAGGGCCTAATAGCTCAGCTGTGCCACTACAGCAGATGACATGGGGCAGCAGGTGTTTGCAATCCAGGGGACTTGAAGGATGAGGCAGTGCTCCCAGAGTAGGGGTATAAGAATATTGCAACCTAGGGAAGCCATTCCTCAAAGCAAAACCTGGAACATTGTGCCAGCCAAAGCAAACAAAAGGCTTAACTCTATAAACTGCAATAGGAACAGAAACAAATGGTGCTCTGGGCCACCATGGATTTTCTTGAATTAAAATACAGCTCATGGGAAGGGCACTAGAAGCATATCGATATCATGCTCTAGATGGAAAGATAGCTACATTCAAACTGTTATGCATGTCCACATGTGATCCCAAAATTTAGGCCTCTAAGTCAATTGTTCTGCATGCCTCCTGTCCCCATCTTTGGCACAGCAGTAGCTTGAGAATTGGGCATAAGGAGGAAGTGAATAAATGAGAATCCATGTCCAGTCACAGCAGTTGACTCTCCAGTGGGTGCTCAACAAAAGTCAGTTCTCCCCTTTCTGAATAAGTCATATTTCTTTCCAGTTTCTATTCAAAATTAAGGCTTCTCAGCTAATAGTAATTTGGAGGCACGTTGGAACTGAATTTGGGTGCAGTATAACCTCTTTGGCATCTGGCCCATTCCCAGAATGCTGTGCTTCCCCAGTTGTAAGACTCTAACAGAAGTCTGAAGCCAGGACACTCTCCCAAGGAGAGATTAAACACTGCATCCATTATGGCAGTTGGAAGGCTGCAATATTGTTCTTCTAGAGGGAGAGATTTATGGCTGCACTTAATGAATGCTAATAGTTTTCTTATCAGTGGGTAGCAATACAAACATTTTTGTGTATGTTAAGGTTAAAGTAAACTTTCAGAGTAGCCTTCCAGAACTTGAAAGCTAATGATTAGTTCTTGACAAGCTTGGCTAATAACAGGAGCTCCTGGAAAGCTGCACAGGTCTGGTTCAGCCAGAATACATTATTCTTCTGTGTTTTACGATTTCACATCTGTCCTCTTAGAACGGGGCTGTCACAAAAAATGCTTGCAGCCTTTGTGCTTTTCTTAAACCTCTAGGCAGTTGTACTCCTTAACCAATGTAATCTGGTTGTTGAGTAAAGGGAAGCAGAACGCTTTCTTAACCATGGTAAAAAAAAAATGTTCATCGAACTATAATTTGTTTTCCAAATAGAGTTCAATTCAACAAACATTTATTGGGTAATTATATTATAGAAAAATGTTATGAGGCATTTTTTGTGTAACTCTGCCATTTAAAACTTGTATTTTCTTCTATAAGTTGGAGCTTCTATGGGAACCAGGAGGAAGTAGGGAGTGTGCAAGAAGAGGTCAAGATTGCTCATGCAAGCCTACATCTGATTTAAGTCGGCTGTACTCAACTCTCAGTGTTCTGCTGAACCATCTATGAGAGGTGGTAGACATATAAGACTGAGGGGCTCAGATGGAAGTGTTCCCACAATGTAACAGTTACTGAAATGAAAGAGTACATTCCCAAGAGCTAAAGATGACTATTCTTATATTGATAGACAATAACATCATGTCAATCAATTTATGCTAAGTATATATTGACACATTTTTAAAGGATGCTCTCTACCACTTGTGGTCAGCCCTGTCCCCATATCACACTCTGAAACCTATAGCAGTTAATATTCAAACCATAAAAGTCAGACATTATACCTCAAAAAAATGTATTACCCTCCAAATCACCTGGAGCCTAATTTGTGTCACATTTAATGGCTTCTTCTTATTATTATTCTTTAAAGAAAAGAAATTGACGAAGAAAGAGATGGGTATGTATTCATTAGTGTAAAGGTTCTCAGTGATGGTTTCAAGTACTGTTTTCATCCCAGATATGATCTTGCTTGGACAAGATTTCTGAGCATCTTTGATTGTGATTCTTTGTTTGTGATGTGAGCATGATGGTACCTGCTATGCTGCATGATCAGTAGTCCAACTTTAATTTGTGAACTGAAAACTCTCTGCCAGTGCCACGCAATTAGTGGATCCTTCTTTCCAGGGGACAAGTGAAATGAACGAATCGTGACTGACTTCTATGATGCTAAAGTGAGTCACACCAAGGACTGTGTGGAGATTCCCCAGAAGATAAACCCCACAGCTTGTAACAAATGGAACATGCCTTTCCTGCCTAGTGCCAAATGCTGGTGCTGAGCAATTGGGAGGTTTGGCCGCTGACCTCCTGGCACTGGTGGTAAAAGTGTTGGGAAGGAGTCCTGAGCCTGGCAATGGTTTCTGTGCCCAGTCAAATAATAGGTGTGCTGGGCTTTCATTTTCCTTTGCTTTTTTTTTTTGGCATGGCTGTAACCTACATAACAAGGTAGACAATAGAAGTGATTATTTGAAATCAAATTTTCCAAGTCTTCATATAGCCTTTGACTGCAGGTGACTCTGGGTCATAATGAAGAACATGGTGGTGCAAGAAATATGTGGTACAGGAGGCTCTTCTCCTAGAGATCAGGAAGTAGAAAGAGAGGGTTCATCTCTGACAAGATACTGTCCTCCAACCCTGAGCGTACATTCCCAGTGACTCACTTCCTCCAACGAGGCCTCCTAAAACTTACACATTCTCAAAACAGAGCAAGAGAGAGCTGGTTACCAAGGTTTACTACACAGGACTGGGGTGACAGCTCATATTGAAACCATTCCAGTGTGAATCAGAATCTCACACAACCCAGTCTGTCCTCCATCCCTTACCAAATATGGCTGGTGTAGAATTGCTTGAGTGAGGGAAATCTTACTAGCAGAAGAAATATAATCAATGTAAGTAAAATGTAAGTATAATTTAATTCTAGTTTGTGTAAATAAGTCAAGAGATTCAGATTAAAACCCTGTGTAAATGTCTTGGTTAACAGTCACCTAATTGTTTGTATGTGATATCAAAAATGCTATTCTCTCTGTCTCTGTCTTTCCTTCCCTCCTTCTCTCTCACTATGTCTTCTTCCCTCCTCCTCCCTCCCTCTTCCTCATCCCTCCCTCCCTCTTTTCCTCCACATCTCCAGCACAATGAAGGAAGAAACAGGCATAAAGTGGGAAGCAACTTAAGCTGAGAAGTTTATGAAATTTCCTACAAGCAAATGAGACTAAATGACTTAATTGGCTACTGTGAGGCACTTGCCTTACTTGAGGATGAGATCATAGGTCTTTAGTTACATCACTAAATGCCTGTGTGGTTAAGGATCATTTTCTTTTTTTTGAAAAGTCACAAAAAAAAAAATGTCTCCAAGTTTCACTTTGCTTGTGGAAGGACTCCAGGTACAAGGACATCCTCAGGCAAATGACCTCCTTCTTACTTGCTTTAACATTTAAAAATAGCAAAAGTACAGGAGTAATCATGGCACAATATGCAAACAGAAGACATGCACAAAACTCCTGATTCAGGAAAGGTCCATAATTAGGCTCAGGGGAGGGGGACACCTCTCTAATTGTTGCTGGTAGGACTGGATGGACCTGCCTCAGCGTATGTGTAAGCATGCAAGGTTCTGGTTAAAAGGACTCTTGGGGCCCAAATGTTCAATAGGGAAGAGTACAGGTTGCTTTAACCTCACTCAGAAGATGTGCTGCCCAGCTGTGGTGTTATTGGGATGAGTCAGTTAAGAAGAGCTGGACCATGTAGGGTCAAGGCTAACTAATATTGGTTACCATTCCACCTCTGAGACCTCTCCCATGACCTCATAAACCTTCAGCTAGAAAATATCAGAAAGCCCCTCAACTACCTCTAAAGGCAGCACAGCCCCAGAGGACCTGGCAGGGTCACCTGATTTGCATAATTCATTCTTTTCTCTTAGATCTTTTAGACACGTGCAGAGATGGTGCCCACAGTACTAAGTCAGGACTACATGGAAATACCCATGACTGTTTCTGCACCAACTCTTGTATCCATAGACAATACTACCCTTAGGGAAAATAGAGGAGGTGACAACAGCTGTCTGCAGCTGCCACTTTGGAAAGCTCCCTTCCCCTTTTTTGCTGTTATCTATGCTTATGGTTAAATTCATCAGCCAGGGAGGCTTCCAGGACTACAGTGAGTGCAGCAAACCAATAGATTTTGAAAAATTATGAAGCATCTGTTGTAGATGACAGCCTGAATGTCAACTCAGCCCTCGGGGGAACGTTTGTGTTTTGAAGACCACCTACTGTATTTGAGAGATGGGAAATTGTCATATCTTGAACCCAACTCCTCTCAGTCATTTCAGTTTTAATGAGCCAAACACTGAGTTATTCTTGGAGGTGGAGTCATTTAGAAAGTGACGAGAATTATCTTCATATGTGTCAAGTTTGTCAAATATCTCAAAGTCCCTGGGAATGAGGATGGCAGAGACACACAAATTTGAGACAAATATAGAAATTTGATGATAAAGCCAATTGAGTTGCTGATTTTCTCGCCTTCATAATCTGCCAGAACTTCAAGATTGGACGCTCCAAATGCAGAAAGTGTGAGGAAAGTACACCTGACTGGTTTCAAGAGAAACTTCAGCAGGAGCACCCTTCATCCGTGTCCTTCCTCTTCTTATGCCACCCACCTTCAACCCAATGAAAGTAAACCAAGGGCAACAGATAGTTCATAGGCTCAGTAGCCCAATTTGCCTGTAAACTAGAAGAAATTATATCCAGATTGGAATCCTACCTGCCATTCCCTATGTCCCTGTGAAGGTGTTTCCTGGCTATCCATTCAGAGTCTCTGTGAGGAGGGCAGCACCTCCAGGCTGCTAAAAGCAGATAAATGCCTGTTGTTTTTACAAGGGCTGGGTGGGAGAACGGGTGTAAACCTCTTTGCACTGCACAAAGGAGGCCTGATAATAACAAATTGCCTTGTCAGCCACAAGAGATACTTAGTCATTAATGGAAATAATAACAGATTCTATCAGCTTTGCACACTATAATCAAAGGGAGATCAAAAGGAACCAATATTACAAACAGTTAACAGTGAAAACACACTAATGAGATAAAAACCACTTTCATCCCTCCCTTCCCAAATGCACCAGAAGAATAATTATTGATAATAAATACAATTCTTTAAATGTAGACAGTATGTTAATACCCAAACTCTAGATACACAAGTGAAGATTTCCCTTATGAGTATGAGTTGTCTAACTGGTTGTCTCAGGGTAACTCCCATGGCCTTTGGTTGCAACAAATGTTTCAGCAAAGAGTCATCTCAGTTGTTAATATCTGAGGCAGGATACAGAAATGGGAGGGGAAGCCCCTCCCTTGCTATCATTTAGAGGTTATTGCTATCATAACAGAGTCTAGCTTTCCTTAGCTAACTGTGTTCTCTGTCTCTTTGAAGCCTGCTAAAAGTATCAGCATGTGCCATGGCTTTACATGGGAGATGGATGGGTATTTTTTTCACCTTTTCTCCTGTAGAGGAAATGATCATAATGGTAGTGGTGATGATGATGATGATGATAATGACGAAGATGACGGCAATGGTGACAAAGATGATGATGGTTGGATATGGTTGTTTTGTTTTTTTCAAAGTCTTGACTTGAATTTCACGTTCTGCAACATTTAGGTCATTCTATAAGCACAGAACATTTGTGGTTTAACTTATTTATTTTTACCAAGGCTTTTTTTGATAACCCTACCAGAGTGAAGGCAATATATCCAACATAAAAGGAAAATGTCTGTCCAAGACTTCTGCTGGCATATAATCTTGAAATGAGAACTAGGAACTGACTTTCAACTCATATAAATGGACAAACACATAAGAACTTTACGAGTTCCCAGCTGGATCATTTGATTACCTTATGAACATATTAACTTGATAAATACATTTAAATACATTTTTTCAATTAGAAGAAAATGCTTTTAGTATTTTATTGTCTGGATGTGAGGTAAAAAGATTTGTCCCTTTAAATTATAAAAGGCTAGTGGGAAAGATAAAACTATAGTTTTATTTACAAATCACAATGCTGACCATATTTTAAAAGTAGTGTTCCAATATTTCAGTAAAAGTAAAAGAGAGGCATAAGGAAAGAAATGAGAAATATTTTCATGAAGTAAACAGCCAAAGATTTTCAATGAGAGTGGAAGTAAGACTCTTAGGAGAAAACACACAGTTTTTGAAGGTGGTTTATTTGGCTAAGCCTGAGCATACTCTTAGCTATTCAGTGATAGGCTTGGGCCACATGGGCAGGAACTGGTGAGGAAAAGATAAAACATAAAGCTCATTCCACATTGAATATTTGGGCCTTGTTTCTTACAGCCTGTCTTCCTTCCTTGCCAATCCTTATCTGCACAATGGGACATACTATAAATGCAATTGTCCCATG
This sequence comes from Acomys russatus, assembly GCF_903995435.1. NCBI lineage: Eukaryota > Metazoa > Chordata > Mammalia > Rodentia > Muridae > Acomys > Acomys russatus. The sequence continues at coordinate 27,104,209 of NC_067150.1, forward strand.
CAGATGTGCTAAAATATAGACAAGCTAAAAGGATAGGGAGTTGTTTAAAAGCAAGAACTTCTGAATGAATAACCACAGCAGCATATTTTAGTATATTAAATAGAACAGGAACCCAGGAGTCACACTGGATAAGTTAATAGTGAAAAGAGAATAAGGGAGGGAAATGTCTACAACCTGATATATTATCCACTTGATAAAATTAGACAACATATAAAAAAATTCTTGCTGATTTGCCCTGGAGTGGAAAACTTGTAGGTGCCATCATTCATGTGTGGGAGAATTTAGTAGCGATACAGAATGCCACTGCATATCTGCCACAGGATGACAGAGCTTATGACTGTGGAATTCCTGCTCAAGTTGTCCAGCCCAGCTCACATCTTGAGGACCATCACACAATCCTATATTGGGGACTTTCTATGAATAACTGTCCTCTTCTGTTCAAAAGTACCAAGGCCAGAGGATAAGCAGAAGACTGAAGGCATTTTTCCAGAGTGAAGGCTATCAAAGAAATTTGAAAGCTAAACACTATATGTAAGATTTTAAATAGACTTATCAACGCTCTGAGGATATTTGAAGATGAACAGAAAATTTGATTGCTCTTTGGATTACACTGAAATATTAATCTCAATATTGATTTCTGATTTTGATGGTTTTACTGTCATTTTTGGGAGCATTTCCTTATTTTAGCATATGAATATTGATATAGTAATTAATTAATGAAGACCCATGTCTTACTTCCCAGTGGTGAGGAAAAATACAGCAATACATGTTAGAATACAGCAATAAGATCAATATGGCAGGATATTAACAGTGGGGGAACTTGGATATTTTAAGCTGAAATGTGTCTCTTAAAATTGGAAAGTCAATTTCTAACTCCTAGTACGTGTGAGCACAGAATGCAGCTAGAGTAGTCTTCCATTATCTGGAGAGGATATGTTCCAAGTTCCCCAATAGTGCTTACAACTACAGATCTTATAAACACTACATATACTATGTTTTTTTTTCATGCATTCATACCTGTGATAAGGCTTAATTTATAAATAAAGTACAGTAAGAGGTTAAGAACTGTATGCAACAAAATAATTATAGCAAATCTTAACAATCATAAGATGCACATGAGTGTTTTGTCTGTCTTTCTTGTAAACTATCTCATATTTTTCACTTACAGGAAGCACATTACAGTCTTTCTTTGCCATATCTAGCTGCTGTTATAAGAACTCCAGTGTTTTGAGGACACCATTAAATGAAATAAAGACCATGTGAGCAAGCAACGCACTATTACAATAGTGGATCTGGAAACCGAGCAAAAGTATGGCTCCAGTTCTCCACACAGTATGGAAACACTGGGTAAAGAGACAGTGCGCGTTCGATGAAAGACAGGGCATTATTACACTACTTAACAACTTAAAACACACTCATTTTTAGTGCCTGGAAACTCCCATGTAATGCTTTTAGGTTCTGTGTAACTATGAAACATGGAAGGGTAAATAAAAGGGACTTCTATATCTTTAGTGATAGAGCATTTAGGAGCCTTTAGGGGATGGACCCTAAACACGTATGACTGGTTCCTTATACAAAGAAGTCATTTGGATGATTAAAGACTCACCAGGGAACTGGGCAAAGAAGAGGACAGTGAGAGTACCCATTCAGATGGCAATCACTACAAGTCAAAGAAAGGGAACCCAGGGAAGTAAACCTATATACATCTCTGTCTTGGGCCATCAGTATCCAGAACTGCCAGTGGGGTGGCTTGTGTGAGACAGGCCCCCATAGGCTCATGTATTTCAAGGTTTAGTTAACAGTTGGAGCTCTGCTTGGGAAAGGATTAGGAGGTGTGGCCTTGTTAGAGAAGATATGTCACTGGCGGTGGGCTTTGAGGTTTCAAAAGCTCCTAAGAAGCCCAGTCCTTTCTTTGCCTGCAACTGGCAGATCAAATGTGAACTCTTAGCCATGCATTAGTGTCATGCCTGCCTGCTTGCTACCATGCTTCCTGTCAGGATCGTGGACTATCCCTATAAAACTGTAAGCAAGCTCCCAGTTAAATGCTTTTGTTGATAAGTGGCCTTGGCCATGGTGTCTCTTTATAGTCAATAGAACAGTAAGCAAGACAGCTGGTAACCAATGTGTAGTTTCAGTCACCTAGTCTGTGGTATTTTGCATATTAACACACACCAATGTAGGGCATGCACACATTCATTTTAAGTGTATTACCTTATATCTGTATAAAACTACTGTTACAAGGCACAAATTCTCATGTTCAATAAATTTTGACATATATTGATTTTTTTAACATAAGGCCATATTTCATAAGGTCTTTTGAAACTGTCTTTTTAATTTAGCAATGTATCTTGGATATTTTTCCCTGTCTATTTAACATTTTTATTATTCTTGTTGATATTACTTTTGATTGACAACCCATAACTATACATTCACAGGTATAATGTATTTTGATATGTGTATACAACACGAAATGGAAGCACACATATCCATCACATTGTGTAACTATAATTTTGCTAGTGAAAAGGTTTAAATTTACTTTTAGTTATTTTGAAATATCTACAGTTACTGACAACAGTTACATGGCTTTTTAATAAGTCTCTAATCTTTTTGATCTTTTCCATCTGGTACCCTGACTCTAATCACTGCCTACCCTGCAATGGTTTCTACTCATCTACTGATGGACATTTAGGTCAACTCTACTCTTGCCTTTTTAATAATTTTGTAGTTAACATGGGCATGCAGGTGTATCCTCAACATACTAATTTCAGTTCCTTTGACTGTATAGGCAGAAGTAGGATTAATAAATGCTGTGAACTGAAATTCTCAGCGGGAAAAAAGCCTCACCTACTCAGCAAGGCTGATGACTCATTGGAACGTAGATCCTGGGAATGTTGTAGATACTTTCCACTCACTGACTATCTGCATCAGCCTTAATACCTTACTGACTATCAGGGAAAACCTTAGGGAGATATATTAACAACCACTATCTTCTGACAACTCAAAAGCTATGAATGTCATCAGATAAGACCCAAAACATAGAAGATATTTATCTACCTTGTTGGAAATGGTTTGCATAATTTTTCCACCAGTTTGTTTGAAAAAGTCCTTGATTTAGTGACTTCTTTTGTTTTGAAACTGTAAGAACTTCATGTATCTGCTATTGTATCATAACATGGCATTTATGACAGACGGAATCTGTGGTCCCATGCCAAGGTCACTTGTATTTGGCTCTAGTAAAATATCTTTATTCTCCTTTGGTATTAAAACTCTGAATTTGTTTTAGCAATCTTATGGTCAAGTAATAAATTAATGAAGAGAATGAATATAGATATATGGCTTTCAAATATCCCTTTCTGTAGAATGAAGAAAATACTGAGAAATCATCCATCCAATGAAGTATTAATAGACAAAATGCATAAGGAACTCAAACAGCTCAACAGCAAGAACACAAATAATCTGATTAAAAAATGGGTGCTGAGCCTGACATATTTCTCTAAGGAAGACATACCAATGGCCACAAGCTAAAGGAAAACACACTCAACATCACTGATCATTAGAGTAATGCAAATCAAAACCACAATAAAATATCACCTCACACCTGCTAGAATGGCCTTTATCAAAATGATAAAAAAAAAAAAAAAATAGGTGTTGGCAAGGACAGGACTCTTACATGTTGTTGTTGGGAATATAAATTAGCAGAGTCACATTGGAAAGCGTCATGGGGCTTCCTCCAGAAAGTAAAAACTGAGCCACCGTGCACGCATTCTTTGCACCATTCTCATAACAGTTTGTCACAGTTTGAAATTAGCTTTAAAATACTAAGATAAAAAAGAGGGAAATGAATTAATAACAAAGAAGACAAGTGTAAAATGAAAAATAATTTATGACTGAGAAGACCCATTACATACTGGAAAACAATTCTGCTTCTAAGGAATTGTGTTGATAAATAAGAGAGTAAGAAAACATCTGCTTTGTACTTTACATACTTTAGTCATTTTCAGACTTTTAAAAAAATAACAAAAATGAATGTTAAATACTTAAAGGCATCTAGTAAAATTATCTGTGTAGTAATTAGCAATCCAGAGTAAAATTCATCTTCCATTGCAATTTAAAGAGCAGGTGGGCATGCCTACCCCACCCATGTTCTAACATTATATATATGCATATGTATATATATATATATATATATATATATATATATATATATATATTTGTCCATATGTTCCAACAGAGCATCTAACATCAGCATCTGTTTCCTCCAGTCTAAATGTGTGGTGGTGATGGGCTGGCTGTGTGTGTATTATAGCATATTCCCAATGAATACTGTATCCAAAAGACAGAATGAAGCTACTACAAGTTATTATTGGAAAAAAATTAAAGACACATTAAAAACATAAAATGCCAGAATTTACCAGAATTTGAAACTAAAATAACCAAAAAAAAAGTTATATGAAACTTGGAAAAGAAACTAAAAACAATATCCAGGATGTAGAGCTAAAAGTTAGCTTCAAGGGCATAAAAAGAAAAAAAGAAGGAAGGAAGATGAGTGTAGTAGCTCATGCCAGTAATTCCCATCACTCTGGAGGATGAGGCAGGAAGACTAACGTAAGTTTAGAGTCTTCAAAGAGTACTACAAGGTTAATAAATAAAAGAGAAAGACAGGGAACAAGGCAAGAAGGGAGGGAGGGGCAACGAACAGTACATGAACATGGGTTTGATAGTATGCACCAGTACTATTAGCACATAGGAGACTGAGAAAGCCCAGCTGAGCTACAAAGCAGGAGCTAGCCTTGTCTCAAGAAACCAATGAGTACACATAAGAGTAAACTGTCATTTTCTACCATGTTAACCACTTACGAGATTAAGCATTTAAAATCATATCAGAAGCATGGGTGTGGGTATACACACATGCGCATCTATAGTCAATTCTCATTTTCCACAGTAGTTACATCTCATGAAGTCACCATGAACAATGAATTAGCAAGTACTGGGATTATTGCCATTGATTTCAGGGGGAATGCAAGGTCAGAGTCTTTATCCTGTGATTACATTGTCTGCATGTGAAATACTCTTTGGATTATGTAGTGGACTTCATCAATTTACTTGTAAAACAAGCCAGTCTGCCTAGTGTTTTCTCCTTCATACTCGTTCTCTTTTATAGTCCTTAGTAAAGTTTTCTTTCTTTCTTTCTTTCTTTTTTAAAATATATTCTATTAATTTATTCATATTACATCTGAATTATTATCCCATCCCATGTATCCTCCCATTCCTTCCTCCCTCCCATTTTCCCCTTATTCCCCTCCCCTATGACTGTGACTGAGGGGGATCTCCTCCCCCTGTATTTGCTCATATGGTGTCAAATCTCTTCTTGGTAGCCTGCTATCCTTCCTCTGAGTGCCACCAGGCCTCCCCATCCAGGGGATGTGGTCAAATATGGGGCACCAGAGTTCATATGAAAGTCAGACCCCACTCTCTACTCAACTGTGAAGAATGTCTTCTAACTCCTACCCAGATCTAGCCAATGCACAAGAAAATCAGGAAAATCTTTTTTTTTTCTTTCTTATCTCTTTCTTTCTAATTCTGCACCCACATCATCTGCAGAACGCATACCACCTAAAATGTTTCTCATTACTTTTAAATATGTATACTATCTGCACACTATCTGAGACAAGGCACTATCCTCTTGACCTTTATTTACTTGTACTTTTCAGCGGTCATTTTCTTCCACAATTATAGCCACTTGTTGCTATCCTGTCAGTTGCTTCACTAATAACACAGTGAAGCACTTCCCAGAGTAGCTCCGCATACAACTGACATATCATCAATAAAGCCCACTTACGGGAAAACTTTCTCCTTCTGTAAATAGAATGAAATCTCTGCCATGGATAGAGATTAAGCATTCCAGTTGAGCTGGTCAATCAACTGGCCAAAGGAATATTTCTCAGGAAGGTGGAGGGCACCCTTAGAGGACTAGCTTACTTTATGCTAATCTAAAGAGGCAGGAGGAATAATTATCACTTTAATGGGATAATGTATTTTTCCTGGTGGAGTCTCCACACCCTACCACAGTGGCTTACAGGGCTTCAGCTATGGAGTTTTGTAAGTCATTCTGCTTTTCTGAGTTGCTAAGAAAAGTATAACTTTTTGTTTTCTTTCTTTCTTTCTTTCTTTCTTTCTTTCTTTCTTTCTTTCTTTCTTCTAAGCACAGATTTCCTAATTCTTTGGTGATCATTCTTTCTCTAAAGTTCCTTTTTCTCCCTGCTATAAAGGCTGCCTGCCACCATGTGGCTGACTTCATTCTCCTGTAACTTATTTTTTTTAATTAATTTATTCATATTACATCTCGATTGTTAGCCCTTACCCTGTTTCCTCCCATTCTTCCCTCCCCCCATTTCTCCCCTTCTCCCCTCCCTTATGTCCGTGACCGAGGGAGACCTCCTCCCCCTATATATGCTCTCAGAATATCAAGTCTCTTCTTGGTAACTAGCTATCCTCCCTCTGAGTGCCACCAGGTCTCCCCATCTGGGGGACATGGTCAGAAAAGGGGCACCAGAGTTCATGTGAGAGTCAGATCTCACTCTCCACTCAACGGTGGAGAGTATCATGTTCGTCGGCTAGGTCTTGGTAGGGGTTTGAAGCTTACTGCCTATATTCTCCTTGGCTGGTGCCTTAGTTTGAGGAGGACCCCAGGATCCAGATCTGCCTGTCATAAAGTTCTTCTTGTAGGTTTCCAGGACCCTGTCTCCTGTAACTTATATGGCATGGCTGTTTTCTCCTTTCTTGTCTCCATTTCCTTCCTCTAAGCAATTGCTAGGATTTATACTTTGTCTGTCCTGGGTGTTTTTCCTTTCTTTTAAACACCAATACAATTGTCCTCAAACTTCTTTTTGAGTGTGTCCTTAAATTGTTCTTTTAATTAGACTAAGAATCTGAGGGGACCTGGTCAAATAAGCCTAACCAACTCCATGACAGGCATCATTTTCTTGCTGAGGCAGCCTAAGCTTAAGTTTCTGTTTCTCAGAAAGAGAAACTTCAGTTACAAGAAAAACCACAGAAAATGGGCACCAATTACAGCTGGCCAACATATCTGGCCAGAGGAAATAAGGATGTTTAACTGCCAGTTTAAGTAGGCCCCCAACTCATATTTATAACTCCTGACTTGGCACCAGCCAATCCTCAGTGCACCCATCCCTTGTTTCTAATTTACACCAATAGAAATAAAGATGGTGTAACTGCATCGAGAATTCCCCTAACTGGCTTTAAAAAGAGCCTGCAAGCTCACCTTGTGGTCACCATTCTTCCTGAGTGGTGATCCCTATGTGTTGGACATCTGCAGAAATAAATGTTCTTTGCTGTTCACATAATATCTGACTCTGGGACCTTTCCTTCAGTGAGTTTGGAAACCTAACCAACCCTAAGAGAGAATTTTGATTTCCCAGGATCTCCTGGTCATCATGAAGGGAATCAAATTTCTGGTAACACAATGAACAAAAATTTCCTCTTTTTCTTTCCGGATTCGTTAACACTGGACTTACAAACAACAGCATTGACTTGTCAGCTGAGTGAAGCTTACCTAAATGAAGCATACTTGACCCAGCATTTTTTTCTCAAAGACACATCCTTTACTTCTACTCAGAAAATAGACAGCACTTTAATTAACACTGTTCTTGAAGGCAAAGGAATGTGAAAGATGTGCCTTTAAACAAAAAAGGATATATTAGGGAGAATTAAACTTAAAGCTGAGAATCACCTTGTTCAGCCTTAACTTGGAACACATATATAGGAAAATGTACTCTTCTGAACCTCTTCACCTGCCCATGAATGATTAAGTGTGACAAGTATTAAATGCTGACTGACGGGTATCACAGATAACTTTTTATCAAATAGTATAGTTCAAAAACGTAATCTTATAATCAAATAATAGTTGGTCATGTGGATACATACACATGTTATGTGTGACTTTCTCCTCTGGTCACAACAAGATTCCACTCCTGAGCTGTACAATAGCCGTGACAACTAGAGCAGAAAAATTCAGTGATAGACAAGTCTATGGTAGCTACTGATCTTCCTACAGGATTTGAAGATTTTCCTGGAATTCCAGGAATTACCCGCTCCCCCAACTGAAAGTGACGTTTGGAGATGATAGCGTATAAAAGACATGCAACGCTTATTGTAAGCAGAAACCTATAATGCATCTTCCATGTGGTTATTGTTCATGCTGAGTGAGATTCTGTGGTGGCACAGCTCCTTGGGGTCACCTACACTCCTGTAAGTGTCCCCTCAGCTATCTTGAAGATAGCTTAATAAATTCATTGACCACAACAAGTGCAGCCTCTCTCATTGGTCCTAATCTAGGGTGATTAAATATTTTCTTGCATCTCTTAAGAAAAAAAATTAACAAAATGTATATGTGTATGCCCCTTTCCCAAAACAGCTTCAATAATGCATACTGCTAAAATATATAACAAAATGTGAGATTTAAATGATAATATGCAATATTTTATTTTTTATATTTCAAATCATAATACTTCTGCACTTGAGTGATAAGTGAGAATCTTCAATTAAGAAAAAGTTTAGGGGCTTAACAGTTCTTATTTAGCCTGAGTCAAGATAATCTTTGTGAGCTAAATTGTCTTTCATTACATAAATTTTGGTAATCTGACCAATAACCTATTTGAAATTACTAAACATGATATATAAAACATCTCTATGAGCCTAAATACATTGGCAATAAAATAGGAAATCCTTAAACCAAAAACACAGTGAAGAAAGGCATCTGATAGTGATAATGAGATTAATAGCACTAACTTGTACCCTAAAATAATTAAGTTGTGGTATACTATAACATAGCAAGGTGATTACAGATGACAACTATGTGCTGAATGTTTTGATAAGCTAAAGAGTAGATTTCAAAAGCTTTTACCAAAAGAAATTATAAATGCTAGAGGATGTAAAACACAGCAGTGTTCTGCAAATGACGCTAGCATGATTTTTCTTCAGGGATGAGGTTTATTAGAGCCAGAGAGCCTCAAAGCCATGACTGGGCCTGGAGATGGGGATCAGAGCATTAGCCAAAAACAGTGCAATATATGGAATTCTAAATATGAAAGGATCTTAAAGGGAAGCTAAGGCTTCCCTTCAAAATCTGAAGAGGAGTTTCATTAATTGTGTTGAAAAAAAAAAGTGCAAGCAAAGGAGAGTAAAAGATGGCTGCCATAGAAGAAAAGGCCAAATAAGCTGCTTCAGAGAACAACCTTCATTTCTGATCCAGATCTTGGAGTAGTAGTCCTTAGTAGTCAGGGATCAATTGCTAGAATACAGGAAAGGTCTGATTTAATAACCATATAGGGTGGTAGGAAGGTTTTCATCACATGAATTCATTCAGCATGGTGTGTGTGACAGACTTGGAGAAGCCAGGTACTACCATAAATTAAGAGTTGTCAAGTCACAGCACAGATGGCATCATCATCACCATTCTCTCATATGTTACATCTGGACATTGATTTTCCTCCCTTCTTATTCCTCCAAGTTCCTCCAGATCCACCCTTAGTCCACTTCCTTTCAAAAGCAAGCAAGCATACAAAAACAGGCCTCCCAGGAATAAAAACAGAACATGGCATGACAAGTTACAATAAGACAAGGCACAGTCCCTCAAATCAAGGCTGTATGAGGCAACCCAGTAGGAGGAAAAGGGTCCTAAGAGCATGCAAAAGAGTCAAAGACAGACCCTGATTCCATCATTAGGACTCCCACAAGAACCTCAAGCTATACAGAGCTATACATATATATGCAGAGTACCGAGGTCAGACCCATGTAGCGTCCCCTGATTGTAGCTATAGTCTCTTTGAGTCCCTATAAGTCCTGCTTAGTTGGTTCTATGAGTCATGTTCTTGTTTTGTTCTCAACGTCTTTGGATCCTACAATCATTTCTCCCCCTCTTCTGTAGGGCTTCCCAAGCTCTGCCTAGTATTTGGCTGTGGTTTCCCTGCATCTACAAATTAAAATCATGGAAAAACTCAGGTGAATTTGCCTATAATCTATAAAGCCATCAAAGCATAAGAAAACAGGGTTAAGAAAAATGGGAATAGTAAAAAGCCTTTGCAAAGGGCTTAGGGCAGGTGAGTCTAAGCTTTGTAGATGTCTGATAGTTTTATAATTTTAAATAATCTTTAGATAGAAATCAATATAGAATGAGAGATAGGACGAGAGAATGTGCAGGTCATTGGCTCTGAAGGTTTGGACATAGGAGCTTCCAAACTTCTTGAACCAAAAGTATTGTCTCTCAAGCACCAATAGAGAGCTAGAAAGGGAAGAGAGTGGCACTGTGACCTCCTCCTGTGTCAGAAAATCAGGTTGGCCTTCGTAAGAGGGTGGAAGCTCAAAAATATTCAAGTTGAAATTTGAGGTATCTAAAGTCCATGACAGTCTCATTCAAGTTATGAAACCCCTTAGAGCCATTGGTAGCTACAACTCAGAAACACTATTTGGAGTGTAGATGTGTTTTTGAAAAAACAAAAGTACAAAATATATACATAAATGAAAGAAAAACAGAGAAGGACAGGATGAAAGGAAGGTGGGGGCGGGTAAGCATCAGTTATTTTGAGAGAGGGAGGGATGGGAAAATCAAACCACAGAAAGAAACATGTTAACAGGGGGAAAAATGACATGGTCATAGTCATTGACATTCAGTAAAATTATAACTAAAAACTCACGTCACACCCTGGATAGACCTCAAGGACACTATGCTAAATAAATTGTTACAATGCCTGATTCTACTTGTGTGAGGTCCCTTGAGTAATCAAATGCATGCAGACAGAATGTAGGAGGATGACTGCCAGGGGCTGTCAGAAGGGATAGTAGCAAAGCATTGTTTAACCTACACAGTATTTCAGTTTACTGGGAAGAGTTTTAGAGATGGATGTGAGTGACAATTGCAAAATAATTCAGTGAGTTTTATACCATTCACCTGTGTGTGCCACCACACATAAAGTTGGTTTTTTTTCCAAAATAAAATGGAATACTTTCTAGCAAAAAAGCTGCAGAATTTAGTTTAGACAGAATTAAAGGTATGAAAGAACTCCTGCATATCAGCAGCGAGAGTAGATTCGACTTTGGAGAAACATTATCTTTACATGGTAAAGACTGTGTGGCCACATTAGGAACTAAGGATTGCACCTCAGAGTGCATTGAAGGTCAGCTTCTGAGAGCTGACTGTAAAGTTCACTTAAAATTTTAAGGCGCAGAAGAGTAACAACAAGGAGGAGTGTAGGAATGATGGCAGGAGACACCTTTGTATTTTTTGTGCACATGTGTGGCGATGATACGCATACACAGTGTCTAACTTACTGCGTGAACCACTGTAAATTGACTCAAAGTTATTACCGTAGAGCAAAGGTTGGCCAGTGATGGCCTGAGTCTAAACAGTCTGAGGAAAGTCTTTATATTACTCATATCTAGGGTCATTTGTCACACATATAGATGGTGACAAAAATCAAATAAACAGAAACAGAGGGCCTGTGGCATAGACAGTGTGTTGCCTGGAGAGACTAAGACATTTAAGTCTGGCTCTTTGGAGAAACACCCCATCCTCTGCCATAGAGAAATCCTCATGCATAAGAAAATATATTCAATAATATACAGCACAGCACTATTGCTTTAGTGGGTATACTGGAATTATTGAAAACGTGTAGGGGCAGCGGGATAGGCATATAAATTGTTTTTATATAAAAATTCTATTCAGAAAGAAAAATGACAGAATTATAGCAATATGTAACCACCTGTATATATATCTCACATATAAAAACTGAGTAAGAAAGAGAGAGCTGCAGAAAACTGAATTCATTGAAAGCTTATGTACGTCAAGTTTAAAATCATGGAGAAGGAGAGTATACATAATTTAAAGCTATATTTCTTGGGAGCACAGACCAATCAAAATAATAATAAACATAATTTACAATGGTAGTGACCTGTGAAGAGGTAGATGGGGTGTAGGCTTGGAGATGAGTGAAGAGAATATCATGCCATCTGAGCATGGTAGTGTGCACGTGCATGCCTGTGCTTCTAGTACTTTGGAGGCGGAGGCAAGAAGATTGCAAGTTCAATGTCAACCTGAGCTACAGAGAAAGACCCTGCTCAAAGAAAGAAACAAGCAAGCAAGAAAAAAAAAAAAAAAAAAAACAGGCTGGGAATGTAACTCAGTACTAAAGTACTTACATCTGTGTACAAGGTTCTAGATACGATGACTAGCACAGCAAAATAAGAAACAAAAGTTATAATGACTCAGTCTTTTGATAAGGAATTAGCCGTGAAAGAACGATGGCCTGAACTCAGAGCCTCAGAAGCCTCATAAAGACAGAACCAGTAGTGCACATATGCGTTTCCAGAGCTCCTGCAGTGAGGTGGGATAGACAAATGATGCTGTGGGCCTGTGAGCTGGGTGTAGTAGCTATGAACAGTAAGAGAGCCTGTCTTATCCAGGGATTGACACCTACGCCTGACGTCATCTTCTGTCCTGTACATGTATGCTGTGGCATAGGGGTGGGTGCACACTCACACATGGGGACATTCTCCTGTCTATCATACCCCCTACACAATGACAATTAAAGCTATAGCACATGTTCCATATATGACAGTCATTTTCCTTTTGTTTTGTTTTTTTTCATTATTCAATAAAAATGAGATTTGAATAAAATGCTAACAGGCTCACTGAGAAAAAAATAAATTGATATCACTAATACTGGAAGGAGAGGCAGAGTATGAATGTATAAAAGATTAATCTATAGATGCTGATGTTCTTCTCTACGTCAGTGAACACAGAGACAAAAAAAATGCTGATTCTGAACACAGCTCCTTAAATGACTAGGCCATCCTGACGCAAAATAGACTCTGCTTCCCAGATGTCAACAAGTTGTAAATACTAAACCCAAGAGACCTAATGGAGGTCATCTCTGAGACATGGAACCGGGAACAGAAAAAACATGCCAGGAGAATTTTCAGAAATGTCATACCATTCGTACAAATTACATATACAAAATAGCAGATATATGTAATCTCATGTAATGATATGCCACTATGGAATGATCACCATGCATATTAATACTGTTATTATTGATAGTTTAAGTTAATGTGAATGTCTCAACAAGTGCTTAACATAAAACAAAACTTACCTGAGACACTGGCTACTGAACCCAAGAATTAAATTGAGCTTCTGACATCCTGCCTCCACCCCCTGAATTCTGGGATTATGGTGCATCATCACACTTGTTTTTTATGCAGTGCAGGGTTTGAACCCAGGGTTTCCTGCATTTTCAGAAGGCATTATACCAACAGAGCTGTATCCCCAGGCCACCCTGAGTACTGAGTACTCTTCCTAACTTGCTGGTAACAGCTGGGGAGCTTCATCACATAATACATTGGAGGAGTTAACTATGCTCTGAGCCTGCAATACTACTTCAATTTATCCTTCCCCCGCAAAAGAATTTGCATATTCCTGCCCCAAGGGCTAATGTCTTCTTCCCAGAAACTGATCTCTACATGTTGAAGACATGATAGTCATTTAAGGTAGAAGTTCAAGACTACTTCATTTGTATAGACCCCCCTTCTTTTGTCCCCAATAAATTGAACTCTCTTCTCCCAATTTCTGTGACTATTGCTCCCTTCTTCTGAAAAAGCTTTATTTTCAAACAACAATATAAATCACCATTTGTGTTCATGTGTCATCCTAGTTGTTAGCTGTTATACTTCTTGAAATATATGCCCAAGTAATCTTTGAGTAACCCCAGTTTCTCTTACTGGGTATATCTGTCAGGGATACTGAAATTTTTGTGAAGATCAATTAGCTTCCAGGCAAGAGATTAGCTTACTGTAGATAGATTCACTAAACCTTATTTTGAAAGCCATGTTGCCAAGAAATACATCACACATACTTATACACATCTTCACATATACCCAAAGTATGTAAACATATGGCCATGCCTGTGTTTATGTCTCTATATATACACATATGTATACATCTATGTGTGTATGTTTAAAATGGAAAAGATTGTGTTTCATTTTGAAGCTTTTCATGGGTAGCAAACATTTGACAACTTGTTCTCTTACAGGAAAATTCAGGAAGTGTGAACAAACCAAGATTAATGTGACTTGCTCAAAACTGTCATCCTCCTTAGGATGACTAATCAGATCCCCTATGACTTTTCCTTTGACAGCAATATCCAGTTTACATCGTTAAAATGTACTTGTATCATAGTTGAAAAGGATGCACATTTATTAGTCTTCTTTCTTTAGAATGCGTTAATGTCCTATAGGTTCATGGCTGAGAATGCCTACACATGGAAGTGGGAAAAGCACACAATGTCATCACTAAAAGAGCATATAGTGCAGGCCACTTCAGAATTCAACTTTAATTTATATTTAATGCATATTGAATTTCTTATAGTGAATTTTTTAACCAACTCCTCAGATACTGCAGGAAAATTCCTAAAGCACAGAGGTTCAAAAGTAAAATACTCCCCTCACTATCCATTAAATTTATTAGTGGCTTTATATTTTAATAACCAACATCATAAAAATGTCTAACATTTACATATATATGCATATATAAAATGTCTAAGATTACATATATATAATCTAATCCAACTTTTAAAAGACAATGAATATCTGATTTTTAAAAATGGAAAACTGTAAATTGTTTCTGATCTTCAAAAAACAAACTACAAAGAGAATTACCAAATACCTGATTTTATAAGGATCAAATAAACCGGTGACATATTTTGACAGTTTTTACCAAGCATTTGTGCTTAGTGAGTGAACCCCCCTTCAAAGCATGGCCTCTCTGGTCTTGTTCCAATACCTCCCCTCTCCTTTTTCTTTTCAGTGAGTCCCAGCCAGACTTCTCTCCCAGCCAAGCCTACACCTACAAAGTTTTCTCCTGCTTACATGGACTATGATGCAGATGACCCTAAGGGTCAGTGCTCTTGAGTCCTGGTCTACCTGCCGTTGGCATCCTTTGACACAGCTGATGACCCACAGAAGATGCATTTTCACTTGCCTGCCAGGATCCTCCTCTCCTAGAATTGTCCTTCTGAGCCATAATTTTCCTCTCACTTTTTCACCACAGAGATATCTTCTTTTCTCACTCGAATCCCTTGAGTGAAAGCATCTTGTCTTTTCATCCCTGAGGAAAGACTGTGGTACTTAGGACAGACAACTGGAGGAAAGAGTGAGGTGCAACCATTTATCTTCCTGCCTCTTTTTGTCAGGTTTCCTCAAGGTAGTGATCTGCAAGGTTAGAAGCCACAAGCACAGCAAAGAGCTTCTCTGCTCACAGCTCCCCACATCCATTGTCAACAATTATTTTCATCCTCAGTCCCCCCTCCCTGTTCTAAAGAAAACTTAACCTACCCTGTAATTAGCCTTGGAGTAACACATGCCATACTTTGTGTTTTCTTTCCTGTCCTGAACACATATTACCCAACTGAAGCACGGCACTTATTTCTTGCTAGGGTTCTGAAGGATGCATGGTTGATGATGTAAGCAACTCCTTTTTATTGCTCTGTAATATTTCTATCAAGAATGCACAAGAGTTGCTCATGGGACAACCTACATTTTCTTCTTCTTCTTCTTCTTCTTCTTCTTCTTCTTCTTCTTCTTTCTTCTTCTTCTTCTTCTTCTTCTTCTTCTTCTTCTTCTTCTTCTTCTTCTTCTTCTTCTTCTTCTTCTTCTTCTTCTTCTTTTTCCGGAAAAGTCCTTTTTAAAATGTTATAATGACAATTACTACTTATTATTGCTAGACACATACAAAGTGTTTTCTAAAATAGCTGGTAGTGTGATTGCAAGATTACAAAACATATACAGCCTATACATTAAGACAGGCCCACACTGCTCTTCAAATAGTTGTGTCTATTTACGTAGTCAGCAGTGGAAGAAATTCCTAATTTCCCTGCGAAGTCATATTCCCTGACAGAGTGACTAACTTGGGGTGACTATTTGGTTTTAAATTGGGATGGCATTATAGTATTAACATCCTTTCCCTTTTCTTACTGAAGCCACAGATCATTTTCCATAGAGATGAACAAGTGAATTGCTTGTTTTAACAGCATTCCCTGGTTTCTGGATTACTTTTCTCTTAGGATACGCTCTTATTAACCAGTTTATCCTGAGAAATGGTCCTAGTGATTCATATACGTGACCGGTTTCTCACTGGCCTGTGCAGGGAACACGTTCTGGGCTTAGCCATGTCTTTTCAATCTTTCTGGTATCTTCTGATGAACAAAAGTGTTTCCCTTTAATGGAGTAAAATTCATCAATGTTCGTTTATGGTGGTGTTTTGGGACAGGGTCACGATGGCCTCCTTTTATGAGATATTAAAAGCTCTCCCTGGAGTTCTCTCCTAAACTTAGAGCTCTGTATTTCACAATAGAGCCTTCATGGCATTTGGATTTCAATAATAATAATAATAATAATAATAATAATAATAATAATAATAATAATAATAATAATGAACTGTTACATCTCTGGAGGCTGTCTCCTTTGTCTGAAGCTCTACAGTGCCGTTTCTGTAGCTTAGTTTCCACACAAGCGTGAGTTTGATCCTTCCACTCTACTGTCAACTTCTCTGGGATAATTCACGAAAGAAGGAAAAATTATGTACTGGTATTTCATTGTAGAAAGGCAACCTAGAATCTCCTTTTCAGATAACTCTAAAAGGAGAAAGCCTTATAGGGATCATGAGGTTATGAATGTATCATGGCTAAACATGAAGAGCAGTCTAGCAGGATGCCTAGCAGCATGTAAATGCCAAGCAGCATTTATTTATTTATTTATTTATTTATTTATTTATTTATTTACCTATTTATTTACCTACTTACTTACGTACTTATTCTCAGCCCACTGGAAGGCATGGACAAGGCATCCCCAGAGAAAGCTGGCTAGCTAGACCACACAAGTGAGCAAGGTTTGGGCTCAATGAGATATTCTGCCTCATATAGAGGAAAATGCCATCAAAGAAGATATGTGCTATCAACATCCAGCTTGTACACATGAAGACATGTGCACATACATGTACTCACAAATGTGAACACAAATACATATATTCACATCACACATACACATACAAAAATGAGGGAATCATGTTGAGTGGAAGGGTTGGTGTGGTTTGATATTTTTATCATATTGATTCTATGTGTTAGCGTTTATCTGCTTCTTTCACACTTCTTTATTATTGTTTATTTTTATTGTTTTACTAAGGGGAGCAAATACTAACAGTTTATATACTGGTGTGCACAAGCCATAGCAAGTTTTAGCAAGAACTGGAGTTGAAAAAAATAAGTATTGTATGTAGCAAATAAAAAATTCTGTGTTATCAGAGTTATTTGTAAAGCAACAGCCTCTAGTCCTAATTGGACTTTTCTCAGTTTACCAAACTTATCCTTACCAAATTTTGGTGTGTAAGCCTTGTCCATTTTAACCTAATTTTCAATGTTATTAATTTTTGCTCTTAACCTGAATTCAATCTTTTCCACATTTAATTTATGCTATTGTTTTTAACTCCACTTTCTTGAACTGTCCCTTTCTCCAAAATATTATATTTTATTATGAATATTCAAACTTAAAGATTATTTTAACATAAAGTTTCAAAGTATATTTTAATAACCATGTTGATTAGTGTTTACATTTCCCCAAATCTCTTTTAGACACACATTATTTCATGACGTGTTTTCAAATATTCAGTCCTTTGTTGTTTAGCGTTATATTTATCTGGGTGTGTTAGCACATACCTGTTACCCCAGCACTGAGGACAGATGTGGGAGCATGAGAAAATGATAGCCTTGCACAGGTGTATAGGAAGTTGGATACCAGCCTAAGTCACATGAGATCCTGACTCAAAAATAAAAACATACAAACAACAACAAACTGTTCTCCTTTCACAGACATCCACTTAATCTTAGGGAGTTAAGTAATATGAGCTGCCTAATGACGATTCTTCAGTGTTAAAAGTCCCATGGTTATGTGATAAGGGCGTGGTGGCGCACGCCTTTAATCCCAGCACTCGAGAGGCAGAGGCAGGCGCATCGCTGTGAGTTCGAGGCCAGCCTGGTCTACAAAGTGAGTCCAGGATGGCCAAGGCTACACAGAGAAACCCTGTCTCAAAAAACCAAAAAAAAAAAAAAAAAAAAAGAAACTGTCCTTTCTAGCTTTGGGTCTGGTCTGCTATACACACATACTTATTTTCCCTCGTACCACAAAACCGTTTGTCTAGCTTATTGATTCCCGAGAGAGGAACGCTAAACTCTCAGCTATAATGGTTAGTTTCTGACCTCCTAGTGGGCATTCTGTGAAGAATTGCTTTGAAACTATTTATAGTTTTTTATTATTAAATATTTCTTATTTTTTACATGTATATTTGTATTATTACACAAATATACAATAAACTACCTAGAGCAAGAAGAGCCATGAAATAATCAGGGATTATATAAATGCTACATTCATAGTGCTTTGGTTATTTGTATTTAGCTATGTATGCCATTGTTACCCGTAACCAATGTATCTTCTACATGAATTCCAGCACTAAACAATCTATCTCTTTCTGAAGACTTGTTTCTCATGGCATACATTCTTTTGTTTGATAAGAAAATAGTAGAAAGTCTTTTTATTAGTATTTTCTATAACATCTCTTCCCCATTTTATTAGCGTCCAGTAAGTTTGGGTAGCTTGTGTTTGCACATGTGGCTAAACCATCTACACCTATATGCTGATGGGCAGCACTCAGTGTACTATCTTTTTAAAAGGGATTGAGTTTGGAAGGAAGATGTGTGGGGAGTAAGTTGGAGAGAAAGAGCACTTGTGGGTATGAACAAAACACACTGTGTGTGTGTGTGTGTAATTTTAAAAGAAAAATAGTATTAAAAATCTAGTCAGTAAAAGACTGCTTTTTGACTAAAGAGACATTACTTACTAAAAGATTTAACATAGTTTTTTACCTGATTTTATTCCTTACATTTGTATCAACTTTGCACGGTTTGGTCCCCTGCCACTTCATGTTTGGCAATCCACAGAATGCAAAAATCTGTTTTGTTTTACCTTCCCTTCCTAGTTTAGGAACTTTACCCTTGTTCTTGTTAGTGATTACCCTAGACATTTTAACAAACATTCTGCCCTGACCAAATATGCAGTTTCTCCCTCATGCACCAGCTTTGTTCTGATTATTTCACTTCATCATTGTCATTTTAGACATCAGTAAATATGTTTCCTGTTTCTATACAGTTCTTTTTCTCACCTCTAGTTTCTTTCTACACTCTTGCTTCGTCTTTCTAAAGGAAACAAAAGGAAACAACTTTGCATTCCTTGAGCAGTTTCTGTTTTGATCTGAAAATACATTTCTTTGGCTTTGTCTGTAAAGGGTAGATTTCCGGGTTGTCACAGTCTCCTCCGAACACCTTGAAGATATCTCACTCCTTCCTGGCTCCTATTGTTCCGGCCGAGGGTCATCCATCAAGAAAATGCTTACCCCTTTGGAAGGAATCTGTCTTTCCTTGGAAATACTTTTCAGATTTTCGAGATATATTTTCCTGTTCTAACCGTTCCTATTAAGGGCTCCGGTGACAGACTGTATATTGTGTGCCGTGTGACAATTCGTCTTCCTAAATCTGAACTCCATCTCGTTCATTCATCACGGAACATTTTTGGTCATTTACTCCTTGGGAACTGCTTCTCTCTAGCCCTTTGGAGTGTTTTCCTAAAACAGGGGCACTCCATTCTCTCCATCTGTTATTTTTCTTCATGCCGTTCATTGCTTTTAAAGATATTTTATGGCATATTTTAAACTATTTTTCACTCTTTCTATGAGTACTAATTCCCACATCTGCAATTTTGCCAGGTCAGTAAATTTTTATTTCAATGATTATCCTATTCCTCTCTAGTTGTTAGGTTTGGTTCCTAACCAAGTACGATAGTTTTTTTTAAAATTGTCCATTGTTCTTCAATATATTTTAATAGTCTTTTTATTACCTTTAACATATGCACTATATTTTATAGCTATTCTTAAAATACTTGCAATGGTTTTAGATCTGATTTCATGAGTTGCTCTATTGGGTAAGTCTCTCCTGGGTCTGTTTCCTTGTATGTTGTGTTGGCTTCTTTCTTGGCACACCATCCATGTGGAATTTTTAAGACTATATTTAAAGTAAAAGTTTCTCCATATAGGAACTGAACTTACTTCCATTGTGAGAGAGGCATTCTTTTTATTTATTTATTTATTTATTACGCATACAGTGCTCTGCCGGCTGTAGGCCTGCAGGCCAAAAGAGGACATCATTATCACATTAAGGATGGTTGTGAGCCACCATGTGGTTGCTGGGAATTGAACTCAAGACCTATGGAAGAGCAGTCAGTGCTCTTAACCTCTGAACCATCTCTCCAGGCCCCAGTGAGGCATTCCTAATCTAGAAGCATTATAGTTTAAAATTGGCCATTAAGGTTTTCCTGCTCTAGTTTCTAGCTATCTGGCTTATTCTTTCAGAAATCTCTGCCATTAGACAAATGAGTTTATCAATCAGAAAGGGAAGTTTATGTATCACATAAAGTTCAGGCTTGTATTTTTTATATTTTTATTATTTTTTGCATTAAAATAATTATACTTTAAAATGACATTCTGATGTTTATCCGATACATGGTAAAATGAGAGTAATAATGGGTCTAGTAGTCAGCCTCTTTCTAAACTTGATTGATTCTTGGTTTACATTTAGTTCTAATATTTTAAGTTATAAATTAAAGTAATTCTTTTTTCAAGCCTCTTTTTCTCATTAGGGTTAGAGGATGGCCTTGGAGACTTGGTCTATATAGACTAATGGGAGAGGAGAGCTTCTTTGGAGTTGTGAGGAATCAGAAGTGAAGTGGG
This sequence comes from Acomys russatus, assembly GCF_903995435.1. NCBI lineage: Eukaryota > Metazoa > Chordata > Mammalia > Rodentia > Muridae > Acomys > Acomys russatus. The sequence continues at coordinate 27,125,105 of NC_067150.1, forward strand.
GCACACAGCCAGGAATGGGAGAGTGAGCCAAATCATGGTAGAACCTGACTCAAGAGGTCAAATCCATGTGTGAAAGGTCAGAAGATAAAACACATATCAGAACCTTAAGAGAACAGAAAATGCATCCACTTGAAATAAGTTGGCTCAGGGTCAAAATCCTTGTAAGAGCTTGGTTTACAAGTGTCAGACCTTATGGAGTATGTGGAAGGACCAATTAGATTCAGAGCATCAGAAGTAAGGCCAGACCCACCTGAGTTTTGAATTATCCATGACTTTACATGTATTTTTAAGATTTTATGAGCTAGAGACCAAAAAAGAGTAGTATTTTTAAGAGAACATCTCATTGAACTGCTGTACAAAACAAGCTAAAGGAACAAAAAGGATTGGGAATTCTCTGTTGTCCTTTTGACCTCTCTGTATTCTAGAATACCTCAAGGTGAACACATTACTCTCTCTATTCAGGAAAAGGAGAAAGCATCAGGATTTTCACTTGAGTTTTATGACTTTGCATGCACAAGATCAAGTTGGTCAATGTTCTGGCATGGAGGAGTGCACAGCTAGTGACCCTCCATCACTAACTGAGGAGCCATTGGCCATGATGGCTTCTGAGGAAGGAGAGGCGGTTTGCTCTGAGGGTTTGTCCCCAGCAGGTTAATGGGACTCCAGGAGATGGTCCCACATCTAGGCTATGTAGGCAGCATGGACTGAATTCAGGTAAAAACAAAGAGGATACAAGTTGGGAGGGGATGGGAAGGTATGGTAGGCAAATCCAGGCAGAATTAAGGAGAGAGTGGAAGATGATTGTGATCAAGATACACTGCATGACATTCTGAGTGAATTAATGCAAATGTATATTTTAAAAGCAACTCATATGTCTATTTCATGTACATATTGAGCAGTCATAAATTTCTATATTAACCACTACCAACTGCAATAAGATCTTTTCTTTTCTTTTCTTTTTTTTTTTTTTTTTTTTTTTGTTTGTTTGTTTGTTTGATTTTGTTTTTCTGAGACAGGGCTTCTCTGTGTAGCTTTGGGCTGACCTGGACTCACTTTATAGACAAGGATGGCCTTGAACTCACAAAGATCCACCTGCCTCTGCCTCCCAAGTGCTGGGATTAAAGGTATGAGCCACCACGCCTGGCTAATAAGATATCTCTTATTTCTGACTAATGTTGCAGCCTTAGAAAGGAATGGAAACCCTCACTTCAGGTTTTTTAATGGCTGAGAGCCAAGAATTCACCACAACTGGCAAAATTAAAACAGCTGTGAAGACTGTTCCATAGATCCTGATTCACAGGGGGGAAAGTGCCCTCTTCCTGAAAGAGAGTGCTAAGGCAACAAACAGCCATGTTGATGGCTAAGGTATAGATGACTCTTGGATTCATTAGAACTCGTCCAACTCCTACACCAGAATAGCACCCCCCACCTCAACTACACTGCAACTTCAGTGAAGCTATTTCTTCACAGTAGGACAATGAAGTTAACCAGCTCCAATTTTTTTAACTTAAGTGTTAAGCTTTGCTTAACCTAAAACTGTCTGCAAATTATATTCTTCAAATAATATTACGTCAGAACCCCCTACATCACATAGGAAGGCCCTTAGGCAACTGCCTCATTCCCTTAATGTTTTTACTTGAACCTTAAGTATGAGCTGTCTTTAACTTAATAGATACCAACCTGCTGCATACTGATTTATTCTGAAATTCTTTTCTGTAGCAAAAGTCAAGATCTCAAGTACACTCAAGTTGGCTCCCACAGGAGGAGTTTCTCAAAATATACAGTGACCAGTGCCTTACTGCCTTTCCCAGAGTTAGTGACACACCCAAATTGAGCCAAAACAGTACATTTCTGTGTGTGTATGTAGGCATATTTTTAATCTGTTTTATTTGGGTTGTTACATCTACCACCCTTCTCCACCCCAATCCCTTTCAACAGTCCCAACATCAGATAGGACAGGCAGAAGGTTAGTGGAGAGAGAGGGCATTGAGGTCCTTTTAGGCTACTTCCTGCCAATTAAGGTCATCAGGTTCCTTGGGGTAAGCTCAATATTCATAGTCAGGATATCTCCATCTTCCTCTCATCAAATTGCAACAACAACAACAACAACAACAACAACAACAACAACAACAGAATAGACGAACAGCAGTGGCATTCTTCTTTCTAATGCTCCTGGACCTCTGGCATTTATCCCCTCTCAAGATTTCCTAATGTGAACTATCTATAGCTGGAAAAATCATGCCCCTGCTAGTAAAAGAGGCAAGGCATAGCTGCTATGAAAAAACTGAAGTCTCCCCATATCACACACCTGAGATTGAAACAAAAACATATTCACATAACATAGCTGGGATTTTTAAAAATTCTCCTTACATATCTCCCTTTTAGTCCAAAAATGGCTTTTTCCTTTAATATGAATGCGACTCTTTGATGCTTTTTTAAAAGGAGATTATCAATGCATCAAATTCTTTTTGGATCAGTATGGTTTTTTGTTTGTTTTCTTTTCTTTTGTTCTTTATAACCTGGAAATTTTTGACTGAAGTGGCTAGTACTTTTTGCTGCTAAACCTTGAGCTATGGCTCCAAAGCCACTCCGTGATGGCAAGATATTACCTTGTATGTCTCTATTGGACATTTACTCATTACCCCAATGGCAGCCCTAATCTCAGAAGATACAAACCCCTGGAAGCCTCAGCTTCCTTTCCAAAGAGAACCCATTGCCACCCGAAAAAGTCCCTTTGGGAAATACCATATTTCTCAGAGTTAACATCCCTGTCATTTTTGAGACCAGGCTCAGAAAGTACCATATTATTCCTCACAGTTACCACACTGGACATTTTGAGCTCTGAGACTTTTAGTGGCTTGGTCACAGATTCTTTTCAAGTGACCAAACTTACTGCAATTCTTCAATTGTACCAAATGTTTTGATATGGAAGATCTTCTGCTATTACAGAGAAAGCTAATGGTGGTAATCTCATAGCCCCAGGCCACTCCTCTGGCACCACAGTTTGGGCAAGATTAACCCTTTCTCCCCATCCAGGCTGTTTCTGTTTAACTCTGCCTCCCTGTATGGACTTCTGCTCCTCTCAGCTCCCCCAGGGGCTGCTGAGACTTGAAACTGAGAGTGCATGAAGGAGAGTGAGGCAGCAATCTGCCTTTTAGCCCAGACTGCTTTTCTTTTTCATCCTGCAGGAAACCCCAATTGTCTTGGTCAGCCATGGGTTCTGACCTTTTTATTTCTACCTTTTCAGGAGCTACTTACTTCACAAACGCTTCCATCTCTACCTGTAACCCCACCAGTTGTATCTTAGACCCTTCCATATGCATTTGCAACTTTTTCAATTGTTCATCCATTCTCCAAACTTTTTTTAAAATGGACTACAGGAAGAAGATAAGGCAAAAATAGAAAAGAATTCCAGGGAGGGGAGAGAGAGAGAGAGAGAGAGAGAGAGAGAGAGAGAGAGAGAGGAGGAGGATGAGAGGGGAGAGAGAGAGAGAGAGAGACAACAGTGGCAGCAGCTCAAAACCTTTTGTTGTCATCCTGAAACAATATATTTGTCTCTTCATACCATGCCATCTCCTCTACAGTATTAGAAACCAAGTTTCCCATTTTACGTTGCCCCACATTGTAAGCCACGTGTAAATATCCTTTTGGGGCTATTTATCTCTACTGCCCTTCTTCCACTATGAATCCTCTTCCAACTCTCCCACAAACCCCATAGTTAGCACAGATTAAGGAGGTGAGAGGGACAAGAGGGTGTGGAACTCCTTAAAATTCTTCCTGCTAATTAGGGCATTGGGTTCCTTGGGGCAAGCCCAAATTTCATCTTTAGAACATTCAGTTTCTTTTTGTTGTCTCTTTGCTCAAGACCACTTGAAAAACTGCAACAACAGCAATTAGGTTCATCAGGGGAAGAGCAGCAGCTACCTCTTCAGAATGCCCTTGCCTCTCTCTGGGGTCTGGCATTTTTACCCTCCCAAGAGTCTCTAGAAGTCTAAATGTAACCTGCCCACAGCTGGCAAAAATCATGTCCCTGTTAGGGACAATCATAGATAGCAGATGTAGACAATTTGAAGCAGCTCCATATTCCACACCTGCGATTAAAACAAAAACATATTCCCATAACATAACTGGGTTTTTAAAGAAACCAAAACTCTCACTATTTCTGTGGTGTATGTGTGTGTGTGTGTGTGTGTGTGTGTGTGTGTGTGTGTGTGTGTGTGTGTGTGTGTGTAGGTCAGCGGATAACTTTAAGGAGTCTCTCCTTCCACAATATATTCCAGAAGATGAACTCAGGTAGTTGGTCTTCTGTGGAAAACGCTTTTACACATTAAACCATTAGCTTGTAAAGTGAACATTATCCCTTAAATTCATATGGGAAGTCCTAACTTCTAAGGTGACTGTGTTTAGAAATATGGCTTATAAGAAGATAGAAGTAAAATGGAGTCATAAAGATGGGGCCCCTATCAAATAGGGTTGACTGTAAAAGTCCAGGGTCTCTGGCAAACTGATGTTCTTTTAAGAAAAAGAAAAGAAAAAGAAAAAAAGAAAAAGAAAAAGAAAAAGGGAAGCCAGAAATATACTCACAGAAAATAAACTGTGTGAGAATAAAATGAGAAGGTACAGCCTAGAAGACACAAAAACAGGCCTCCCCAGAGCACAGTACACTGACGACCTTCATATTAGACTTCTGGGCTCAGTACCAATCAGACAAGGCATTTGTCTTGCTTAAGCCATCCAGTGTGTGCTATTTTGTAATGGCATCCTTAGCTGACTAAGACAGATTTGTGTACCAATGGTGATTCTGAAGAAGGAATCATAAAGATGAATTTTATGAGCTTGTTTTAGAGATTCTTGATATTTCAAATCTGATTCCATTTAAAGACAATGTTAACCCACAGTGGAAAGAGCACTGATGGCCCTGTGGCATGATATGGCAGCAGGATTATACAAATCATCTTAGAGATACTGCGAATAGAACATTTGTAAGAAGCAAGGGTCTGCATAAACAAGTATGTGATTTTGAACACTTTCGTCAAGCCAAAGGAATGTGCTGAGATTCTAGCATGTTATCACTGGTATTTATGAACAAAGTAAGAGAAAGGAGGAGCTTGAGCTTTCAAACTGTCCGCTCAAATGCTGCATGCAGTCCTTGGAAGCTCTTGCTCTTGCTTCGCAGGGCCTCTCAGTCCCTGTAGCCAAAGGGCTGGAATTAATGGAAAAAACCAAACCCAGAATCTTAGATTAGTTGATTTATAATGCAAATTGAATTCTCTTCCCCTCTAACTGTCTATAAAGCAAGGACGCTAACTGGAAAGATGTGGAGTCTTTAATGTTGTGATGCAGCTATGTGGGCAGCCTGAAAAACCTTGGGATACTGAGACCTTAAACTTCTACTTTGTCTAGAGAAGCATCTTTTCTCTTGCCCTATAGAAGCAGCCTGTTCACTCCCAGGGAGGGGGATTAATGCAGGCTCCCTCCACCTCAAGGAGTCACTGGTAAGACACTGCTATTTTGTCAGTTGTCTTCATGACTCACCTAAAGCAGGCATAGGCAATAGTGTAATACTGTACCCTATTTGGTTTTACTTAAGAAGAAACCACACCTCCGCCCCAACGCACATACCTTATATAATATACTTGGCAGTGGACTGCTAGGATGCCAGAATTCCAGAGGCTACATGGTTGCTTGTAAGTATTAAGGTGAGATAAATATGAGTACTGTGGTAGATAGCAGGGTCAACGTAGCTATCAGTATAAACCAGACTTAGGCAGGCTCACAGATGCTAGATGCTGAAACTCACCTTATTTAATTTCGGGAACCTAATAGGCAGACAGAAAGGTCGACATTGTACCACAAGAGACTAGAGAACAGAGGTGATAAACAAAACTCCTTGGCCCAATAATGTGCCTTGGCCAAGTCAGAATCTCCAGAACCCAGATAATCTGGACGCAGAATTCAAATTCTTGGCAACTGTATGTCACTGCAAGTCCAATTACAGGGACAAGGAGGACATAAGTTTTGAGCTCTATGGTCTGAGATGGCAGCTAGTCTTGTTTTGTTTTTCCTGAACTGTACCTAAAATTGAATTAAAGGCTTCTCGCTGCTTGGCTGCCTCTGTAGATACACAAAGTGCCATTGCCTGCTATCTATCCTCACCCCGCTCTTGTCAGCATTACACGAGAGCTTTGGTGCTTTGCCACAAAAGCAAGAAGTCATTGGATTCCTTACCAAAGAGGAAGGCCTTCCTATTTTAAAATTTCATTAGGAAATACACCCAGAGGCTGGGATGTGATGAACTCAGGTAATGCATAAATCCAGCGAGGCAAGAGAGTATTGGAAAGGGGATGGACATTGCTTGCTCCCGAAATGTGAGGAACAGGGCTTAGTGAGAATGCATGTCTGTGAGAGCAGCATAAAGAGACTCTCAAAGAAGGCTAAAAGCTCCCATTGCTTCAGGAGGCTGTAATTCACAAGGTCAGTAACAAAGACCACAAGTCCGAAGCTAAAAATAAGAGAAGGAAAAGTAAAGTTCTCTAAGAGAAATTAGCGGGGCTGGAGGCAGAGTGGGCAAATAGAGAGAATATGTCTTCTGTCTCTTGGTAACCTGTAATCCTTTAGTGTAACAGGAGAGGAGACAGCAAGAGGCAAATATATTTGCACTTCATACTGCCCTTCCTGATTGGTACTGAATAGTGGTATACAGGGTAAATGAAGACTAATTTTGTCATCACTAATCTAAAGCTACTCCCAATCAATGGCCCACTGCAGACCTTTGCACTGGGGAAAGCAAAGGAAGGAGAGGCTGGCACAGAAAAGTAGGGCATATGCATCTGCTCCTGAGCCTTCTCCTCTATTCATCAAGCTGATAGGCACAAATAATAAATAACCTAAGAAAGAAACAACTCTGTGAATGGTTCCTGATTGCTGCAGAAGGCATTGTTGAGAAAGGAAATGAGGTCTGAATAGGGAAGAGATTAAAGAGCAGCTACCAGATGCACTACAGGGATTTGCATGTCCCATATTCGCTTCCTCACTTTAGCAAATAGAGCAGTTCTCTTAGTGAGCTCCTTATCCTGTCCTCTTTGATCCCCTGGCATAAGGGTTTTCAAGAGTTACACCTAGGACCTACCCAGTGTCATTGTCTACTTGCTGAGAGATATGACCTACCGAAGGTGAAACCCAGGATTCATAGTGGACCACACATTTGGACACGTGACTAGTGGTAATATGTGAGTGATATATACTGTACAAACACAGAATTACTAGTATTTTTATCTATAGTTATGGACTATTCAGTATTCAGCATGAGGAAGTTTATCCTAGGTGTCCTACCCCATCTTATTGGTCCCAAGAGCAAGAGCAAGATGGAGCATGCCAATCAGAAGTGACAAATCTATGACATCAAAGGTAACTTGCTCCTCAGTTTAAATATTTGGAATTTAAAAATAATTGGAAGTAAATCTAAGCTGTCCTCACTAGATTATCCATTAATAAATTTCTAATATTAAGTGGTGATATAATTGTTGACACTCACACCTAGCATACATTTTTTTAAATCTTGGGACTCTTTTTATAGTTTATTAGCATAAAAATGAGATTTCTTTTATGCACCATTCACCTTTCTACTTGTTTTTAAGTAATTAATCATGCATAAAAAAATGTTTAGTTAAAATATTTTTTATTTTCAACCAGAACAATGTGAAATACAAATAAAGCAATTTGAGTGTGAAGACTTAAAGAAAACAAAGTTTTTGTGACTCAAGCGTCACTTACAACTCTATTACCCTGTGGCTTGCTGAGTGAATCTAAAGCTAAAGCATTGGTGACTACAGACCATCTAAGGAACACAAATAGGCTCTCTCAGCAGACTACCATAAGGAAACAGGACCTCCCTGTACTCTCCCTTGGAGCAGTCTGGGGTAAGAACTTACTTTATTTAAAAAATTAAGGAAAAATATTTTTCAGTATCTAATTAAAGTCCATGTGGGTTTTTTGAAATCTAAACTATATGCTTATGAGAACCGTGACCATGGCAGTTGTTATCTCTCCCTTTTTCATTCGATGTCTACAACCCAACAAGCATGCATGGTAGTTAAAAAAAAAAAAAAAAAAAAAAAAAAAAAAAGCAAAACTAGAAGCTTAGTTTGAATGTGTAAAATAATTTTAAGATGTCATTATTTACTTTTGAATTTTATTTTGGGGTACCAATCAGTGGGTACTATGAATATATCCTGTTGATTATGACTACTGGTAATTAAAACTTTTGATAGTTATGTATTTTCATTTGTCTGACTTTTGACAGGTCTTAAATGCCTGATACTCTATCCCCAGTTTTATACTGGTGTCTATGTTGAAGGACAAAAAAGTACCTAGTCATTGTTGTGGACAGCTGCAATACCAGCAATACCAGGAAGCTAAGCTAAGAGGCTTACCTGACAGGATTCATTTCTCTCAGCATGCACTGATATCCTGCATCCTTCATGTTCCAGCACCAAGTGTGTCAGTTGCTGTTCCTCATTAGAAAGGAACAGCTCCCAAGACAGCTTCAAGGAAAGTTTCAGGTCCCAATTGACCCAGCATTTCAGATTGTCACATACAGGGCTTCTATTAAGTCTGGAATTTCTCAACATTTAGAAACTAGGCCACAAGTGCTATTCCTGCCTTGTTTAACCTTTTTCTCCAATTGTATTTGGGCCCCTACAAAGCTATTATTTGTCCCAAATCACCTGGAAGAAACCTTAAGAGAATTATACCCCATTTCCCTTCAGGGGGGTTGGGTAGGATTTTGGTTGCTTTCTTGGGATATACATATTTATTTTCTAGTTTGCATTCCCACCAGCAATGAAGGAGTGTTCCTCTCTCCCCACATCCTCGCCAGCATGTGGTGTCGCTTGAATTTTTTTTCAAAGTGTTGTCAGTTAATTTATTTATTTTTTTATTAATTTATTCATATTACACCTCGATTGTTAGCCCTTCCCCTGTTTCCTCCTATTCTTCCCTCCCTCCCGCTTCCCCCCTTCTCCCCTCCCCTATGTCTGTGATTGAGGGAGACCTCCTCCCCCTATATATGCTCTTAGAATATCAAGTCTCTTCTTGGTAACTTGCTATCCTTCCTCTGAGTGCCACCAGGTCTCCCCATCCAGGGGACTTGGTCAGAAAAGGGGCACCAGAGTTCGTGTGAGAGTCAGATTTCACTCTCCACTCAATGGTGGAGAATATCCTGTTCGTCGTCTAGGTCTTGGTAGGGGTTCGAAGCTTCCTGTCTATATTGTCCTTGGCTGGTGCCTTAGTTTGAGGAGGACTCCAGGACCCAGATCTGCCTTTCATAAAGTTCTTCTTGTAGGTTTCCAGGACCTTGTGGGTCCTACTATTTCCCCATTCTTCCATGCTACTCACACCTAATGTCTCAATAGGATGTCCTCTCCTCTGACCCACTTTTTTGGTAAGAAAAGTTTTTGATCTTAGCCATTCTGATGGGTGTAAGATGGAATCTCAGAGTTGTTTTGATTTGCATTTCCCTGGTGACTAAGGAAGTTGAGCATTTCTTTGTTTCTCAGCCATTTGATATTCCTCTGTTGAGAATTTTCTGTTTAGCTCTAAGCCCCATTTCTCAATTGGGTTATTTGGTTGGTGGTGTTTAATTTCTTGAGTTTTTTTTTTTTATATATTTTGGATATTAGACCTTTGTCAGATGTAGAGTTGGTGAAGATCTTTTCCTCTGTAGGCTGTTGCTTTGTTTTCTTGACAGTGTCTCCTGCCTTACAGAAGCCTCTCAGCCTCATGAGGTCCCATTTATTAATTGTTGACATTAAGGCCTGGGCCGTTGGTGTTCTGTTCAGGAAGTTGTCTCCTGTGCCAATATGTTCCAGGCTCTTCCTCACTTTTTCTTCTAAGTGACTTAGTGTCTCTAGTTTTATGTTGAGGTCTTTAATCCACTTGGATTTGAGTTTTGTGCAAGGTGACAAATATGGGTCCAGTTGCATTTTTTTACACATAAACATCCAGTTAGACCAACACTATTTGTTGAAGATGTTATCCTTTTTCCATTGAATGGATTTGGCTTCTTTTTCAAAAATCAAGTGACCATATGTGTGTGGATTCATATCTGGGTCTTCAATTCGATTGCTGTGCCAGTACCATGCTGTTTTAATTACTATTGCTTTATAGTACAGTTTGAGATCAGGTATGGAGATTCCTCTGGAGCACCTTTTATTATACAAGATTGTTTTAGCTATTCTGGGTTTTTTGTTTTTCCATAGGAAGTTCAGAATTGAACTTTCAATTTCTTTAAAAAATTGTGTAGGTATTTTGATAGGGATTGCATTGAATCTGTAGATTGCTTTTGGTAGGATGGCCATTTTTACTATGTTAATTCTCCCGATCCATGAGCAAGGAAGATCATGCCATCTTCTCATGTCATCTTCAATCTCTTTCTTCAGAGTTTTGAAATTTTTTTCAAACAAGTCCTTCACTTGCTTAGTTAGAGTAACTCCTAGATATTTTATATTGCTTGTGGCTAATGTGAAGGGTATGGTTTTCTTAATTTCTTCTGCTGCAAGCTTGTCATTTGTGTATAGGAAGGCTACAGACTTTTTTGAGTTAATTTTGTATCCAGCCAATTTGCTGAAGGTGTTTATCAGCTGTAGGAGTTCTCTGGTGGAATTTTGAGGGTCACTTATGTACACTATCATATCATCTGCAAATAGGGATAATTTTCATTGGGAGTTGGTTATAAGTTATTATTAGTCTTATTCAGAAAAAAAAAAACGAGGTTGGACTCAGAGATAGTTCTGTTTTTCTTTATCTTTTTTTCTTAGATTTGGAGATAGGGGTTGAAAAGAAAGAAGAGGTAATATAGAAATATATAGGGATGATAGGATAAAAAGTAGATTATTGAATCTACTCCTCAACTTAAGGCCTTAATTGTTGCTCACAAGGTTATTTTTAATTAATTGATATAGGATTTTGTATATTGATACAAAATAAGTTTAATTTTGATACATTGGTAGAAAATTCATATTTAAGATTATCATTTATACATGTTATATATATTTCTGCTCTAATATGATGTACTGTACCCATAAAACTCAAGTAGAATACAAGGTTTACCTCCAATACTTTTAAAGTGCTATTGTAGGTTGTTTAGGATAGTAAACTATACGATTTAGTTGTTAGTAGATCAAACCATGGTCGTGTCAATTACTAGTCTATTTTTGTTACAAGATTGTACATCCTACGTGTAACAGGTAGATATAATTATGTAGATAGATAAAGTAAAATAGTTAGATAAGGTCTTCAAAAACATCAAAGTCTTACAGAATATGGCATTTAAAGATGTTTTTATTGTTTTAAGTATTCTTTGACAATAAGACCGGTTAACTCCTGGCAATACCCAGCCTACCTCAAAGAAGATGATGAACATCAAAGAACTTCCTTATGGATATGGCTTCAAATGTGGCAAACCAGCCACTGGGCAAATGTCCTCATTTTGGCTACAGACAGAATTCTGCCTAAAAATTGGCAAGCGTGGATACAGGTAGAGTCAATGGTCAAACTCTGCCAAGACAGGGTAAGCAAGTGTTCAATAGTTCCTGCCTCACAAAGTCTGTCAGATACACTGGGCCAGAAGGCTAAAGATGATGGTCCAACATTGTAGAAAGTTTTGGGTGACTGTTCAGCCAGCAAACTGTCTTTCTCTTCTTTGTTTTGCTTGTTTGTTTGTTTTTCACTTTGGAAGCTGCTAATCTGCACTTCCTGTCTATTCAGGTAATTAACTTTTTTCCTTCTCAAGTCTCTGATGGGGTTGAAGTCCACATAGTTTAGTTTTACAATTAAGCTTACTTGTTTATGGATTAAGGTGTTATTAGGTCTAGATAGATGTTTTTAAGTTAATTAAGATGAGATATGATAGATATTGATTTACATTCAGAATTTTAGACTCACCGAGATAGGAAATACGTTTTCTTCAAGATTGCCAAGTATAAATAGCCAGAACACTATGAATGTAACATTGATTGTTTCATGGTTCTTCTTGTTGTATGTAGTTTATTATATATGTATAATAAAATAAATGTATACGTAAATATTTTTAAAAATAATAAAATAAATAAATTTTACTTATTAATTTTTTTATTAAAAAAAGAAAGTTTGAGGTCATCCTGGTCTACACAGTCAGTATTAGGCCAGTGAAGGCTGTGGGGCAAGACCCTGAGTCAAAACAAACAAATGAGAGAACAAGGCACAGAAAGCAAAACAGTCAAAAACAACACTAATTAATCACAGTGGGTCATGAGCACATTAAACAGAATGAAACAAAATTATTGAAGTTAGAGGGAGACTTCCTGAGAAAAATAACATGTTCAATGGGTGCAATGAGTAGAAGGATAATGGGAAAATTATGATCAATGTGTGTGTGTGTGTGTGTGTGTGTGTGTAAAATTACTCAAAAAAAAGCTCTTTAAAAGGAGTTACTCTGGCGAAAACTGAGGCCAGTCAGTAAAAAGTGAGAAAAGCAAGCTGTCTGGGTACACAGAGCTGCAGTAGGTGTGGTATCATTAGCTTCAAAGTGCCCTGGAGTGCTCTTCTACACCCGTTAATAGAAAAATGAAGTAACTATCTCCAAGGGCCCTGGTTTTAAATATTGGGTGATCTTCTGTCACTATATTGTGCATAGGTAGAATCACCACAATGTGGAAGAATGCAGAGAGATCGCCACTAGGAGACTACAATAACAGATCAGTATTTTCTGCAGAATCTGGGACAGAATCAAGGATTAAAGCTAACATGTACCAATAGAGATTCTGCGAAAGCTGATAACTACAATAACAACTGGCCCCACTGATGAGTAGTGGCAAAGATGTCATGGAAGTAACCAAACGCCTTCTGATTGGATGTAAAGCCTGCTCCATAAGATGAAAACTATAGTTGGTACAATAATTGAAGCCAAGAAGCTGGGGCTAGACAGACCCTGAGGAAGAAACTACAACTATTATTTTGCTAAATGAACATAGTATTAAACTAGCTCATTATGACTCATTGCTATATCCATAGATTATTTCGCAACCTTCATCATAGACGCTCCTCTTTCAGTTGACCATGATAAACACAAAGTCTTACAGCTGATCATGTCCCAGATAATAAAAGACTGTGGAGTGCTCAGTCTCAAATGGAACATCTATATTACAACCTTCCCTTCAAGGCTCAGGGACTATTGCAGAAGTGAGGATGGTGAGGGCTGTAAGGGCCAGAGGTGATGGATAACTTCACTAAAATAGTGGTTTTGGAGCACAGCAAAGCAGTTATGACAGCATTCATAAGACTTGTGGAATGTCAAGCTACACAAAATCCTAGCATAGAACAGATGAGTAGGCATGAAGTTCTTCTACCCCCAGCTGAGAAGCTACTGGCATTTGATATCTGTGAAGAAAGGTGTCGCCCCTGGTAAGGTGACCATACTCTAGTGCTTGGCATCATTCCTGGAAGTATTTTGACAACATGACTTAGACTCAAAAGGCTTTGAAAAGTGTGTGTGTGGTGGTGGGAATCAGGAGTTGAGAAGGGAAATATGATCAAGATACATTGTATAAAATTCTCGATGAATTTTTATGAATGAAGAAGTTATTTTAAAAATTATATAGAATGTATTTCTAAGTTCCCACCTCTCCATTTTCCTTAGCAAAGAAAAAATGGTTTAACATTCAACCATACTGGCTTTTAATATAGAGCAATCCAACCAGAGAGGCTGTGGGCCTAGAGACAGTAAACATAGAAGGCAGTAAGCATGAGGAGTCTAGAAACAAAAGACCAATTAAATTAAAATTATATTATGCATGGAAGAATGGTAACCACCTTCATCTTCCAGCTCTGGAATACTAACCATGAGGCAAGTGTATCCTCCTAGAAGGTATGAAAGGCAAGGGATTTTCTTTTAAATAAAAGAAAAGCTAATACATGAGATACTGATACAGATGTATCTCTAGAATTTTAAAAAGCCCTTGTCTACATATCCCAAAATAATACTTTCATATATAATAAATATGTAAAACTGTGACTTTCAACACTATAAATACAAGAATGAATGAATTGGTGAATGAATGTACAGACCTATAAATAAACAAATAAATAATTGTTGGACACACTCTGGCTGCTCCGCAAACATGGTTTCAAGTTTCCTACAACTGTTTTTCTAAACTCTGTTCCTAATCTATATTTTAATGTCTAATTCTTAAGTACCTATCTATGTATTTATCTACATATTGGTCTATCTAAAATCTACTATTCTAACATATGGTGTTTATCTATCTAGTATCTCTCTAACCCTTGATCCAAGTAATTGTTCATCTATCAACATTAGCCACTAGGAAGTTAATTGAAAGTTTATACCAAAACAAAATATACAAAATATCAATCCAGTGGGTAGATCAGAGTAGGGGTTCGATGTTTACTACTTGTATTGTCCTTGGTTAGTGCAATAGTTTGTACAAAATAAACAAGTAAGAAAGAAATTATTAAAAAAAACTTAAGAAAAATACATAAAGCAGAAAAATATGCGAAATCTCTCACAAAATGATTTCATTTTTTAAGAATAAAAGTGTAGTTAAAGTAATTAACGAAGATAATGGATGAGAAACAAATGTTCTACCATGGACAGTCTAGCACTTGCTTGATGTGAAACAGAATGAAAGGAGAAATTATTTTAAGACGCTCTGGTAAAAAGTCTCTCAAAACGTAGTTTTAAAAATAGTAACGAACAGATTCTAGATGATCCATAAGCCCTAGAGTTATAAGTACAAAAAGTAACACCTGTGGGCATATCATAATATCATAGAACTTCTGCGAGCCAAAGAAATTTAAAAGCAGCCATGGGAAAAAGACATTATATCATCAAAGGAAAAGCCACGGGAATGATATCTGTCAGAAGGCAGTACAATAAAATCTACAGCCATTGTGGAGTGTTGATGATGCTTCTTCCTATTAAAGTTCTAGGTGAAATAACAATGAACACCAGAAAGAAAAGCCAAATAATGACTTCATAAACTTGAAAAGCTTATAGATTTATATTACCAATATTTTATTGAGAAATCAAATTTAAAACCAGGATTTTTATAGAAAAATTTTTTTATTTACTTGGATGACCTTTATGAAGAAGAGAAAATAGTGAATATTTGGTTAAAATTAAGTAGTCATTAACTTTCACACCAAGTTTTTAAAAATTTGAAATGTAGAGAAAATATATAAATTATAGTTTCGGCCAACAGCATCAAACTTAGTCAGGAACCAGTCATGAATAAGAAAAAAATTGCATTAGATTGAAGAATGGATGAGCCTTATCTTTGGAATAATATGTGTGGAAGGATGAAAGGAAACTGAATGTGGTAAATGATATTAGTTGATAATTGTAAAATGAGGCAATAACAAAAACAAAAGAACTGAAAAAAGTTATTAATATCCATGATATGCATCTGTAGATATACAATCAAACATACTAGTGATGATGTTATTGATATGGAATAGCTAGGATATTGATCTGCAAGGATTATCATTCTGAATAACCTAGCCAAATGCTACTAGATTCACTTTACAGTGACACAATGTGAAGGAAAGAACACAAGAAGATCATAAGTAAAATCTTGGAAATATGTTTCATGAAAACAGTATTTAAAAATAAATGACATATAAATTACACTTAAATCATTCAAAGTATACATATGTGTTGTAACAATAAAGGTCCATTCTATATAAAGTATAACAATTATAGATTATGTGTACTTAAAAATGTACTTCAGAGTGTCTAACACAAAGGCGAATACATAGAAACAGACAGACAAGGAATTAAACACATCTGTGAATTTCTTTCACCATCTTATGGACAGCAGATGGATTCAGGAAGCATTGAGTAAGAGCAATAGAAGACTCACCAAACTACCAATAGGTACATTCACTGATCTCTGCAGGTGACGACTTGGCTATTTATGTTTCAAGTGCAAGCAAAATGTGATTCTAAAACACACCATGGTTTAAGTTATAAGGCAAGTCAGAAAATCTTTGGGAGGATTGTTTTCATACAGAATATACTGTCTCACCATAATAAGATTCCATTAAGAGTCACAACCAAAAATCAATTAAAAAATCTCCAAAGTGCTGGAAGTGGCAGCACATGCCTGTTCTGTCATCCCTTAAGAGAGTAAATGAGATGAACATAAGTTTGAGATCAGCCTCAGCTTCAAATGGAGACCTTAGTGCCAAAAACTTCAAATAATTAAAACTTAAATAATACATTTTAAATTATAATGCTAATTAAAATATGCTTTAAAGTAAATGAAGATGAAAAATAACTTATAGTACACCTCTTGAAATTCAGGTATGCTGTACTCACAGGTAAGTTTACAATAGAAATATAAATGTGCATATATATATATATATATATATATATATATATAAACACAAAATTCAAAATCCAGTATCAGAAACATCACATAACATGTACATAAGCATAAAAACATCAGAAAATAATTTTAAAAGAGAATAAAAATGAGCAAAAGGTGTCATGAAATATATACATTAAAATTTTAAAGAGACTAAGAAAAATAATAAAATTCTTAGTGAGACTATCCAAGAAGAAATAACAACACACACACACACACACACACACACACACACCCCCATCATCAGAATCACCAACACTACAAAATAAACAAGAAAGATTGAGCTTATTTGTGTTCATTGATTCCATGCAGCAGCCAAACTGGCATCTCAAGTAGATGTTTGAATATTCTTCCACTCAATCTTCAGATAAACAGTTCCTTAGAAGAGACAAAAATGGAAGGGAGTAGGTCTAGGAGAGAGGGGAGGTGTCGGGGGCTGTGAGGAGTAGAGTGGGGTGAGGCTATGGTTGGAATGTACGGTCTGAGAGAAGTATCAATTTTCAATGAAGAGAAGAAGGAAAGAGTAGGAAAGAAAGAAAATCCTTAGCACAGATCAAACCTGGTAAATGTTTCCAAACTTTAACAGAAGAAGAAGAAAAAATTTTTCCAGAGGATGAGGAATACGTCACAATATAATTTTAAAAGTTGCTTTAAAGAAATCTCATGACTTTAAGGGATATAAAAATTGACTTAAATTAAAAAAATAAAATATAAAGACAAATTAGTTTATGAATATGGTTGGAAAATATTTGAAGAACATTAACAAATCAAATTCTGCAATAAAGCATTTTATCCAGGTATTTATTCCAGAGACAAAAAAAAAAAAAAAAACCCAGTTACTTCTTCATTAAAGAAATATGAATATACTTCACAACATTAATACAGAACAGGAGGAAAACCAGACAATCACCTTCATAACGCAAAACATTTAGTAAAGCTTAATATCAATTAATCATTTAAAAATACACTCTTAATGTTTTTGAAAAACTACAACAAATTCTTCGTCTTTCCATTGGCTGGATCTGAGTAGAGGTTCGAGGTTTACTGCACATATTGTTTGAGCAGGACCCCTAGGCCCAGATCCGCCCGTCATAATGTTCTACTTGTAGGTTTCAAGGACCCTCTGGATCCTTCTCTTTCCCCATTCTCCCTTGCTTCTCTCACCTAGAGTCCCAGTAGGAAATCTTCCCCTCTGTTCCAGTTTCCTGGTAAGTGAGGACTTTCATGGGACTTGCCCCTTGGGCTAGTGTCCAGATATAAGTGAGTATATACCATTTGACTCTTTCTGCTTCTGAGTTAACTCACTCATTATGAACATTTCTAGTTCAATCCAGGACATTCTCCACAGTTGAGTGGAGAGTGGGGACTGACTTTCGCATGAACTCTGGTGCCCCATATTTGATCACATCCCCTGGATGGGGAGGCCTGGTGGCACTCAGAGGAAGGATAGCAGGCTACCAAGAAGAGACTTGATACCCTATGAGCATATACAGGGGGAGGAGGTCCCCCTCAGTCACAGACAGAGGGAAGGGAAGTAGGGGAAAAGCAGGAGGGAGGGAGGGAGGAATGGGAGGATGCAAGGGATGGGATAACAATTGAGATGTAATATGAATAAATTAATAAAGTATATTTAAAAATAAAAAAACCCATTTTCCTCTTTCAAGTGAGTAACATTTGGCAATAGCTTCTGAGTTATAGGTGAGGCTGTTTGACCCCATATGATGTAGACCTGTGCATACTGCCAATATCTTTGAGTTCTTGTGGGAACCAGGCCTGTTGTCAAGAAGTTCTTGATTCCTTGGCATTCTCTAACTCCTTTCATCTCCTCTTCTACAAGGTTCCTTGAGCTCTGAGGGGAGGAATTTGATGGAGACATTTCTTTTAGGGATGAGTGTTCAGAGATTTTTCACTCTTCACAATCTGAACTGTGGGTCTCTGTATTTGTTCTTATCTGCTGCACGAGGAAGCTTCTCTGAAGATAGCTAACAAGGTAGCAATAACTACTTGTAAACCAGTATCTAGTTTCTTCCAAGAGAGTCTCATTGAGGAAACAAAGTACTGCACCATGCCCAGCAGTAGATGGCGAACAGGAAACAAACTCAGTGGCGTCTTTGGAGTTTCCTTGTCTCAAGTCATATCAGGACTTTCTCTTTCTTCTTTGCTTCCTTGTTTTCTTTCTTTCTTTTTACTTCTATCTTTATTTTTTAATTTTACTTTACCCTTTGTGCATATTTTCTGCCTTTCAGTTTTGTGGTTTTATGAGATTCCTGTATATACAAACTAGTGGGTCTCTGTGTCTCTATCTGTGCTTTTTCTTGGCCTCTTTTCTTCTGCTCATTTGTCCTATTCTGATTTTGGTTTTGTTTTATTGTAGTATATTTTATTTTATGATTGTCCCTTAGATGCCTTAGATTTTTTTTCTAATGAGAGACAGAAAGAAAGTGGACACAGATGGAAGAGGAGGTAGGGGAAAACTGGGAAGGGTAGAGGGAGAGGAAACTGTAAAAAAAAAAAAAACTTTTTTAATAAAAATTTCTTCTTCTTGGTATTGGAAGGAAACAGGGATATCTGTCATCCTCAGTTCTATTTCACATTATCATAGTTATTTTGGTTAGTAAAATATGACACTAAAAAAATTTTGAAAAGAAAAACAAAATTATTGTTTTTTGCAGATATTAATACTATTCTTTAGGCATTCAAAACTAGCCTACAGATTGCTTTGTAATTAAAATATGAATTCCAAAATACAAGGTCAAAATAAAAATAAGAAGTGCATCTTTTTGTCTCATCAGCACAGTTCAATTAGAACATGAAATAGAAACCATGGTATTTATAAGAACATGATTCATCAAATACTTAGTAATGGAAGTTTCAGAAGATGTTGAAGTTACACATAAAACTGAAAATGTTGCAAAGAATGAAAGATTTAAAGGAATTTGGTGACACAATGCTCATCAATTTCAAGATATAATATAAATATATCATTTTCCCTCAAAGTTATCCTCAGATTCAAAGATAGTCTAACTACTGGCAATTAAAAATCTCAGCACATTGAGCCGGGTGTGGTGATGCATTTCTGTTATCCTAGCACTGAGGAGGCAGAGGCAGGTGGATCTCTGTGAGTTCGGGGCCATCCTCATCTACAAAGCAAGTCCAGGACAGCCAAAGCTACACAGAGAAACCCTGTCTCAAAAAAAATCAACAAACCAACCAACCAAAACCAACAACAATCACAACCACCACCACCACCACCACCACCACCACAACAACAACAACAACCCAAAACACAAACTCAGCACCTTTTGGATTGTTTCTTTAGGGAACTTGGAATGGTATTTCTAATTTTTTAAATGTTATATATGGGATACATATATACACACAGCCTATATCTGTGTGTTTGTGTGTGTGTGTGTGTGTGTGTGTGTATGTTGTATGTGCAAGTTCCATAAAGAAATAGAATGATATTAAAACTTTCTAACAAACAGGATTTTTTTTTTCATCCCAAGTAAAACTATAGTGTTGAGCTGTGCATGGTGGCACACTTTTAATTTCAGCATTTTGCAGGGTGAGGCAGGAGAACTGACAGTTCAAGACCATCTTGAGTGAGCCTGTCCTAGAAAATACAGTAATAAAATTGTAAATGAAGCAGTAATATTGGCACACACTTAAGCAAGCAATTCAACAGAGAAGAACAGAAGATAGGGAGTGCATCCTGACACACACAACAACCAGAATTGTGAAAAACACTGTAGCGTTTAACCAACACTGAATATATCCAAATCTCAGTTAAAATGAAACCACGTCTTGTTGATATCTTATAGTATGAAACTAAACGCAACTTAAATAGCGTAGTGGTTAGTTGTACATCAGTTTGACACAGTTTAAATAATTTGGGAAGAGGGGTTCTCTATTGAGAAAATGGCCTAATAATAACATTGGTCTATAGGCAAGTCTATTAGGCATTTTCTTGACTAATGATTGATGTAGGAAGAACCAGCCCACTAAGGGCCGTTTTCCTGATTTTTACTAAAATTTATGATGAATAACCTATAAAGAACAAGCCAATAAGCATTGTTCCCCTATGGCCTTTGCTTCAATTCCCACCTTGTGTTCCTGCCCTGCCCTGTGTCTGTGATGGACTGTAGTTGTTTTAGCCATAGTGCTTTACCACAGCAATAAAAAGAACCTAAGATAAACAGGAAAGTTAATAGTATTATGTTCATAGACTAAAATGTTTATCTTCATAATTGTGAGCAAAAACTGTTTAAACAGTGGCCCCCAAACATTCACTATATGAATCAATAAGATGGATTCCATTGAGTATGTCTTTTGTTTTCCAAATTCACTAAGAAAGGAGCCTGAAATTAAGGCAAAAAAATAAGAGGTTTCTGCAATACATTTATCTATATGAGGTTAAATGCAAAGCATCTACCATACTTAAAGCCAGTAAAAAATACACAAAATTTAATAAAAAATTAGTCAAGCCTTGTGTGAATCATTTTGCAAAGGCAGATAACCATGTGACCAGTATAATCAGGGAAAGTGTGTAGCCTCATTTCTTATCAAAGCTGAAAAAACTGTAATTAGTCATCCAGGCACATGTACACTCACATGCGCACACGACAATGACTAATATCAACAAAAATACTCTTGCAATGTCTTGTTGGAAAACAATATGAATCAACCAATATGCTGAGTAATAATGGAAGTTCAGCTTGCTCTCATCATTCTGAAACTGTTTGGCAGGATTTATGAAGTCTGAACATGAACCTACCCTATTCTGTAGAAATTCTGCTTTTAAGTTTATTCCAAATAGAAATGCATAAATATGTTGACCATAAGGAAATAGTGATATGCATAACCGCGTTCTTCATGGCCATTCTAAATCTATTCATAATTCTGAATTATAGAATTCATGGACTTTTAATATTTGTGTGAAGTGGGTTACTATTTCCAATAAAGAAAATAGACTGTTGTATCTGAAATATACAGATGAGCCTCACAAACACAATAATCGAAGAGAGACTCTAAATGTTAAGAAAGTGCAAACAGCATGACTGTATTTCCATAATTAAGTAGTAAGCAAAGTAATGTACGATGACATCAATTAGAGCAATTATTACCTTCTCATGTAAGAGTGATGTCAGTGTTCTGTTTCGTCTTGTTTTGAGGCGTGGTTTGTTGGTTGGTTTGATTCTTTTAAAGGCTTCATATTTTTACTTACGTGCGTATGTTTGCCCTTTGTATATGAGCATAATCACTGAGGAATCCAGGAAGCCACAAAAGCTAGACGACAGCATGCAATACCCTAGAGGCAGGGTTACAGGTGGTTGTCGGACTACTGAAGTCAGTGCTGGGAACCGAGCTTCGGGCCTCTCCTACAAAATCGGATCGTAGTTTTTTGGTGGAGCATCCCTCCAGCCCTGTTCACTTACTTCTTAAAGACAAATATTTCCGCGTAGGTCCGGCTTGTTGTGACCTCAGTATCCTCATGCTTCAAGCTCTAGAAGGCTGAGATTACAAGCCACTGAACACATTGTCATGCTCAATCCGAATGGATTTTCCATGAGGATTACTTGAGTGTCAGAAGCACCTTTTCCTTGATCTCTGTAGCGATTGCACACCAGATATTTAGGAAATGTCTGTTGCACTAAAGAACTAATCTACTTAATTATATGTGACATTTATAGACATTGACCAATTTTTTTTGTTTCTTTTATTTTTGTTTTCTGTTTCTTTTGTTTTATTTTTCGAGACAGGGTTTCTCTGTGTAGTCTTGGCTGTCCTAGACTCACTTTGTAGGCCACGCTAGTCTTGAACTCACAGAGATTTGCCTGCCTCTGCTTCCCCAAGTGCTGGGATTACATGTTTGAGCCATCTTGCCAAGCTAGATATTAGCCAAGTTTTAAAAGTTTATTAGTTAATTTTTAAAAGATAATAAATAGGAAATATAACGATAAGATATACCCACATGCTTATTACAATGTTTAATATTCCAAAGACTGAGAAATAATATTCTGGTAGGTCAGAAGGGCTCCCTCTCCCTGAGGACTAGGGGAGGAGACTAGAGGGAAGAGGGAGGGAGGGTGGAACCAGGAAGAGACAAGAGAGGGGGCTATGATTGGGATGTACAGTGCATACATTAAAAAAAATAAAGTTAAATTAAAAAATAAATATTCTGACAAGAATTATTGTCAAATATGTATGCAGAGAAAGGCCTTCCTTATACTGTAGGTGACAATGAAAAATGATATTGTCTATAAAAAAAAAAAAGCTGACAGGATATACAAAAGTTAACTTTTTCTGACCCTGTGCTGTCTGTTGGGCATTTATCTGCATAATTCTGAAATTTATAACCATGCAAAAACTTGAACATCCAAGATCATGGCAGCCTTTTTCATAATCTTCCTACATTTGAAGAAATCATATATTGCAATATATGAATAGATGTGGTATATAGTATTTACTCAAATGTCAAGGGAAATGACCCATTAAAACAGGAAACGTATATAAATTTCTAAGTAATGATGAAATTATCCCTTGTGGTTACACTTGTGTGACAATGTGGAAAATGCAACATGTATAAAGCCAAAGTGGAAAGCAAAGAGTTTGGGGTCAAGAGATGGCTAACAATGGAAAATAGGAGGCATTTTCTGTGAGGAGTAGGAAACTGTTTCACGTATTCTGGGATAGTGGTTGTCATATACCCCATCCCATAATCAAACGAGTTAGTTAAGAGACAATCCGTAGCATTGCATGTAAAATCCCACAGATTTTTACAGTTAAAAAAAAAGTGAGCCAATATGTATGCAAATAGGAAAGAATTCAGTAATGCGGGAGGAGATTCTGGATATAGCAGATCCTATGGCAAAAGGAATCTAAGTGTGCTACAAATGTGTGATGCAACTTTAATGAAAGGATAGAAGAGAGGAACTACAGAACTGAGGAACCTTATAAATAACTGCAAACTTTAGGAATAACAGAAAAGAGATTTTTGAATAAGCACAACAAGAATAAATTAATAAAAAAAAACATTTTACTTTACACTGTGATTGTTTCTTACAAAAATATGGCTTGACAGTTCTTAAATTGCTATGTATACATAGTGGAATTGGACAAATGAGTAAACTCCCAGAAGGTGTGAGATGGTTTTTGGAGGGAGCCATTTACAGATGAGCAAAAGGAAGGGAAAATTAGGATGATACTATGGCAGAGCCAGAGACATCAAGTGAAGTCATATTTAGCTTAAGACAGAAACATGCCAGTGTAAAAATCTGCATAAATATGTATATTCCCTAGGGGGAGGACAGAGAATAATGATGTTCCGGTAGCAATAAACACAGTCATGCCCGGGCCTTTTTTAGTAATAATATTCTTCAGAGAAGGAATAGGGTTCCTTGGAGAACAGGAATATTCTTGAGCAGGAGAAACACTACACATGTAAGATGAACTCTAACCATCTGGTTGTTAGAAAGTAGGGGCATGCTAAGATAGTCCACCAACACATAGGGGTAAACAAAGGCATGCACATATGTGTGTGTGTGTGTGTGTGTGTGTGTGTGTGTGTGTGTGTGTACATAAACCAAGTGAAAGACACCTACGTCCTACTCAGAGACAGAGATTTTAAGTTTTTTAGAAAGTACTAATATACTATTGGGTTATAACTCTAGTACAAAGTAAATAACCACAAGCTCTTACATACATGAATGAATAATTAAATACTCAACTAAATGAGAAAAAAATCTTATGAAGAATTCCAAACAATGCACAGACACTTCTCTTTTCAAAAGGAAGAACAATTTCGGCCTCTTGAGTATAGATTTCTTTTAGAAATCTTCTCTCAAAGAATGCAATATGAAAAGAAATAAAAAAGTAACACTGCACTGCAGAGACCCCCCTCCACACACACACACACACAATGCTTTCTTTCCAGGGCCTCCATTTGGCACATTGGTGATAAGAATCATATTGATCATATGGCTTCTTATATGAAATGAAAGAAACACCACATCTTCACTTGTGTAACCTTCTTTCAAAGAGCATTAACTCCAATATTTTGAGGAGATAAACACCAGACAGTCCAAACAGAGTCTTTCCATAAAATATAACTCAAGGTCACCACTAGTACTAACAGGGTTATTGAAAACAAGGAAATTCAGAGAAACTGTCACAGAAAAATCTAAGAAACACTGTTTATTACAACACCATATCCTGGAATCCATGGAAGGAAATAATGACACTAGAGCAGAGTCTATTAGAATATAAAGAATATCTGACAGACTTATTTGTGAGGCAGGAACTCTCGAGGACTTGCTTACCTGTCTTGGCAGAGTTTGGCCTTCTGAATCTAAGTTTGCCCACCTGTAGGCAGAATTCTGTCTGTGGCAGAATCAAGGACATTTGGCTCAGTGGCTGGTGTGCTATGTTTGAAGCCATTTCCATAAGAAGGTTCATTGATGCTCATCATCGTCTTTAAGGTAGGCTGGGTGTTACCAGGAGTTAACCTGCAGTATTGTCAAAGAATCTTTAAAATAATAAAAAAAAAATCTTTAGATTTCATATTCTGTAGGTCTATCAGGTTTTAGAAGATCTTATCCAACTATTTTACTTTATCTATCTGTAGAATCATATCTATCTGTTAAACCTAGGATGTATACTCTTGTGGGGGCCAGAAGGCTGAAGATGATGCTCCAACATTGTAGAGAGTGGTGGGTGACTGTTAGGCAACAAACTGTCTCTGTCATTTTCTCATTTTGGAAGCTGCTATCTTGCACTTCCTGTCTACTCAGATAATTAATTTTATTCCTTCTCAAGTCTCTGATAAGGTTGAAGACCAGATAGTTTAGTTTTACAATTTAGCTGAATTGTTTTGGGGTTAAGATTTTTTAGGTCTACATAGATATTTTAAGTTGATAGAGATGAGATATGATAGATATTGATTTACATTCAGAATTTTAGACTCACCAAGATAGGAGAGATGTTTTCTTCAAGGTTGCCAAATAGAAATAGCTAAAACAATATGAATGTAACATTTATATAATTCCTGATTGTCTCATGGTTCTTCTTGCTGTAGGGCAGCTTATTGTATATATGTGTAATAATATAAATATATATGTAAAAAAAGAAAAATAACAAAAATTAATATAAAGAATAGACTTTAATGACATGGAGATAAGAATATAATTAAGAATTCTTAATCAGTTTTGAGCAGTTTATGTTAAAGGTAAAGGATATCAATATTGCATATTAGACTGAATCTTTATTTTCTGTAAGCTTTTTGAAAGTAAGTGTATTAAAATAATAAGAGTCATTAAGAGGGCTTACATTGAGTTGAAAAAAATCTGTCAATAAATAAAAGTTGCTTAACAGTAGAATGAGGGAGTAGGAAGTTGGCTTGGACAGTAACACTCCTGCCACATAAGCTCTTCTTTCATTATCTAAAATCAGAATTAAAAAATTATTGTAGGATGCCAAATAATTCATTAATTATAAATAGTTCTGGAACAAATGGAAGAGGAATAAAAGGGAGAAAAAAGGACTCCCTCTAAAAATCTCTCAAGTACACAAGGTAATGGAAATAATATAGACCTTATCTCTACTATCAGGAGTAGGCTGATGGTTATAGAAGAAAGTTTTCAAAATTCTAAGGAACCATGTTACCTACCTTGCATTTTATACCCAGACAAACTAAGAATAGGTTGAGAGCAAAATAAAAGTATTTTCTGATAGCCAGGATTCAAAATCAATCTCTCAAAACTTCTGCCTCAAGAAGCTACAGGACAATGAGACCAAACACAGGAAAGGAGTCATTTTAGTGTCTTTCAAATCACTGTAATGAAACACAACAACAACAACAACAAAAATGTAAGTGCACTGCTTTATAAATAAATGCTATTTATTTTGCCTCAGGTATCTGGAGGCTAGAAGTCAAGGGACCACAGTTCGTAAGGGCCTTATTGCAACTGGAGAGATCTCACAGGGAAGGAAAACAGTGAGTCCATCTCCTCCCTCCCTCCCTCCCTCCCTCCCTCCCTCCCTCCCTCCCTCCCTCCCTCCCTGTCTCTCCTCTCTCTCTCTCTCTTCCTCTCCCCTCCCCATCTCCCTTTCTCTCTCTCTCTCTCCTTCCCTCCCTCCCTCTCCTCTTCTCTCTCCGAAATTCATTTGTATTGATTTATTTAGTTAACATCTACATCTTAGCCCCTCCCTCCTTTCTTTCTGGCACCACCCTAGATCCCTTCCTCTTCCCCTATTCCCCTTGTCATGTTTTTCAGAGAAGGGGAGCCTCCCCTATTCCACCCCAGCTCAGCCAGTCATAACAGGACTGAGCACTTCATCTTCCTCTGTGGCCTGGTGAGGCATCCCCACCAGGGGAAAGTGATCAAAAAGCAGGCAACTGACTCCATGGCAGCAACAGCTCCTCTTGCACTTACTAGGGGACCCACATGAAGAACAAGCTGCCCATATGCTACATCTGTGTAGTGGCCTAGGTCTGTTTTCAGTGTTTCAGTTGCTGCAAGCTGCTCTGGGCTCTGTTGGCCTTGTGGAGCTCCTGTCACCTCCAGGTCCTTCTATCCTTCTCTTCCCAGACTTCTCCACAAGACTTACCGTGCTTATTCCAGTGTTTGGCCTGTGAGTCTCAGCATCTATTTCAATTCACTGTGGGTTAAGGCCTCTTTAGAGGGCAGCTATACTAGGCTCTTGTCTGCAAGCACAGCAGAGTATTGTTGATAATATCTGGGTTGGCTCTCTCTCATGGGGCTGGTCTCAGGTTTCCGTTCTTTTATCATTTTCTCTCCTCTTCTCTCCTCATAAGGCCACCAAGATCCAACCAATGGCACTCCACTCTGATGATCTTTTATAACCTAATCACCTTCACAAGGTCCCATTCAACAAGCTTAGTTGAATTGTTTCTGCTCTGCCACTGCCTAGAAACTGGGATGAATACAGGAACCTTTGAACAATTCACTCAGTCCATGCCCCAACTATAGCAGATGGAGAGTCAGGGCATTAACCCAAGGAAGGAGTGAAGGTGTTCAAAGGATCATTGCAAGGAAGTCACTGGACTAGAAACCAAGCAAGCAGTGAAGAGACACAGGGTTGGAAGGTACCTCAGTCCATGGAAGATATAGAAATGAGAGGGTGGGGGTCAACAGAAAAAGTTGTATATCTTTTTAAAATGCATTCACTGGCATTATACAATCTGTCAGAAGAAATGGAAAGATTTGGCCAGTGATTCCAAGAAGAAAAAAAGAAAAAAAAAAAAAAACCCTAATAATGAATTATAAAAATCATACCTAAAAGTATAAATTTTAAGTGCTCATTTTTAGGAGATGAGGGTAGTTGAGATGTTTTAACTGTACTTTTAGAAAAGACTCCGTGGCATTGTAATGCTTGCGTGGATATTTTGGTTGTTTAAATAAGAATGGTTTCTCAGACTCATAGATTTTCATGATTGGTCAATAGGGAGAGGGTCCACTTGACATGTATTAGCAGGTGTGGCACTGTTGGAGGAATTGTGTCTCTGGGATGAACTTGGAGGTTTCAATTGCCCAATCCAGAGTCAGTGTTGCCTGATGATCCAGAACTCTCAGCTACCTATCTCGCACCATGTCTGCCTGCATGTCACCACACTTCCCACCATAACAATAATGCAGTAAACCTCTGAAAACAGAAGCCCGTCTCAATTAGATTTTTTCCTTTGTAAGAGTTTTCATGTCCTCAGGTTAGGGCTGACTCACCCAATCCCATGTCCTCAGGGAAGGGCCAGCTCTCCAGCTCCTGTCTCCTCAAGGCAGGGCCAGCTCTCAGGCTCTCATGTCCTGAGGACTGAACCACCTGCTCCGGTGTCCTCAGGGCCAGCTCTCCTATCCTTGTGTCCTCAGGGTCAGCTCTCCTGTTCCCATTCAATCCGCCAGGTTTTTGCTGACTGTCAAGGCCTGGATGGCCTCCTACTCCTGTGGGTACTGAACCTTGTGAGCCATTAAGCAAGTGGCAGGCGGAGGGTCCTCAAAGTCTTCGTTGAGTAGCTTGCAGAAACCAGCTATTGGCACTGAGCATTGCCCTCCTCCCCGGCCTGTGAGCTGAGATTCCATCTTACACTCATCAGAATGGCTAAGATCAAAAACTCAAGTGATAGTACATGCCGGCAAGGATGTGGAGAAAGGGGAATGCTCCTTCATTGCTGGGAGGGAGGGAGGAATGGGAAGAAAAAAGTGAGGGGATAATGATTGAGGTGTAATCTGAATAAATTAATAAAATTTTTAAAAAGATAGGCATAAGGCTCCATATGAGGGATAAGTAATTAACAGCATGGTAGGTTGTTATAGTAAAGTAGATTATGATAAAGTCTAAGTTCAGTGAATAAAGACATCACAGTATAACAATGACATCTATTAATATTAGGGCAAAATATATTTTAAAAGCACCTTGAAGTGTTAAAAAATAAATTTCCTGTAGTACGTGAGAAATGCATGACAGGTAAAAAGACGAAGGAACATTAAGTCTTGGAGACATGCTTATTATGTATATTATGTATATATATATATATATATATATATGTATGTATATATGTGGGTGTTTTTTTAAACTTAAATATAAAATATTTACATTAAATCATAGTAAATTAGGACTAAGGGTAAGATGCTCAGGTTTATAGAACAAATAATATGTAGAAACAGCTAGGGACACAGAGAGCTAAAGTCCACACTAGCCTAGTATGGGGCATACCACAACAGGAAGCCAAAAGTTGTGAAATCAAGGAGGAGTTTGGAGCTGACCTACATAGGGTAAAATATCCAGGCGTGCAAGTACTACAACATTCAGCAGAAGATTTGGAATCTGGCATGGGATCAGAGCTGACCAAGGGTAAAACACCCAGGAATAGCAAGTCTCACAAATGGCATGAGAAGCTGAAGAAGAATTAGGGCCTGAGCTGACCTACAGCAGGACATCTAGATTTGGAAAACCATACTTGACAGTGATAAGAGTCAGGGAGCACTCAAGGCAGACCCTTGGATAGTGACAGTTTCTGCAGACAGTCGTGAGCTCTCAGAAGAAAATTAGTGTTAGAGCTTGATCCACAGAGGAAGAGGAAACCACAACCAGACTGTGACCTAGTCCTTTTCTGAGAATTGAAAGTGCTTCCACTAAAAGAAGATGTTGATTTGAAGTTGAAGAAAAGGAAACAACAAGTGAAAGAAAAATACTCAACCGACAAAATATTTCAGAGTCTCAGAGCAGAAGTAAAAAGCAATGCAAAAAACCAAGACAGCCCTTGGCCTCCAAAAGTTACTAATTCCATGTTAATAGCCTTCAACAAGAAAGACTGAAAAACTTCTATTTCCATGGTACTCAAATAATGGTTAAAATTATGGCCAAACAGCTCAAAGAAGACATTAACATACTCTAATCATACCAAAAAAAAAAAGCTGACTGAAATAAGAAAGCCAATTCAAGATACGAAAATACACTTTAATAAACAACTACCTGCTGAAGAATAGCAAACTAAAATGATCCTGGGGGGAAAAAAAACCTCAATGTGCTAAATAAAAAGATCAATGAAAAGTTTCAGTGATAGAATAGAGTATGTGAGAAACACTGTCAAAGCTTAAAAGCAAAGTGGAATAATTGGGTCATTCAGGAAAAGTGAATAATAGTTTAAAAATGAACTGAAGATGGGAGAGCTCTGGTACCATGAAAAGACCACTGTGTTATGGGCAAAACATGAGGAGCAGAAGAAAGAGCAGGAGGAAGAGGAGGAGGAGGTGGTGGAGGAGGAGGAGGAGGAGGAAGCACTCTTAACAAAGGCATAGAGGATATTTTCAATGAAATCATAGAGGAAATTTCCCCAAACCTTAATCTATGTTCATCCAGGTCAGAGATGCAGAGAATACCATGTAGAAAAGACTACAGGGGGAAAACCTCTCCGTGACATGTTATAGTTAAAGTGATAACACACACACACACACACACACACACACACACACACACACACACACAAACACACACTCAGATTTATAGCCATTAATAAGATTGAAACATCAACAAAAGTTCTGCCAATTAAAAGAAAACTCTGGACCAAATGGATTTGCTGATGAATTATATAAAAAAATTTTTAAAAAGTGTTAAAACCGATATTTCTTGAATTATTTCATAAATGCAAAAGGGAGGAAAGTTTCCACATTGGTTTTATAAATTAAGTATTGCCCTTATACCCAAACAGAAAAAAAATAGATACAACATAAAAATGATCAATCACCACAATGAATATTGGTGCAAAATTTTTCAATAAAATACCGTTAAATAAAATGTAAAAATCACTCATTATTACCAACTTGACTCTTCTAGAGAAGTGATTATGGTTCAACATACTTAAATTAATACAGATAATCCATCACATTAATAGACTAAAATATAAAAATCACATGATCTTCTTGGTATCTATAGAAATGACCTTTGTCAAAGTCCAACATCAACTCACAATAAAAGTCATAGTGAGATTACAGGTAGAAGGATCAGACCTTAACATATTAAATGCTACATGCAATAAACCTGCTGCCGATAGTATGCTGTGTTTAAAATATCATTTCCACAAATATCAACAATAAAGAAAAGCTGGGCACCCTGTTTTTTGTTTAATACTGTCATTGATATTTTAGCTAAAGTAATAAGAAAAAACTAGGGATATGAATAGAAATAGGCATCAAAGTATTCCTACTTTCAGATGAAATGGTTCAGTACATGATAGCCTCTGAATTCCTGACATGCAAAAACTCTTGACATTGATTAATGCACTTAGCAAATGGGAGTTCACAAATATTTTAATTAATTTATTCAGATTACATCTCAATTGTTACATCCCATTACTTGTATCCTCCCATTCCTCCCTTCCTCTTTCACCCTTTTCACCTCCCCTAGGTCTATGGCAGAAGGGGACCTCCTCCTTCACCATATGATCATAGCCTATCAAGTCTCATCTTGGTAGCCTGTTTATCCTTTCTTTGAGTGCCACCAGGCCTCCCCACTAAGGAGAAGTGAAATATGGACACCAGAGTTCATGTCAGAGTCAGTTCCTGCATTCCACACAACTATAGAGAATGCCCTGTCCATTGGCTAGATCTGAGTAGGGTTTCAATGTTTACGGTATATATTGTCCTTGGTTGGTGCAGTAGTTGCAGACACCCCTGGGTTGAGATCTGCCCATCATGATGTTCTTCTTGTAGGTTTCTAGGACTCTCTTAGTCCTTCTATTTCCCCATTCTCCCATACTTCTCTCACCTAAAGTCCCAATAGGAAGTCCTTGCATCTATCCCAATCTCTTGGTAAAGGAAGACTTTCATAGGGACATCCCTTTTGGGCTAATGTCCAATTATAAGTAAGTATACACCATGTGAGTCTTTCTGGGTCTGGGTTAATTCACTAGGATGATTTTTTCTACTTCCATCCATTTGTCTGCAAATTTCAGGCTTTCCTTGTTTTAATAGGTAAGTAGTATTCCATAGTGTAAATGTACCACAGTTTCTTCATCTATTCTTCGACTGAGCGACACCTAGGTTTTTTCTTTATTACAAATAAGGCTGCTATGAAAATGATTGAGCATGTGGTGTCACTTGAGTTTTTGATCTTAGCCATTCTGATGGGTGTAAGATGGAATCTCAGAG
This sequence comes from Acomys russatus, assembly GCF_903995435.1. Lineage (NCBI taxonomy): Eukaryota > Metazoa > Chordata > Mammalia > Rodentia > Muridae > Acomys > Acomys russatus. The sequence continues at coordinate 27,157,188 of NC_067150.1, forward strand.
TCATTTTGATTTGCATTTCTCTGATGACTAAGGATGTTGAACATTTCTTTAAGTGTTTCTCAGCTATTTGATAATCCTGTGTTGAGAATTCTCTGTTTAGTTCTGAGCCCCATTTCTCAATTGGTTTATTTGCTTTGGTGGTGTTGAAGTTCTTGAGTTCTTTATATATTTTGGATTTTAGACTTTTGTCAGATGTAGGGTTCATGAAGATATTTTCCCAGTCTGTAGGCTTTCTCTTTGTTATCTTGACAGTGTCTCCTGCCTTACACAAGTGTCTCAGTCTCATGAGGTCCAATTTATTAATTGTTGACCTTAAGGCCTGGGCTATTTGTGTTCTGTTCAGGAAGTTGTCCCTGTGCCAATGAGTTCCAGGCTCTTCCCCACTTTTTCTTTTAACTTATTTAGTGTCTCTGGTTTTATGTTGAAGTCTTTAATCCACTTGACTTGAGTTTTGTGCATGGTGATAAATATGGCTCTACTTGCAATTTTCTACATGTAGACATCCAGTAAGACCAGCACCATTTGTTGAAGATGCTATCTTTTTTCCATTGAATAGATTCTGCTTCTTTGTCAAAAATCAACTGACCATATGTGTGTGGATTAATTTCTGGGTCTTTGATTTGATTCCATTGATCAAGCAGCCTATTATTGTGCTAGTACCATGCTGTTTTAATTACTTTTGCTCTACAGTACAGCTTTAGATCTGGGATGGAGATTCCTCTGAAGGATCTTTTATTGTACAGGATTGTTTTATCTATTCTGGGTTTTTTGTTTTTCTATATGAAGTTGAGGATCGATCTTTCAATGTCTTTAAAAAATTCGGTAGGTATTTTGATAGGAATTGCATTGAATCTGTAAATTGCTTATGGTAAGATAGCCATTTTTACTATGTAAATTCTCCCAAATCATAAACAAGGGTGATCTTTCCATCTTCTGACTTCATCTTCAATCTCCTTCTTCAGAGATTTGAAGTTTTTTTCAAACAAGTCTTTCACTTGCTTGGTTAGAGTTACTCCTAGGTATTTTATGTTACTTGTGTCTATTGTGAAGGATGTAGTTCCCCTAATTTCTTCCTCTGTACTATTGTCATTTGTATATAGGAAGGCCACTGACTTTTTTGACTTAATTTTGTAACCTGCCATTTTGCTGAAGGTGTTTATCAGCTTTGGGGTTCTCCGGTGGAATTTTGGGGGTCACTTATGTATACTATCATATCATCTGTGAATAGGGATAATTTGACTTCCTCTTTTCCCATTTGGATCCCCTTGTTCTCCTTTTGTTGTCTTATTGCTCTGGCTAGAACTTCAAGAACTGTGTTGAATAAATATGGAGAAAGTGGGCAGCCTTGCCTTGTCCCTGATGTTAGAGAAATTTCCTTGAGTATCTCTCCATTTAATTTGATGTTGGCTATTTGCTTGCTGTATATAGCCTTTATCATTTTAAGTATGTGTCTTGTTTCCCTGATTTCTTCAAGACTTTAAACATGAATGGGTGTTAGATTTTGTCAAATGCTTTTTCTGCGTCTAATGGCATGATCATGTGGGTTTTTTTCCTTTCAGTTTGCTTATATGATGGATTACATTGATGAATTTCTGTATACTAAGCCATTTCTGCATGCCTAGAATGAAGCCTACCTGGTCATGGTGAATGATATCTTTGATGTGTTCTTGTATTTGGTTTGGAAGTATTTTATTGAGTATTTTTGCATCAATGTTCATAAGAGAAATTGGTCTGAAATTATCTTTCTTTTTTTGGGTCTTTGTGAGATATAGGTATCAAAGTGACAGTGGCTTCATAAATAAGTTTGATAATGTTCCATCCATTTGTATCTTTTGGACTAGCTTGAAGAGTATTGGCTGTTCTTTGAAGATCTGATAGGATTCTACCATGAAATCATCTGGCCTTAGGCTTTTTGGGGGAGGAGGTTGGGAGACTATTAATGACTGCTTCTATTTATGTAGGAAAATAGGATTATTTAATTTGTTTATCTGATCTTGCTTCAATTTTAGCAAATGGAATTGATCAAGAAAATGTTCATTTCCCTTACATTTTCAAATTTGTGGCATATATGCCTTTAAAGCAGGATTTTATGATTCTTTGTATTTCTTCAGTGTCTGTTGTTATGTATTCCTTTTCATTTCTTCCTGCCTTTTAGTTAGTTTGGCTAATGGTTTGTCTATCATGTTGATTTTCTCAAAGAAATACCTCCTGGTTTTGTTGATACTTTGAATTGTTTTCTTTGTTTTTAATTTATTGATTTCAGCCCTGAGTTTGATTATTTTCAGATATCTAATCATCTTTGATGTTTATGCTTCTTTTTTTCCTAGGGCTTCCAGATGTATCCTTAAGTTGTGTATATGGGATGTTTACAATTTCTCTATAAAGGCACTTATTTCTATGAATTTTCCTCTTAGCATAGCTTTCAATGTGTCCTACAAATTTGGATATGTGTTCCTTCATTTTAATTGAATTTCATGAAGTCCTTAATTTCTTTATTTCTTCCCTGACCAAGTTGTCATTAAGCAAGGAGTTGTTTAGTTTCCATGTGTGTATACATTTTTTGTTAATTTTCTTGTTTTTGATGTCCAGCTTTAGACCATGTTATTATTTCAATCTTCTTGTATCTGTTGACCAACTATATTATCAGTTTTGGAGAAGGTTCCATGGAGTGCTAAGAACAAGGTATAATCCTTTGTATTTGGGAGAAAAATTCTGTAAATATCTGTTAGATCCACTTGATCCATGACATTGGTTAATGTAATTATTTCTTGATATAGTTTCTGTCTCAATGACCTATCCTTTGATAAAAGTGGAGTGTTGAAGTCTCCCACTATTAATGTGTGGGGATCGATGTGTGGTTTAAGCTTTGTTAATAAATCTTTTACAAATTTGGGTGCCCTTGTATTGGTAGTATAGATGTTCAGAATTGTGATGTCATCTTGGTTGACTTTACTTTTGATGGTTATGAAATATTCTTTCTCTTCTCTTTTGATTAATTTTGGTTGAATGTCTATTTTATTAGATATTAAAATGGCTACACCAGCTTGATGCTTGTGTCCATTTGCTTGGAATACCTTTTTCCAGCATTTTTACCCTAAGGTAAACACAACCTTGTGGCTGAGATGTGTTTCTTGAATGCAGAGGAATATTGGGTCTTGTTTATGCATCCATTCAGTTAGTCTGTGTCATTTCATTGGAGAACTGAGACTTTGGATGTTGAGAGATATTAGTGACCAGTGACTATTAAGTCCCTTGTTTTTGATGTTGGGTGCTATAGAGTGTTTCTCTGGTTATGTTTTTGTGATGGCATAGTTATCTATTTCCTGTGTAATTTTGGGTGTAGCTTGTCACTTTGGTTGGAGGCTTCTTTCTAATAACTTCTGTAAGGCCAGATTTGTGGATAGGTACTGTTTGAATTTGTTGTTGTCATGGAATACCTTGTTTTCTCCATCAATGGTTATTGATAGTTTCGCTGAGTATAATAATCTGGTTTGGCATCTGTGGTCTTGTAGGTTTTGCAGGACCTCTGTCCAGGCCCTTCTGGCTTTTATGGTCTCTGCTGAGAATTTGAGTATAATTATGATAGGCTTGCCATTATATGTTACTCGGCCCTTTTCCCTTGCCACTTTCGTTAATTTTTTCTTTGTTCTGTATATTTTTTGTTTTGATTACTCTATGGTGGGAACATTTTCTTTTCTGGTCTATTCTATTTGGTATTCTGTAGGCCTCTTGTATGTTTATATGCATATCCTTCTTTAAATTGGGGGAATTTCCTTCTATGATTTTGTTGACAATATTTTCTAGGCCTTGGAGCCAGGTGTCTTCACTTTCTTCAGTGCCTATTATCCTCAGGTTTTGTATTTTCATGATGTCCTCAATTTCTTGGATGTTTTGTATCAGGAATTTTTCAGATTTAGCATTTTCTTTGATGGTTGCTTCAAGTTCTATGGTTGTATCTGCTAGTCTTGAGATTCATTCCTCCATATCTTGGATTCTGTTAGAGAAGCTTACATCTGTGTTGCTTGCTTTCTTCTCTAAGTTCTCTGGTTCCTGTTCTTCTTCTGTCTGTGCCTTTATCATTGTTTCCATTTTACTCTTCAGATCTTGAACTGTTTTATTGATTTCCTTCATCTGATTGTTTTTATATTCTTGCGTTTCTTCCAATGCCTCTTTGTAGGCCTCTAGATCTTGAACTGTTTCCTTCATCTGATACTTTGTATTTTACTGAATTTCTTCCAGTGCCTCTCTATAGGCTTCTTTTATGTCTTCAACCTGTTTAGCTGCACCTTCCTGCATTTGTTTATGGATTTTATTCATTTCCTCCATTATTATCTTCATTACTAAGGATTTGAGGTCATGTTCTTGTATTTCAATTGTGTTTGAGTTCTCTAGGTTGCTTTCATTGGGATAGCTGGGATCTGGAGATGCCATACTGTTTTGGTTTTTGTTCTTTGTGTTTTTATGCTGATCTTTAGTCATCTTGCTTTCTCTGATGTTCAGAATTAGCTTCTGGTGTCTTTCACTGGTCATTGGGAGTGGATTATTGGTGAGTGAATATAGGTTGAGGGTCCTTATCTGTAGGGATCAGGGAACTCTTCTCTGGGACAGGGAGGTGACCTTGTCTCAGCTCCACGAGACTTTGTTCCACACCCTGGGCTTTTCACTGGGTGAGCAGAGGTAGGTGCTGGTGCTCTGCAGCTCCAGAAACAGTTAGAGGTAGTGTATGTAAAGCCGATTATTCTGTCTTTTGCTTGGCTTTGAGTACCCTGCTCTTGGGCCTTGGGGCTTTAGATACTAGGCTCTGATCACCCTAAATTGCTTGAAGCCCTGGTGGCTTCTAGTAGTTTTAGGTTTCTAGGTTCTGCCCATCAGGGAGAGATCAGCTAGTGGCTTCTGATTGTTCTTGGTTGGCTAAATTTCTTCCCTATGCCCTCAGTCCTGCCTAGCCATTGCTGAGAGCATGGGAGGCCCTGCTAGGCTGTGGAGCCTGGCTATGCAGTGTCAGTTTTGCCCAATTGTGCAGGGAGAGTCCACTGGGCCTGGTAGCTAGGTTCCTGATCGGTCTCATTCAAGACTCACAGCTATGGCTATATAAGGTATCCACAGCTTTCTGGGCTCCTGTGTGGTACCTAGGGCTTTCTGTGGGCTGGAGCAGGGCAGGTGGAGGGGGTCTAAGGACAGATCCATTCATTTCCATGATATGTCCCCAGGCTAGGAGCTCTGGTGCTTCACTGCCCAGAGTTCAGGGTTCATAGTTTCCTTCCTGTAGATCAGATACAGTGTATGTTCAGTGCAGCCATCTTCGAATTGGTAGTGCACAAATTTAACACACAAAGATCAGTACTTTTCCTATATACCAATTATAAATACACTGAAAAAGAAACCAAAGATTTATCTTATTCACAATAGACCAGATATAATGCCTGATAATAATTATAACCAATAAAAAAAGACCTTTAACAATGAAAATTTTGTTTTTAAATATTTTTATTCATTTAAGAATTTTATATATTACAGTATTGACATCATTTCCATTTCTCAATCCCTCTTTACCTCATCCCTTTTTCCATCCCATATCAAATTCATGAACTGTTTTTTAATTATTGCTACATATAAATATGTATGTGTATACACACACACACATATAATATCTACCAAGTCTATTTTAATGTTGCTGATTATGCACATGTTTTAGGGATGACCTCTTGTTACTTGATAATCTATTAGGGGAATAGTTCCTGAAAAAAAACCTCATTCTCCTCTCTCAGAATCCATTACCTATTATTAGTTCTTCATCTGGGGTATGACTTTGTGAAATTTCTCCCACTCACATTGGAATGTCCACTGACATTATCATTATCTTGCATTGTACTTACATGTCAATGCAGGAGGGGTGATGCTGTAATTATGAGTTCTGAAAAATATTTACTGAGAAAACAATTTTTAAGAGTTGGGTAGAAAGACCTCCCATGCTCATGGATCCAAATTATTCATGTGAAATGGCTATCATAGGAAAAAAAATCAATCTTTACATTCAATTCTATGCAAAATTCTAGGGCTATTCCTCACAAACATAGAAAAAAATCTCCAAATTCCTATGGAAGCACAAAAGACCAAGCATACATAAAGGTATACTGAAAATATTGAATACTGGGGGAGTTATCACCAAATGTTATTTCTAATGCTAAAGAGTTATGGTAATAAAATTTATATGATACTAACAAAAAAGAGTCTCAGATCAATGGGATCATAGAGTCCCAAAGTATGAGTCCACACACCTGCAGGTACAGATTTTTTGATAAAGAGCCAAAAATACACAATATGTCATCTTCAACAAGTGGTGCTGTGAAATCTGAATTTTAATATGTAGAAAAAGCTCTCACTGTACACAAACTCAATCCTAAACATATCAAAGATCTTCAAGATGATATGTAATATCCTGAAAGTGTAAGTGCAAATTTTAAGGGGTATATTATTTTAACTTACAGTGTAGGTAAGGACTTTCTGGACTGAATTCTGGTAGCACAGGGAAAAAAAGAAAAAAGAAAAAAAAAGACCAACAACATGAAGCTAAATAAGATAAATGAAAAGAAATAAAATGATGGTCAACATGCTTAGTCTTCAGAGAAGCAAGAGTTAACAGTACTCTATGGTTTCACCTCAGCACAGTGAGAATACAAATCAGACCATCATCAGGAATACAAATAACTATGAGACAAGTGATGGTGTGAATGGAGGAGCACAGTGATGCTTACAGAATGTTGGTGGGAATAGAAATTACTCCATCCAGTTTGAAAATCAGGCTTGAGGCTTCTTCATATATTAGGAGTAGAACTATCTCATGGCCCAGATATACCACTCTTTTTTAATATATTTTTTTATTTTTTGCATATTCATTTATGTTAATATATAGATATAGATATATAATAAACTACCTATAGCAAGAAGAACCATGACACAATCTGGAATTATATAAATGTTACATTCTTAGTGTTTTGGCTATTTATATTTGGCATTCTTGAAGAAAACATCTTTCCTATCTTGGTGCATCTAAAATTCTGAATGTAAACCAATATCTATCATTGTTAACTTGAAATATCTATCTAAACCTGAAAACATCTTAACCCCTAAATGACTCAGCTTAATTGTGGAACTAAACTATCTTCCCTTCAACACCTTCAGAGACTTGAGAAGGAATAAAATTGATAGACACTTTATATCTATCTGAAGGACTTTGTAAACTACTCAAGGAATTCTTGCATATCCATATTCATTGCTGTCCCATTCACAGTAATATGGCAGTGGAACCAACCTAGGTATCATTGTAGTTTCATTTCCATTGCAATGATAAAAATATCCTGACAAAAAGCAACTTAGAGGAGAAAGGACTTATATTAGCTCAGAATTCTGTGTTACAGCCCATCATAGTAGGGAAATCAAAGTGGCGGGAATTTGGAACAGCTAATCACACCATATGCACAACAGAGAGAAATGAATGCATGCATGCTTACTGGTTCTTGGGCTTCTCCTACCCATACATATCCCAGGATCCTTTGCCTAAGACATGGTACTATCCGAAGTGAGCTATGTCTTCTCACTTCATTAACAAGGACTCCATGGCAAGCATGCCCACAGGCTAACCAGATCTAGACAATTTCTTACTGAGACTCTCCATCTAGGTGATTTGATCAACTTAGCAATTAAGCTAAGCATCATGGCTTCCATAAAATGGTAAATGAACAAGAAAAGCATGGTTCATATTCATAATGCATTAGATTCAGTTGGAAGAAAAAATGAAAGGATGAATTTTCAGGCAAAAGGAGAAAAAATGAAGTGAGATAATCCAGGTCCAGAAAAGTATATGCCATATAATCAGAGGGTATAGTAGAACACTTATTACATGAGGGGGTGATAGGTACAGGGAATGGGGAGGAGATAAAGGGAAAGAAAGATTAACCAAAACTAAGAATGTATACAAAAAGCCTTAAGGGATCCCACAAGTTTGGGAGCTAATGTAAAATTACTATAACTAAATGGAGTTGTAATGAGGGAACTTTGCATAAATGGAAAATGGTATTTCCAGAAGGAATAGGTTATTAAGTGGGGAAAAAAATCTATGTACAGAGATCCTCAAAACAACACTTTATTGTCCATCATAACTAAATAATAAGAACCTATTGTTGAAGATACCATACACTTTAACTCTAGGTCTACAGAAATCAATTTGGAAGTTATTGAGAAACTTTCTCCCTCCCTGATGGCTAGCTTTTAAAGTACCAGGAAAGACTAGAACACTAGAATAGACCACATTAATGTTCTTATCTGTCCATAGACCCTGATGCTACTATACCCACCAGACAGATAAGATGTGCCCACTAGTGCAATAGTGCCATGGTAGTTATGGTATGTATAACCAAGCTGTTTATGATTGAATTTGAGCTTTCTTCCACAGGAGAGAATTCATGCCTGGTATTGTAAACTTGCTCAAAAACCCATGGGTGGTAAAGTCATAAACCCCAGGACAGCAAGAAGTGACTTTTTATTTTTCAAACTGGTCATGCTGTCAAAGTGTTTTCTAAATATTTACACTTATGCTCATAAATCTATGGTGCTCTCAACATTTGTCAGAGAAACACATTTTTACAGTTGGAAGCAGTTATTGTAGAAACTTGTAACTGAGAATAAGAGAGTGTGAGTACTCAACCATAAATTGGCATCTATATCAATCCATCCTCCCTCAGAGGTTCAGGAAGCATCATGAAGGAGGGAATAATAGTTATAGTTAGAGGATGTAAAAAAAATACAGTGGGATTATGTCTTCAGAACATGACATAGCAACAGAACTCCAAGTAGCTCTGGTTCTGTTAAAAAGAGCTAGTTAATCTAAGTCCAGCATGAATGTGGAAGGGTCTCATCCCTAAATGGAAGATATTGAAAGTTGATGGATGTTGAGGAAGAGAGATTAATTTTTATTTAGTGTTGTGGCTGCTGATAAATTCCTCATACTCCAGTGGATGGCTCCAGACTCATGCATTTGCAAGAAGTTCTAGCTAAACTCAATAGGTTATTTTTTAAAAAAATTAAAAATGAAAGCACGAAGTTTGGAGGGAAATATGTTAGGGATAATATGGGGAGATAAAGAGGGTAGTGGGATATGATCAAAATACATGTATGAGATATTCAAAAATAAATAATTATTTAACGGCAATAATAGAAAATTAAGATAATAGTTATATATGTCACATATAAAAATTTAAATTCTGTGTATATATATATATATGTGTGTGTGTGTGTGTGTGTGTGTGTGTGTGTGTGTGTGTGAGAGAGAGAGAGAGAGAGAGAGTGTGGGTGTGATGAACTTTGGCATTATAATACAAATGTGTCATCAAATAGCAATTCCTAAGAATGCATAATTGTTGATACTTTCTGCACAACAATCCAGAATATTTCCTGGAGTTTCAGATGCAAATGGGTCCACAGCACCTTTATCTAGTTAACAAGCGTGACTTTTTTGAGTACATCAAAATGTATTTATTATTCTACCAAGGCTATTATCTTTTGTTCACTGAACATTCATTTACCTAATTTTTTACAAGCTAAATCTGAGAATTTTACAAAGAATTCTGAGCCTTTCTTAAGCATAATACTGTGCATGAAATTGTTTATCAAGATTAAAGACACTTCTACTGCTGATAGCAACACACTTTTGATAGAATCTACTTATTTATATGAACCGTGTATTTAATCAAGTAAACAGTTTTTGTCCCCAAGAATTAGATAATTGTATTCATTAAGTGGTGTATCAAAGACGAAAGAGATTCTTAATGAGGTCTACAACAAAACATACAAATTAATAAATAAAACATAATAGTAGTCTATTAAAATGTCTAAGATGCCTGAAAATAGATTGTCTTACACACAAGTGTAGTTGGAATACATTTATATATGTAATACCTTTGTAGATATTATATTAACACTGGTCTTTGGGATTCAAACATAGTTAATGTGTCCAGTAACATGCAAATGTTCAAATATATGTTACAGTTATTTTTATAAAACTGTCAGTCAGTTTCTCTCTTAACCAGCTATCACAGGAATAATTGAGACTCTTTGAAATTTGCTTAATAATAAGCTTTATAACACAATAACTGAGCAGTTATTACTCTATTTTTTTCCTCTAAGTAAATCTTCTTTCCTCTCAGCGTACATCCCAGAGATACTTGTACTTTATAGGTTTTCTGCTCCAGCTCCTTCTTCTGATATCTCTTGAACCTCTTCCATGGTTGAATCCCCCTGCTTTCTCTTCTAACTCCTCCTTACCTGGCTGCCAGGAAGTCCAGCTCTATTCTCTTCCATACTCAGGAATTGGCTGTAAGCTGTTTTATTGGTATACCAGAGGACAATTGGCTACCAGTGTTTACACAACAGTGAAACAGATTCTTAGAACAAGGATTGGAACCAGATATGAGGGGTACAGAAATCAGCATTTGAATTATACAATGACCTTTAGCCTACAAATATATTCTTAGGTATTTTATATCAAAGACTAATGATTGACTGTTACACATTTCACAATGTAATATGTTCTTACTATGGGCTTATAATATACTTGAAGAGAATTCCCATGTGCTTCTTACTATTGCAGCCCTTCAGGAAGGGGATTGGTGTTTTGTTTGTTTGTTTTATTTTCTTTCCTCCCCACCCCCCAAGTGTTATAGATACCTCACACATCAGCATCTATGCGCCACACTTTCAGAATTCTTTTTGAATGCTTTCTCTTGGTGGACCTGCCTGCCAGGTGGGTGGACCTCACTACCATGAAAGTGTGGTTAGGCTGTAGTCTAGGTGCTGGAGTCTGGCCCCTCTTCTAGGTTATTATATTGTGCATCTGTCTCATATTCTGCACAGGCAAAATGACTCAGTAGCTAGAAGCATTTTCCTGTCATCTTTGCTTGACACCGTAAAACTGATGCAAGAAAAACAACTCTCAAAAGCTGTCCTCCAGACATGTGTGCCTAAATGCATGCATGTGCACATGCACACACACACTCACACACATACCCCAAGTATTATTACTAATAGCACTACTATTAATAATAATGATAAAATAATAAACTTTAAAATCAAAATATTTATATTCTGCTCAGAGAGACAATGTCCCATATTGGAAGTTTGGAATTCAATGTGTTTTCGGGCTTAAAACCCCATCCAAAGCTTTTATTACTCAGGCATGAATTTCCTTCATTTATGCTATAATTATATTTATTCATTTTATAATTGGACAAATTAAAAAATCTTAATGAACCACACTTTGAGTTTAGCAGCATCTGTTGGCACCATTGCAGGGACTTCAGCCAAATCCTCCCCTTTCTGAATTTAATTTTAAAATGTATTTCTACTACATTTGTTTACATCCCTATGTTAGGAAAGAGTAAAAAATATTATCTGAAGATGGGGGCTTGGATCTTGGTTCTAGCATTTACCAACTATATGACCTTGGATAAATTATTTGAAAATGAGATATGTCCTCATCTGCTGAATTAAAGAGAAATGGTTCATCTCTGTGGCATAAGAGTTGGCTATTTCTAATGAACGAATGTATGTCAGGGATTCATGAACTACAAAGTTAGTTTCTAACTTTACTTTCTCTTCACTTCTTACCTGGAAAAATCTGTATGCCTCAGCACTGTCCCCCAGGACTCATTATTGTTTGAGGCCATGTCAAGGTAGCGCCAGCTATGGGATTCCCAATGATGTTTTCTATTTCCCATTTGTCTTTTCACATATTTTCTAAAGTTATATGGTTTTCTTCCTCTGATGCTCTTATTTTCAGCTATTTCTTGTTTCCCACTCATTGCTCCAACTCTTCACCATTCCAGCTGGATCTTTGACATTTTTGTCTGTCTCCTTTCCACATTCATCAACAGTACAAGTGCTCTGAAAACATAGTTCCTAAAGGAATAGCTTCCAAGCCTTGCAGTGTGGTAATCAGAAAGAATTCTGCAGCCTTTTAGGAGACTCTGAATTTTCTAAGGCTCTCCATTTGTGTGCCATCAGTTAAAGATTCATTCGTGGTCCTTGCTCCTGTACCTTGCTCTCTGGTGTTCCTTCTCCTCTGGCCGTGCTTGGTTTCTAGCCTCTGCCTACACCGGGAACTGAATAGTGTTCATGTAATATGCCCTGCATTTCAGTGGCACATGCTCTTGCAATCCCGTTTCCTACTCCTGAACAGATTTCACAGACAGCCCTGTGGTAACCCCAGATGTAGGTCCTGACAATGAACTTTAGGAGCACAGTGTGTGCCAGTGTGTGCCTGTGTGTGTCTGTGTGTTTACACACAGACACAATGAATACAATTTATATGGAATGGCCAAGATGCTATAAAAGTTTACCAGAAAATGGGCCACCATTTTATCCTTTAGCTGCATGGTGCAATTTAGTAAGGGCGATGGAAATTTGCTCAAGCACAATGGCCTCCTAAAGAGATGCTGCAGGTGCCTCTGTGAGCTGCCCCAGTGTTTAACAACTTTCATTCCTTAGAAATTTATTTTTTCTGTTTTTTTTTCAAAGAATTATTTTTAAAAAAGGCAACCTGCAGAGCTTGTGAATAATTCATTTGGTTTGCATTTACGTACTCTCCCAATTGGTTAGATTTTTTTTGCTTGTTTTCACCTTTCAACATTTTCAGCTTTTGTTGTTCTTGAATTAATGATTCAGATGACTGTAGTTAAAAACATGACAAAAAAAGAAAGATTGGGAATCTTTACTCCTGGACAGATTTTCCAATACTGATTGTTCAGTAAGAGATAGACTTCCCATTATAAAGCTGAAGTAGGCAGTGACCAATTTGTTAACACACTGACTAATAGACACACGCCAGTCCCCCACTCAGTATGTAGAGCTCCAAAAATAAAAACATACCCACTGGGTGGTGATAGGCAGTGCGAAGCAGTTCCACTGCATGTTTGCCTTCCCACTCAGGAACGAGGAATTCAAAGTCAATTAGCCTGGAGTACAAGTGGAGAAGACAACCTGCGTGTCTCCCCAAGTAACAGCTGAAATCCACATTACAAGCTATCCATCTTGGTGAAAATAATCAACACTAATCACCCTACATATTCAGCACATTCAAGCCCCATGTGTCTCTAAAGTAAATGCCTTCGGCTATTCTGGCTTAATTTCACTGGCTGAGGACTCAGTGGTGGAAAGACAGAACCTATTTCTTATAACAACAAGCCAGTGCAAATTCTTTCTACTCAGAAAATATGTTGATGCGGTTTTATATTAGACTTAGGGTTGTTAAGCACAATTTTCCACGATTAGATCCTTCAAACACAGGCTTGCTCCACATGAAGAGATTTTAGTCGAGATGGACCACATGTCCAGAAGGGTAGAGTAGGGCTGAACATTCTACCACCTACTGACAACAGATGTTGTGAAGTCCTGTGCCTGACAGGCTGATAGTCATGCACACTATGTAATGCTTGTTCATAATAGTAAATGATGGGCAGTGCTTTATCTACTATTTTTGCTGCTCCTACTTATTACAACACATGTAGAGTTGTAATAGCAGTCTTGGTTCCCTTGTTTGCATAATGTTTCATTTGTGCTAGATTTAACCTCCCGTTCTTTTCTTCATCATGGTCCCTAGGAACAATGTGCTATACTCCAGTAGCATGCAAGCAACGCTAAGTACACATGTGTGTGTTTGTGATGCTGACGCTGTGACATACAACTACAGTTGTGATTTTATTCTTTGGTCTACACATTCTGACAGGTTTAGGAAATGTACATCAATACTTTAAAATTCTCAGCACCCACCTATGTCAACTTTAAGTGGATAAATGCTGTTCAGTTTTCTATTCAAAGGGATATGAAAGCTTCTTAATTTTTTGAGGAAAAACAACAAAACTCCATGATGAGAAGAACTTATGACACTTTTTATTAAGGCTAATCTAAAATTTTTTGATGATGATGATTCAGTTGAGAAAAATTCATTTACCAATTTTCCAAAAAGAGTGAAATTTATTCTATAAATAAATATTAGCTTAAGCCCAAAGTGACATATAAATTCAATATAATCTCTATTAAAATAAAAATGGCATTTTCCAGAAATAAATGGAAAAACAAAAAACAAAACAAAAAAACTAACAAAAACCTAAATTCCATTTAGTACTGAAATACCCAATTTCTTTGCCAGGAAGAAGGTTTAAATCCAATCTCTAATAAATTACTGGTTCCACCCAAATTCCTGCGTGCATATTTACTATCCATATTCCTCTTAGCATTCTGGGCCTCCGAGCTCCCAGCAGAATTACCCACTCAGCACTATTTATAGCATCGAGGTTATTAATAGTTTCTATCTCTGAATATTTTATAAATTCATCTCACATCAAGTTCCAGTGGCTGAGGAACCACATGGTCAGGGTTAGGAACAAGACTGACCCAGCTCTTACTGATTTAGTCCGACTTCTTTTCCTCTTTATGAAAGAATCTTAATCCACTGTGCAGATGTTCAAAGACAATGCAGATCAGTGCACTTCACTGATATCACAGGCACTTCCCTATCCAATTGAGTTGACAAACAAAACCTACCATCATAAACGCTATATATTAAAGTCACTCCATATATATATATATATATATATATATATATATATACACAAACCTATATTCACATAAGTGCACTACACAGAAAGAAGCAATGAGATTGAAGCAGTCAAAAAAATCTTAACACAGAAAATCTCAGAACCAGATGGATCTACTTCTGAATTTACCAGACTTTTAGATAAAATTAATGCCCCCAAAATTGCTAACGGGTCAATTTTACATTGAATTCTCAATCACAAGAAAACTTAAGAAACATAAATTTAAAATAGTAGATGCAAACATTGACAATGATTGGCAATTTTTAATTTAAAATAAAAATATTATATATATGGATATTTTGTCTGAATGTATGTCTGTGTACCATATATGAGCCTGGTGACTGCAGAGGCCAAAGGAGGCTATGTGAACTCCTTGAACTGGAGTTACATAGGGGTTTTGAGCTGCCATGTGAGGGCTATGAATGGAACCTAAGACCTCTGGAAGAACAGGCATGCTCCTTATATCAATATAACCTTGATTATGGTGGAGGTACAAGTATGCATAAACATGCATCCATTTATGAAATTATATACATAATATATGTACAGATTACACATAAATATATATGTATATATTATACCCCAACACAGTAGTTAAAAAGAAAATGTGAATTGTGTTATATATGCTTGATTTCTCATGAAGGCTTTCATATTTTACAGGTTATTTATTACAAGATTCTAATACTCAACTACTACTATACTTGGCGCACAAACAACATATTCATGCAAATTTATTTTATTATTAAGCTGCTTCCAACCACACAAGATAGGGGAGAACCTGAAGATTTATTATTATATCCTAAAGCCAAATACAAGGGACTGAGGTCTTTCTACATTGCAACTCTCCTCTTGCAGAGTAATTAAATACTGGCGGACTTTTAAGGGGAAGTTGGATATGATATGAGAATATGTTTGTGTTTCTGGGAATTTGGGACCAGCTCTGGGCCACATAATTAGATATAGCCAGGGTATAACTGCCTCATGGAAATGGTTGACACTCACTCAACTAGCGACAAACTTTTGAGCCACCCCAGTGAAAGCACTCAGTTTAGAAGACAGGCACTCCTAGGGTAGAAAATCATATTTGAAAGTGTGCCATATATAAATTTTTCTATTCCTTTTGGCCAGACTTTATATTACCACTCTCAAGTAACTGGTTTAAAAATTGAACCTATAATCACAATGCAGTAATACACACAACATTATTTCACTTTTTAGTGAGTTCAGAGTCTCTGTGTCTGTGTTTTTGTGTGTATGTGTGTGAGAGAGGGGGAGAGGGAGGGAGGGAAGGAGAGAGAATATGTATATATGTGTGTCTTGTGTTTATATATTGATTTAAACAATGATTTTTTTTCTAGTGGAGTATTCCTCATTGTGGTCAAAGAGCTCTTTGTGCTTCTGCTTCAGTGACTTTCAAAAGTTACTCTTATCTCTGGCATCAAATGAGAACAAATGATGATTTATCTTTTTTTTTTTTTTTTTTTTTTTTTACTTGTGGGACATGGGGGTAAGTGAGCTAAGGTGCCTGAGAAGGCCAGACATACTCAGATTCCCAAGAACTGGAGTTACAAGAGCTAGGATCCAAAATTGAGTCCTCTGGAAAAGCAGTAGGTATTCTTAATGCCAAAGGCATTTCTTTAGCCATTGACATTCTACTTTTTAATATATATTTTCTACAATAACTCATCATATTTTTTGCATCAGTAACTTCTCTTTCTCCCAGTCATTCTTTTTATGAAGGTAATTTTTGTCATCATTATGTTGTCTTTTCTACCAGCCTTTGTAGTAGAGGATATTTAAGGGACAGATTTTGCCAGTCCTTATTCATATATGGTCTTGGTATTGAGGTGCTGGACATCTTCAAGAAGTATACATGAAGTAGGATACTAAGCTGTCCATTATCCTTTTCTTTATTTTATGTCCTAACTGTTAGAACAGAGACTGAGTCCAGGGAGGGAGGAACGGGAGGGTACAAGGGATGGGATAACAATTGAGATGTAATATGAATAAGTTAATAAAATATATTTTAAAAAAGAAAAAAGAACAGAGATTGAGCATCACATCTGGTGTCTGAAAGAGTAAACGATAGGAAGGGAATATCAGACCTTCTAGTTATCCGAAACTCCTGCTTTTCAGACTATTTTGCCTAAGTAAGAATGTATGACTGGCTGAGATATGGTAGGACCGATGCAAGTGAAGTAAAGAAATACAGGCTAAGATGACCAAGAAGGTGTGACTCTTTCGTGTGTGTGTGTGTGAGGTATTAGCTGTTGGAGAGAGAAGATTCAACAGAGGACCTGAGGCCTTAAGAGATATTGAACCAAAAATTCAATAAAACCCAAAACTCAGAGAACCCTGAGGCCGTGAATAACAAGCAAGGGGAAACCTGCTCATCCATTATAAAATACCTGCTTTGAGTCAAACACATTTCTATAAGCGTTAGATATCTTAGATTTCTAGAGTCTGTGGCTTATGGCATCAAATATTATTGTAATTAATACTACTGGATTTACAAAAGCTACTTTAACTATACTCTGTAATATCATCCAAGCCATTCTCTACAAATGTGCCTTAAATTTCAACCACCAGATGCATAGAAAGTGGTTAATGTGAGAGCAGATTAATGTGCCAGTTTTTCTCTAGAAAAATTAACTTCAAAATAGCAGATCTAAAATGATAAATTGAATCTTAGACTATCAGATTTTCTTCTTGCTCAGTTGCAACCTTCACCTCATTTCTACTCCTCCCACCAACGCTCCACATATCCGAATGACACTCTCACTCCTCTCTCCAAAATTAATTTTGCCATTTAATAAAACTAGGCGGGAATGACATCTGTTTGTTGATACTTACCATTTCCAAATCTGCACAAATCCTACAAAATCCTTTCAATGTCTTTGTAAAGGGTTGATCTTCTGTGTGGTTTATCATTATTAGCAAATTAAGATGCCCTTTGGGACAAGATTTCCACACATAAGTCATTTAAATACTGTATGGAGAATAGGTTTAACCACAATACTAATCTCTTAGTGCCTGTTGAAAATCACTAGTGTGTACATTCAGTCTCCTGCAGATTTCTGTACTCCAGGCTTCTAAATGGAGAAACATGTGTTTCTAGATCAGAGTGAAACCCACTTAGATAAAGTCTCATAGCTTCCTGAGGTTGGAGCCTTCCACTCTCAAAGAAAACTTCAAGTCACACTCAGCGTGTGTGAGAGAGCCTTTTTCAAACTCCATATCCATGTCAAGTAATTACTAATAATACCTTTAAGAAGGTTTCTTGCACTCCTGTCACAAACAATTCCTAGAATTTCTAAGACAGAAATTTAAAATGGACTGAACTGATAATAAATTTTATTAATCTGAAGGCTGAAATGAAGACTAGGCCCACTTCACGTTTATTACAATAACGCTGTTAGAATTGGCAGTTTCCACCACAGAACTGTAAAGCACCCAACAATTCTACCTTGTCATACACTCTCTCAACCGGTGGAAAGGAATGGTCACCATCAAAGTAGGTGTGTGAGTCAGAGAACTGAATCAAAGACAAACAGCTTCTCCAACTTCCCCCTCTCTCTACTAGCACCTTGCTGTCTCCTCTAACATTGCTCCAGGTGATTTGTGCCTCAGAGTACATTTTAGAAGTTCTGGTCCAGCAGAATTGCAAAATGGATTTCGCCAGGGGCACTTTTTCACATTCATTTGAAAGGAAATTGCAACCACGTATTTCTGACTCATTTATGCTCAAATCATCAACATTTTGGCGTCTGGGAGCTTTCCGATGACCAGCTAGCCTAGGCTAGCTTTTAATGAGTCCTAAAATGCATTTCCTTTAAAAACCAGGAAACTATAGAGTGCTGACCCTCTCCTTTACTATGCATAGCAAGTGTCCATCAGTTGTACAGTAAAAGTTTTACATTATATGCAATGTCAGTTTTTTCACAATAAATCTCTGCCCTGATTTATAAGGCATTTATTTCTATATTTTCACTTGTATTCGCTTTTCTTTCCGAATTTCTGACAACACTGAAATCATTCTCATGGCTCATATCAGATGCTCATTACACAGCGTGTCAGTTACATAACAGTCTTCTTTCCACCTCGTGGGAGCTTCCTAGTACACCAAACTTTTACAGGACTCCCACTGCTCTCATTAACTCATCTTTCTTCACTTTCCACTCAAGCCAAGTTTCCATTTTTGGTTCAAAGCCATATGGCACTATGTCTTCGGTGATACTGGTAAAAGATGCTGGAACCGGGATGCCATATATTGAAAATGAAGTGAAAAATGTTTCCACAGTCATGTGTACTTTGTACACTTTGTACTCAGTGAGCTTTTCTACCCTCACTTCCAACAGTTATCAAAGCAAGAGGTCTGTGGTTTTTTGTTTTGTTTTGTTTTGTTTTTTTTTTTCTATCCAAATCAATCCACATAAACAATTTTTTTTTCTGGTAAGAAAACATTTTCTTTTCATCCATGTTACTCAGAAGACCTGGATTCTAGTTTGAATCTTGCCATGGCTTGCCACTGTGGCTATGTACTGGTCAATAACATAGTGCATGTTAACTGTACTCCAGGCAAGGTATTGACACTCATATTTTTGTCAATTAGTTTTATTACTACTCTCATTTTCTTGGTGAAAAAGCTGAGGCTGAGAATGGTTAGGCTTAGATCTGCTATTTCCCCCAGAGCCCCAGACATCGAAGGCTCATTCTCCAATGTTGTCATTCTCAGGTGAAAGTTCTGGAAAGTTTCTGGGTTTATTCATGATTTATTTGAAGGCATTGGGGTGAGGTGGTAGAAATGTTCATAGGTACTGTGGAACCATTTCTTCAAGATTGAAACATTCCTTCTTGGGAGAAGGAGAATGAGACTCCTAGGACTTGTAAAGCTAGTGAAATTGAACTGATCAAGAAGCTCCCTAATGTGCATGGTTCAGGAAGTTCAGAGGCTTATGAGATTCAAAAGCAGAGGTTGTATGACCTGTGGACCCTTGCTGGGGGAAGAGGAGGAAGGGAGACTCTTTGGTGGAGTTGCCTACAAGTTGTGCAGGGAGCTCTGGGGCACTACATTTGTGATTGTCATCCATGTCGGGGTGGGATTTACAGTGACGCAACTGTCTCTGAATCACCCATGTTCCTGTAAGTAACCCCAATAAACACATCAGTTCATCAATCTAGACTTGGATGGACTCATTGCTTTTGTGTGTTGTCAGTCCCTTACCTGGGAGACTAGACATTTTTCCGCATTGCCCCAGAAAATGCCATGCAATACAGCAGGTGAGACATAGCTGGCAGAAGCAGGTCACTAGGAGTATGACTTTAAAGAGCTCATCTTGTCTCCAGCCTCCTCTTTTCTCTTCCTCTCTTCTCTTTCTTCCCTCAGTCTCTCCTACTTCTGCTCTCTGCTTGCTTGAAGTGAACAGGAAACCCAATGGTGGGCTGAGCCCAGAAATTGTGACGCTAACGTGTCCTGATCCAACTGGAAAGTTAGCCTTTCACTTTTTTTTTTTTTTTTTTTCCCGAGAAAAGCCTTTCACTTCTTTACGCCAATTTTTTGCTTGTATCTTGTCACAGCAATTGAAAGCTGACGGAGGTGAACATTAGTTAAGTGATGAAGCTATGCTCGGCTTCACTGTAACTCTGGATCACTAGATCTTCATGGACTCTCCTTTGAGCTGCAGCATTGGTGTACTCGTGGGGGAAGTGAGATCATTGAACTGACTAGACTCCTCCTTTGACTCAACAAGTACATAGAGTCACGAGAGGGAGACAAGGTTTCTGTGGTCATGGAGATTACTTTGCAAAGGGCCATTAGAGGTCTCTCCATTTTAAATATTATTTAGGTAATGATGGCATATAAATTCCAGCTGCCCTTTATGTAGCTAATTCAGATCCTAGATCCTCTCTGAAGAATTTTTTACAGCTGAGTTCAATCTCACTAGTCCATTTTTTTTAACCACTGTCATCTCTTTTCCATTAGATTGTCACTTAATAGCTTATCATAATAAAATTTAAAAGTTATTACACAGGGCTTCAGGGAAAACACAAGTGCCCTGCACTCAACAGGCTTCAATAAACACGATTTTAGAAACAATGATAACAAGAGATTCTTGAATGTTTAACTTTCTTTTTCTCCCAGATCATAGACCTTTTTTATTTTCATTTTAGCTGTGGTGTGGCTAGCTATTCTTTTTTATTATTCTTTCGAACTGAGTCCTGTATGAATTTGTGAATTAATTAACTCATTCACTCATTTGTTCACTCATTCACTTATTAATTTATCATCAAATTCTTACGAAGTTTATGTTAGGGGAAAGCTGTCACAGGATGTATGAAAGTGTTCGAAAATATATTTATTTATACTGTACAGATATTAAAGAGGGCAAAGGTTAGTGGGGAACAGATAGATAAATTTGTAATAAATGAGGTATGGATTGCAGAAGATTTGTGTGAAGATTAAATTCAGGCTCTAATACAACTGGAAAGGGAGGGAGGATTGCACTCAACAGTGCTAACATTTGAGCAGTGTCCTGAGTGACAGCTAGAAATTGTCACCATGGTGAAAAATGGCCAAGAGTTGTAGGTAGAGAGGATGGGATGAGACAAAGACTGATATGGCAAGAACATGATTTGACAGTGACGCAGTATTTCCGGATGGCTGTGGAAGAGACTGAAATTACAGGTCAGAGCTCACTTAACAAACTTCATAAGAAGAATAGAATGTAGTCAGCAGTGGGAAGCTGACCAAGGTTGTTAAACAGAGAAGTGCTGCTGAAAAGGGCACCAGCATTTCCTACTTTGGAAGACTATGTAAATGGTAATGTCCTTACTTATGCAAATGAGCTGCAGCTATAAAACCTAAGTGGATGATCCTCAGCACCAAATGCCCTGGCAACAATTTTACAGAGAGTGCTGGAATATCCAGACCCAGCTGGAAAGAGTGGACTCATTCTGGGCAAAACACTTGAGAAAAATTCCATGCCTTCTAACCAAATTACTTGTCATATGTCACATGAGATTTCAAATGAATAATATGAAATTTTTAAATAGAACTTTCTAGAAAGTCTTTAAGATGAAGCTTAGCTCAGAAACCGAGATGAAAAAAATTCATTCTTGACGAGTCAAATTTTATATGTATATATATATGTGTGTGTGTGTGTGTGTGTGTGTGTGTGTGTGTGTGTGTGTGTAAATATATAAATGAAACTTTCTGAATTCAATTAGTGCTGTTTGTTTGTATATTTTAAAATTACGGCTAACTACTTAAAATCTGATAATCATATAGGGTATCTTCAGCGATAGGAATTAACTGTCAACTTCTTGAAGGCAATCATGAACAACAGCAAAAGCATATATTGTTTGGAAGTGTCTGGGCGAAACAAGAAATCCTCAGATACACCAAAACACTAGGTGTAGCACTTCCTGGGTATTAGACGCTGTGGTCTTGGCTTTACCACACGACCTTCATGATTGATTGATCTTCACTCTACAATAAGACAGGTTCTATTATAGCCGTCACAGCCAGCTAAGTATAGAAATGTTACATGTCCAGAAATCCATAGATATTTTCTCTTTTTGTGCCTTTCTTAAAGAAGAATAGATGTGTGTCTGTGTGTGTGTGAGTGAGTGTGTGTCTCTGTGTGTGTGTAAAACCTCACCTACCTCCTAAAACATCTGCTTCCTAAAACGGATCATATTTAGTGACATGAGTTAGTATAGTTGACCCACATTGTTAGAGGTGGTAAGAAATTCGGCATCCTCTGGAGTGTACGATGTCTGGAAAATGTCAGAATGCTTGAAAAAAAAACAAAAAACAAAAAACAAAAAACAAAAATTCAGCAAAGAAAAAGAGAGGAATGGTTCGTGTATACACAGTTTAAGCACACATGATTTGTCAATCTTCTGCCTCTGGCTCTGCCCTTTAAAAGGCTCTTCAGAGTCAATTGTCCTTCACAGCAGTACTTGCAGGTAATTGAGGAGTTCTGCAGTTAAGGTAAGTCTCACATCCTTGTCTACGAGATGTATGAAGAAATCTTACAATAAGCCTGTTGGAATATTCTAGTAAGATACTAATGTTTCTTTTTCTGTCCTTGTTTTGTTTCCTTATTTTTTTCCCTCTGCTCAATTGTGTCAACAGCCAACATCATCAGTCTGGCCAAGCACTTTCTCTCATAATGTTTTTTCTTTCAGCAACAGGCTTTAGGGATTTGGCTAGTCCCCAAGCCTTCCATTAATGATTCCACCTTGGATTCAGCTGGGTGTCAAAGGCAGACACCATTTCCCCTGCCACTGGACTGGACTGACTGCAGTGGGAAGTGCTCTGCATAAGAATGTGACCCGTGAGACTCTCTGCCCCCATATAGAAGGGTTTGGGGATTGCCTAATGTTCTGGGATTCTACCTCTTCTCTATCTTCTGGCTCTACCGCGTATCTCTGGTGTTCTATTGCCTCACATTTTCTCATACCAACTCCATTGCAAAAGCTCATCCAACATTGAGTAGTTACTGTCAATACTCATGAAGACAAAGGCCCACTCTGCTACACAGTTTTCCCTTTCAAAAGGGCAGAGACCAATGCTTATCGCTATTTTTCATGCCTTCCTGGAGATCACAGCAGACCTTAGGATCTTATTTTATCTCATTTTGTTTTACCAATTATCCTAATGACCTGACTAAAATTTACCAAACTCAGATAAAATATGGAAAGGATTATATTGCTTCACCTTTCTATCACATACACAAAAAATAATAATGGAAAATACAAGCTGAGAATGTGATTAGAGGATTCTTACACCTACAGACTTAGCTTCTACCTAGTCTCTTTTCTTATGCTATCTTATTTTCAACTAGCAATTTCTGTACCAGGAGAACTACTCTTGTTTATACTTTTAAAAAGCTTTATCAATTTATCTTGTAAAACAAAATTTATAACATCATATGATCAGAGGGCTTAATAGATATATATACATATACATATGTGCGTATATATACATATATACATAGGTGAAGTGAAGTTAAACCACTCGGTGAGACAATGCTCTCCAAGAACCATAGACTATCTCACAAAAACCTTTGTACCAGGTATGGGAAACTCCCTATCCAATTATTGGCCCAGGGAATTCAAAGTATTTCACAAACAATATAATCTATTGCTCTTGCTCTTGGTTGCCTCCCAGGAGTTGAAAGTAAGACTCTATTGCTATGGACGCTACACACTTTGGATGCAGGACTTGGAGAAACCAAGCTGGAACTAACCTCGGAGCTTTTGCTCTGAGGACTAGATCTCATAGTATATGAAAGCTGTCAAGGGAGAAAACAGCCAATAGTTCTACCCAGCTGTAAAGCCTATGAACCACAGTAATGACGAAAAAACCAAGAGATCCCCAAGGGTGCAGTAGTGGAACTTATTTCTCAAGGGTAATCAAAAGCTGTCTAATTGAATTTCAGCTCCATTCAATAAGAGGGAACTCATGCCTGGTACTACAAACCTAACTATGGCTGGAGAGGTCAGGGACCTTAGAAGAGAACCTATTAATGTCGCTTTCTCAAACTTGCCTAATTCCCAGCTATATTCATCCTTATAGCTACAGATAAGTGTAGCTCTCACACCTCCTCCAAGAAGCTTCTTTTTACAGCACAAAGATGGCTTCTATCAACCCTGACCTTATTTTTATTTGTCTGTTCCTTTGTTTTTTGAGACAAGGTTTCTCTGTATAGTTTGGCTATTCTGGAACTCACTTTGTAGACCTGGCTAGCTTCAAATTCACAGAGATCCACTTGTCTTTGCTTCTCTGAGGGCTGGTAGTTAGGAGTTAAGGCATGTGTCACCATGCCGGCTCCTTACAGAAGTAGAAACCATTAGTTTTAAGCTCTCGTGTATTCAGTTTATCTACTTCTTTACACTGAAGGGATTACTGTGGCCATACATTCCTACCTGAAAAACTCACTTTGATCCAGGGCAGACCTTACATGATTAGACTCTTCTGGGTAATACGGTACCTACTTTTGTTAAGAGAGAAGCAGGACACGTTGGCAGATGCAGGAGTATTCCATGAATGTTGGAGGTAGGTGTACAAGGCAGAGGCACTTTGATGACAAAGATAATGTGCTCATCTAAAGAGGAAAGATGAGAGGCTTGGTCAAGGTCAGTTTTGGGTACCACATTATTCCTGACCCATAGTAATGTAAATGCCCCAGCTTCATTCTGCTCTCTAAAGCTTAACAGCCAACTTATGCTGTGTGGGAAGATGCATTTGTCCAGCAAGTGGAAAGGCTCTTGTCAATGTATCTTAAAGAGTTAGTTCTTCAGATGAATGCCACTCTACAAATGCAAAATGTGTTAAGAAAAAAACCTTTGCAACTTGAAGTTAATTTATGCAAAGGGGTGTTGGGGGTTAGAAGCAGCAATGCAAAGCCATTTCTCATACTGCCTTTTTTTTTTTTTTTAATAGTTTACATCAAAAGACTCTCTCCCTAGCCCCCTCAAATTGAAAAAAATAAGTTTGCCATGGAATAAACCTCAACACTATTTTCTTTGCTAGAGATATGACTTTCTAGCTTTCTGGCTTCTCCAGTGAGTAGATCATGTGAAAGCATTAATGATTGCACAATGCACGGGGTTAGTAAGGTAAGCGGAGCTCATAATTACCTCATTTACATTCTTTTATTCACTGAAACAGAATTCTTAATGACTTTTATGTGAAATGCTGGGTAATCAGCGCAAATGAAGCTCTCTGTGCAGGGCGGAGAAGTGAGCCAAGTCTCTAGGTCTCAGCAGAAAACGCCTGATGAATGGTCAAACATAAGAGCCCAGCATGGAAGGCTGAGATGTTAAGAATTAAGAAGCTGAGCAAACTGTTATGGTTTAAGAAGCTGGTGCAATGAGGCTGAGATCTCCCAAGCAAGGTTTGAAGACAAAAAGCACCATATTTTTTTTATTTACCTCCTCCCAGTTTTCTGGAAGAAAAATGTCAGCCATCAGTACTCCACGTACTGTGGGGCAAAGAAAACCAGGCAGTGAATGAAGACACTTGTGTTCTAGTCTTGTATTTATACAAACTGAACCCTACCATAAGCACCTTCACGTCTCTATATCAATCAGTAGGGCAAAAAAATTGCCTGGGATCTCCGTAAACAGGTTCATTTGAATTCTTTCAGCCACAGTAATTCAGTATCTCCAGGGGAAGGGTTGGAACTCTGCCATTTTAAGCCCAAAACATCAACTGATGCTTCAAGGGAAACAAACAGAAAACCCTAAGTAAATCCACAAGGGAAAGAAATTCTGGGTGACCCATTCTTGATGTTTGGAAGCAAAGATATATTGAAATGAGGAAAGGATAAAAATGGCATTCGAGTAACACACGTACTTATGACCTCATGGGAGTTTAAGAGACAAAGTATCCTATTTCATTGTGTAGTATCACACTGACCTACTGGCAGCATAACCGAGACAATACGGAAGACAGAGACCATTTTTCTAATACTAAAGCTGTTATCCAAGAGGCCTAAGAGGGACTATTTCAGTAGGAATGTACTTCATCCCATTCCTGTACCTCTCTTAATTTCCTTGAAAAAGTTTAGCTTCAAAATTCCAAGTATTAACATCAGCAAGTGTCCAGACCTCAAACTATCCATTTTCTGCAAGTCTTACAAAATATGATTCATGTGATTTCCAGATACACTTCACCTCCAGGGCATCACTGGAGTGTCTGAGCGAGAGTGTAATGTGAAATGACATTCTGCTTATTTTAGAGACTGCTCTAGACTTTCTTTCCATGAACATAGTGACGGTGTTTAAATGTAGCTAATCAATTGAAAAGCATTTTAGGAAGGGTGAGGCCCTATGTATCCATGCTAAGCAAATTCTACTCTATGCCTCACTTCATACTATATAATAACAGGCAGATGGTAACTGGCTTTACTCACTGTATGTCATCATTCTAATAAAAATCTCATACAATTAGTTTGTTGGGAGTAAAAAGAAAAAGGACCACAATCTTTTCTTTATCTCCATAGACTTCCTTTTTTTTCCTTTATAAAATTCTTCACTGTTATAAACATGGCTTCTTTTTAAAAATCTTTCTATGTGTGTGAGAGCATAAGTACATGAGTGCTATGGAACACATGATGGTCTGGGTGTTGGTTCCTGTCTTTTATTTTGTTTGAGGCAAGGTCTCTTATTGGCTGTTGCGTTTGCCAAGCTGGCTGGCCAGTGAATTTTGGAGGATTTCCTTTGTGTTCCCTCCAGTCTTGCCCTAACAGAGCTGGATGCTTGCTTGGATATGGTAGATGCTTGTTACCATATCCAGCTTTATGTGTGAGCTAGAGAGCTGAACCTGCATCCTCACAGTTGTGCAGCAAGACATGAACCATCTTTGTAGCCCAAGTCTGTTTTCTTGTTGTGGCCACTGTTATCACAATGTGCAGAGAAAAGTGCAGTACCATGGGATGGAAGTCATGATGGTTAATGTTTCAACCTTTCTCTCCATAGGTAACTGTCAGTATTCTGAGCTGAACAGCAAGGTTAGGATTACATTCACATGTCAAATTTAAACCTCCTCTTCTCCACAATGCTGCTGTGAATTTCTGCTTTGTGTGAGACACTGCTGTGTTTCTATCTTTATTTCCCTCCTATTTTCAAACACCTCATTATATCCGCCAGGGTATGAAATTTAACTATATATTATTGTCTAATGTTTCTCATCCTCCTATATGTCTCAGGGTGACAGTCCAATAGCTTTGGTACCCTGAAACGAGATACATATGAGACTTGCAATTGGAAGAGGTTGGACAGTGGTCAAGAATCTGCAGTGGGTTTTTCCTCAACATTGGCATGCCAATCAAGTGCAGTTGGCTCAGCCTGGCACTATGTTGAGGCTAGGAACACAGAGGATTTGTCTGGTACCTACAGCATGGTTATAGGAACAAATTATCTTTCCCTCTTAGATGCTACAAAACTTAATATGGCAAGCAAATGTAAGGAAAGCCTTTCTGTGCATCAAGCAGCACACCAACAGTATAAGATGCCATATGGAGGTGCAGAAGCCACATTCTTTCCATGGGATTGGTACTCTAGAGACTTGGTACTCTAGAGACTTGGTACACTATAGACTTCTTACTATATAGAATGACACTTCTCGCAAAGCATAAATTGTCTCAAGTTTTTCCAAAGCAGCAGCTTAATACATAGACCTCAATACTTAGTTTTTTTTGTTTTTCTTGTTTTGTTTTGTTTGTATTGGCAGGTTACTCTCCCAGGTTTTTCTGGTGTGGGGGAGGGATCCATTCTGCTTTGTCAGGTATTGCTTCTCCTAAGTATATCTCTTTAGGGCATCTCAGTTTTCCTGGACTCCTCTGTGAGAGTCAGCAGTGTGCACTGGGACATACCGTTACCCACAGTTCCCACTGTGCAAGGCTGCTACTAATACTACATGTCTTCTGTTTGTCCTTCACGTGGTGCTTTAATCGCTGCACTGTCATTATCCTCCCCCCCCACAAGCTTCCTGGAGTCTGGAGAGGCCCCCAAACTGCAATTTTGGCTCCATGATCAAGAGCGAGAAACTATTCCTTGGATTTTGTACAGAATTATTAGGAAATATCTGAAGCCACTGAAGTTTTTGCCCTCAATAGATTTCATCTCTTCCTTTCACCTAGCACTTGGAGACATCCCTGTATTCAAGTGGCAGCTACTCTTTGGGTCAATAATTCTATGTTCCCCAATCTATGGGTTTTGAATTTGTGTATCAAGTATTTGGGTGATTAGGTTTGCTTCTTAAATCTACAACTTCTAGGATGCAGAAGATGTCTAAATAGTGGATATTTAATGGAAACTAGAGAGTGGGTGTTGAGGATGTATCTCAGTTGGGGGAGCGGGTCTGGTGGTACATGCCTGTGACGTCAGTTATTGAGAAGCAGAGGCAGGAGCATTAAATTCAAGGTCATGCTCAGCAACACAGTGAGTTTGAAGGCAGCATGAGACACATCTTTATTTTTATTATTATTATTATTATTTATTATTGTTATTTATTATTATTATTAATTATTACTATAATTATTATTTTATGTACATGGATGTTTTTCCTAGATATATGTCTGTACACCACATATTTGTTTGGTATTTGGGGACAGAAGAGTGTCTTGGATCCTCTGTAACTGGAGTTAGAGATGATTTTTGAACCACCATGCTCCTGTGCTAGAAATGAAACCCAGGTCCTCTAGGAGAGCAGCCCGTACTCCTAACCTTAGAGCCATCTCTCTAGCCATCATGAGACAGATTTTTATTAAAATGGAAAAGCAATGAAGACTAGGGAGTAAAACCTAAATCAGGAAGGGAGAGTTATAGTAGGATTACACCAGGAAATGGCTTTAGGGTAATGAACTAGGACAGTTCTTAGTCAAGAACTGTGCAACAGGATATCCAGACTACAGAGATCAAACAGAAGGCTAGCTGTCTGTCACCTTCAAAAATATATTGTATAGGGATTTGCTATAGGACATACTGTTAAAAAGATAGAGGCTACTGACAAAACTGTTGGCCATGCTCCAGCACTAGATAGTAAGGACATATTGCTGAAGGGATGGCATGCTTTTGTTGTTGGACTGATAAAAATAAGGCTATAATGGAACCAGAAGTGTCCCTTCCCTGTGTCTAACTTTTGTATAGTAAACAGTTATTACTAAGGTTGCTGAGGATAATTAAGGCCAGAGTCCTATTTGGTTATAGATCATCCATACTTCATAATGAGAGAGTCATGCATGATGTGACAGCTTGTGCAATGGTGGCAGAAAATGATTATGTATAGAACCACCTCTCTGAGAGACTTTAGGCCCACTCCACCACAAAAACCATATATGGCACTGGGAACTTAGACAAAAATCCTGTGACCAGGGAAGTCATGGGCTCAAGTAGAAAAGCAACTGGTCCTGATTTGTTAAAGGATGTGTTGGCTGAGGCACTTCCTGACATGTGTTTCTACAATCATAGGTTCTTACTGCTGTCAGTGTCTATTTGGGAGTTTTCCATTTTCTGGATTTTGTCCTTTTCTCACTTGTATTTTGTGGTAGGAGGAACACACCTGAGACTGGAAATTGCCATCCTATGGGGACAGAGTCAATGAGAATGCACAAAGATTTGGTACCTTGCTGTGTTTGGAGGGAAATAGTTAGCCATTGATGTCACCCCTCCTCCCATGCTCTAGGACCATTGTGGAAGTGGGGGGGGTGTTAGAGAGAATGTTAAGAGACAGAGGAAGAGGTGGGTGATGTCAAAACCATCACCGTAGACACTCTGTCACCATCTTCAGGAGCTCAGATGAGCTTGCTCTGGAACAAGCACCAGCTTCAGGCTTGTGGGGAGTTACCATTTCCTCACAGAAGAATAGGGGAGGCATGGCCCTGGGACCCTCACCTAAGGATCCAGCCACCCTCAAATCAGTTTTATGTCCTAATTGTGCATAACTTTGGCATGGGGGCAGTGGTCTCAGGAAAGGACTAGAGTAGTGATTCTCAATCTTCCTAATGCAGTGACCCTTTTGTACAGTTCTTTATGTTGCAGTGACCCCCAACCATATAATTATTTCATTGCTACGTTGTAACTATAATTTTGCTACTGTTACGAATAGTAATGTAAGTATCTGTGTTTTCTGGTGATCTTAGGCATCTCCTCTGAAAAGCTGCTCAACACCCAAAGGGGTCGCAACCCATAGGTTGAGAGTCACTTGGCTAGAGTATATAGGTAGAAGAAGGATAAGGGGGACTCCCTCTCTGTGGCCATGGTGGAGTCATCCTTCATACTGCATGCAGAATTTCCAGTGTGTCCATTTTGAAGTCACTCATGCTCCTACCTGTAACCCTTCACCCAGTGCTCTTTAAGTTGCCTTGATAAAGCCATTGGTTCTCCAGACTGAACCTTTGTGCAAGTATTCCCTGGTACATCACTAGGACTATAGGAGAAAGGACATAGATTCTGTTTATGTCTCCTCCAGAGAAGGAGGTTTAGCAATAGTTTATCATTAATGTAGACCTGAACATTTCCACAGTCCACTGAGAAATCTTTAGAAATGGTAAGAAAAGATGAGGTGGTTGGATATAGTTTTATTATAAAAAAAAAGCCTTTCAATTTTTAAAAATTAAACCACTTAACAAATAAGTACAAAACAAACTAATATATGCAATATTAGTCAAAACATAAAATGATTATAAAATTAACATATAAAGAAAATGTATTTCTTCTTTCTTTATGGTTATAATCAACATTTAGAAGATTTAATTTTTTGTAAGTTAATACTCAGAAGGAAATCCATTAAAATGGTAGTTGTGTATGTATTTGTGAAACAAGTCATGTATACTCTTTCAAATTATAAAAGAATTCCATAGATTCCTAACAACAATACTTAGGAAAATCTTGTTTTATCAGATAATAAAACTTAGAAAATGACACTGGTGTGATACAAACACATAAATAGACAAACCAATCAAACAGCAGATCCAAAAATATACAACTATCCAGAGAATTAAACAATTTATCAACTTAGTGTCTCAAATCAAGGGAGGAAAGATGCGATAGTTTTTAATGAGAAGTCTCATCCAGCCATCACTAGCTTGCCTTGCACCATCATATGCGAGTGTGGTGCATCTCCATGAATAATGAGCCAATAACACCTCATTATTAAAGCCCATACTTTTCAAATTTCCTTGGATTTCCCCAATGTCTTCTTTTTTCTGTGTTGAGACACTACATTAGTCACCACCTCTCTAGACTCCTCTTGGTTGTGAGATCTTCTCCTTCTTCGATTACTCAAGAAAATGACAATAATTTTGAGCTGTCCCTAGGTTTGTACTTTTAAGATGACTGTCTCATGTTTCATAAGGGAAAGAAGTAAATAAATAACATAGCCCATCCCTTCATATCTAATCATAATGGCATCATCCTAGACTTCTTAGTTACATCGGCTTCTATCTAACTTCCAACTCTAACTGTGAGAAGACTGGCTTCAACCTTCTGTATTCACTTATAGCAGTGCTCCATTTGTTGTACTTTTTAGACATGGTATCCAGGATTCTTAAGAAGGGAAGAGTCTCAACTACTAGAAGATGCTACTATATACCACTCCTCCAGGATTTATTCTTACAGACTTCACTCATTTTCCAAATTACTTTGGTCAGCCCTTTTATCCTTCACAGCCTTTCAGAATTACTGTTTTAGTCCATCTGCGGTGCCCTGAAAATAATATCACAGTCTGCTGTACATTCTCCAGTCCTCTATGTGAGATTTAAATTTGTATGTCTAAGATTCATTGTGTGGTACAGACTTCAATAGGCTGTAGTAAATGTGAAGTGCCATGTATGCACCATTAGAGAATCAATCAGAAGGTTCCACCACCCAACAAAATTATCCCACGTTCCATTTACCCAGACATCTCCTACACTAAGCTGTTGATAACCATTAATCTTTTCATCATATCAATATTTTGCCTATTCCTGACTATCATATGAATGAAATCACATAGGATGTAGTTTTTCAGTCTGTCCTACTTTACTTAGTATTGTTTATACCTTACCACTGAACAGTAGTCCTTCAAAAATGTACACTAGTTCAGTTGTTCACTCATCTATTAAAAGATATCTAATTGTTTCTAATTTGGGGGTCTATGGACAGCACTGCCATGAACTACGGTGGATAGATTTTTATATCTATTTTCAAATACTTAGAGATATTCTGGACTGAATGGGAAGTGCTGTTAGATTTTGTAGGACTCATCCAGTCTTTCCTAAGGCTGTACCATTTTGTGTTTGGAATCAGTGATGAATAACAGTTCCCAAAGGTCCACATCATAGCCAGCAACCAGTGCTATCATTTCTTTCTGTAGTTGCTTCTCACAGTGGTTTAATTTGCACTTCTCTACTGACAAAAGAGTTTGAGCATCGAGCATCTTTTCATCTACTCATTTGGCAAATTCATATTTTCTTTGATGAGGTGTCAGTTCAGATCATTTGCCCATGTTTTAATAGAGTTGTTAGGCTTCATATTTTTTAGTCTTAAGAGTTCTTTATCATCCAAATGTTTTCACTAAGTCTTCAGCTTGCCTTTGAAATCTTTCATTTCATTTTTATGTATAATGATTATGGTTTTGTATCTGAAACCCTGTTATCAAATGTGAGGGGCTGGTGACTTGGCTAAGAGGGTAAATGTGTTTATGACTAAACCCAAGGAGCTAAATGCAATCCCTGAGACCTATATGGCAGAAGGAGAGAACTGAGACCCAAAAGTGTTCTCTGACCATTGCATGTTTACCTGCATGTGAACACACACACACACACACACACACACACACACACATACACTTTTAAAATACATTTAAAAAGATGACAGAGTACTTTCCAGTATTTTCTATTTACTCTATGAGTATTATAACCTTGTATTTTCTACTTAAGAATAAAATCTATTTAGAGTTGATTTTGTTTAAAGCATAAGGATTTTTTTTAAGGTAGGGGCTGAATAAGTCTTATGAGTTGTACACTGCTCAAAGTTTGTGCATAAACCTTGAAAAATAGGTCTGTACTCAAAAACTGTATGAATTCTTTGAGAATTTTGTACAATTTGCTTTGGTCACATTCATCCCCACTCCCTCAGTTCTTTTCAAATTCACGCGCCTCCCTTATTCACCAATTTTGAGGTTTTTTACCTAATCAGGATCAATTTGTGTTGTTCAATCACTCTTAGATGTGTAGCCTTCCACTGGAATGTAGTCAACTTCCCAGTGGCTATACTCTCAGAGAGAACCTACAGCTCCTTGCTAGTAGCTAGCAAACAGTTGTCAATAACTCCATAGATAGGTGTGGGGTTTCATGTCCAACTCCCCTCTCAATGCTAAAAGTCTTTCTGCTTTTTGGCATGCATGGATCTTGGACATGCTGTCATAACCACTGTGAGTTCACACATGCAACTGACCAGAAGACATGGTTTCCTTGAAATCCTCTATCACCCCTGACTTATCTTTGCTCTACCTCTTTCACAATGATTCTTGACTCTTGAGATGATGCGATGTATGTATTCCACTTGGGGGTGAGTATTTTCTATTTCCTGTGCCTTGGTCAGTTGAGTCCCTGTGATAGTCATCTCCTGCAAATAGCATCTTCTCTGTTGGCAGCTGATATACGTATTAATCTGTATGTATAATAATGTCATTATAATTCAGTTTAATACCATGTCTATTTAGCAAAATAATAGCAACAGGCTCTATCCTAGTGCCTGTGATTTGTCTAGCCATAGCCTCTTGGTTCCTTTACACTGCCAGGCGTTGGGCCCCACTTTCTGGGACAGCCTTTAAATACAACCACAAGGCAGTTGGTTACTCATGTCACACATGACAGTATTTCACCAGTGGGTACATCTTGCTAATCTGGCCATTGCTATAGCTCATGGATTTCATAGATAGGTAAGACTGAGGATTACTTTTCTCCTCCTGGAGCATGCAGACCTTCCAGCTCCATGAAAGCTGTCAAATAGGGATGAAATATGCAGACCAGTAGCAGCTTGATTTCTCCATGTTTTCAGACTCAAGTAGGTGGATTCTTAAAAAGATCTGGAGTGTAACCAAGGGCACTGGTAGTAGCGGAATATTTTTGGCTGCGGGGGAGGGGTGTCTATTCTATAGAATATGTGTAGCTAAAAACTCCAAAAGAAATAACCCTTTCCTGGCACTGCTGTTTGATTGTTTGTTTGTTCATTGTTGTTGTTTTGCCTCTGGGGGAGTAGTAGGGAATTGTTGCCTGGTTAAATGGTAGCTCTTTTTTAAGTGTGTGTGTGTGTGTGTGTGTGTGTGTGTAAACTTTTACAACAGTGAGTTTCCATATGACTTTTTTGAAAGGTCTTTAGAGTTATGCTTCCTTTTCCATATTCCTTCTTGAATCATGACCTCCAGTAACCCACCAAATTTAACCCTTCCTGTGCCATTATTCCCTTTAACCCTTTATACTAATGCATTCTGCACTTCCCCCCATGAAAGCTGTTTCCCATGTAAAAGTTAATTAGCTATGTTTAAGTAGGCCTGTTTCTGGTTTTATTGATTGAGTTATCTGATTCATCAACAACACTACTCTGTCACTACAGAAAATTACTCTATGTTTTCTGTAACCTTCAAATTCAGGCAGTTAATGTTTCACCTCTTTTCTTGTTCAGCATTTTTGAGTTGTTCTAACCTTTTGCCTTCCCGTACACATTTAGAATCTGTATGTTGATGGCTATAGAATGAACTTCTAGCACATATACTGGGATTTCAGCTAATATACATATTGAATTAAATAGGAAGCACAACAAAATTGTATTCAAAATCGTCCAATGGGGGATATTTATTTACTTATTTGATCATCAATTTATTAATTTTGGTAGTTTGTAAATATATATCCTGTACTTTTTTGTTGCATTTATGCCTGAATCTATGAGGCATTTCTAAGCGATATTTTTCATATCTTTGCAAAAGCTGCAGATCAAATTTGGATAATTTAATTATTCAATATCAATATATGTAAATGCTATTGATCCTGTATTGTATAATCTTGCTATATTGATTACTAGTTCCAGAGGGCACATTCATTTTCTTCTCATTTGGAGACCATTCTTCTTAGAAATATCTGTGAATTTTAAAAAAGGTGTATTCTTTGATTCTAAAGGTTTATATTTTTCATGTTACTTTTCCTAGTTTAGTACAATGCTAATTTGTTAATGAATTTTGTTTCTTATGTTCAATGACATATCTGCTTGTTCTTAAGTTCTTTAGTTATTAATGTCAATTGCTTTGAAAAGCAACAGACAGAGTTACTAGAGATCTCTCTAGACAAAATTGTGTAGAACTAATGTCATTTATTTCTTAAATGTTGGTCAAATGACACAAAACCATCTAAACTTGGTGCCTTTTTGTCTGAGAAGTTAACAATGCTTCAAACACTTTAATAATCCTTTAAAACCAAACTCGTCAATGTCCCTAGTTCTCATGTCGGGTTCCAAGGACTCTACTTCAGTGTAGTTTTGCTGATGGTGTCCATCTTTTTAAAACCCCATGTTTTATAATCATCATCCTTCTTTCTTTTTTGGCATTAGAAATTTCCCTTCACCTTTCTTTGCTCACCTTGGTAAAAATGGTATTAATTATGTTAATTTCCAATGGACATCTTTTCATTTGTTTTGCTGTTATTTTTCTTCTTTAGATTTTTAAAACTTCTTCTGTAAATTTTAAACATTTCTTCCTAATTGATTTATGCTTAAATTATTCTTCTTTGTTTGGTGTCCTAAGGTGGGACTTTAAATAGTTGACTTTAAATATTCTTTCTTTATATACACACACACACTCACAACACACACACACACACACACACACACACACACACACACAAATGAAAATTTATGCTAACTTCAGTGACTACTATGGTCACTGCATCCTACAACTCTTGACAAACTAGAGTTTATTTTGAACTAAATAAAAGATTTTAAATTTCTCACTAGACTTTTTTGATGTGTGTACTAATTAGAAGTGTGTTGTGTAATTTAAAGATATTTGGAGACTGTCCAGCTGCCTTATTCTTGTTGATTTCTAGTTTAATTCAGCTTTGCTTAGAGAATATACTTTTCATGATTTCCAGCTATTGAAAGTTGTTATGCATAATATAATAGGATTATATTACAGCTTATACTTCTTGAGTTCCTCTTGCCTAAATTATGTCTACTGATATTTTCATTAAAACTATCTAGATTAAAAACTTTTATTTTCATAAGACTAAAAAGAAAAGAAAGTTGTTATGACATAAATGATCACAAAGAATATGGGTTATTTTAGTAAATGGCCAACATGAGCTTGAGAAAAATAGGGGTTAGATTGTTGTGAGATTAGAAATCCAATGACAATCAATTAGATCAACATTATTGATTGTACTATTTAGATCACTCATACTTTATTAATATTCTATCTGCTTGATCAACTGGACATTGACAGTATACTGAAGATTTCAACTTTCATTGAGATATGCCTATTTCTTTTCATATCTATGAAATGTTTGATGCATATATTTTGATTTTATATACATGGACATTTAGGATTTTTCTATATTTTTGTAGAATTGATTTATCACTGCATAATGTCTAAGATTATTTCTGGTTGCCTCCTTTGACCTAAAATCTGAGTTTTCTGAAATTATTAGAGACAACTTTAATTTTCTTTTGAAAAGGGTTAGTGTGGTTTATATTTCTGTCTTTAACTTTTAACCTACAGTTATGCCTTACATTCTTGGTAACAATATATCTTTATTGCATGTATTTAGCCATTTTTATTTCAAAATTACTATTAATAACAATTAATAGCAATGTTTGTGCTTCCTACCTGCTTTATGTGTTGATCACCCACCTCCCTTTCTGTTGCTTTAGCTTGGCTGAATACTTCTTAAATTTCATCTCATCTCATTTATAAAGTTCATTAAATAGTTTTTAAAGAAAACTCAAGGTCAAGTTATAATCAATGATAAAGAATTTATCTAGCTTGACTTTCAAATAGCACCATGTGAAGCACATGCAGCCGAAGCTTCTCTACCATGTGTCCAACTGCTTTTTTTTTTTTTTTTTTTTCCACTGATTCTTTTGTAAGCACACAGACTGTTGTTTCTTTAACAACATTTTTGTTTGGTTTAGTTTTTGGTTTTAGTTTCTTTGAGACCTGGTTTCTCTGTGAGGTCCTGGCTATCTTGGAATTCTCTCTGTAGGCCTGGCTGGCCTCTAACTCATAACCACTTCCTAGCTTCTTAATGACTTTTAAGTTTTTAACTATGATTTAAATTCATTAAGAACAAAGAATATTTTATTTTACCATTGTTCACTATTTTTGTACCACTTTCTATGCTAGTTTTTGGTCAATATCACATCTTCCTACCTGAAGGACTTACATTATTTCTTACAGGGCAGATTATCTGCTTATTGATTTTCTAATTTTGTGTTATTGGTTTGGAAATTATCCAGATACATGATATTATCATTTGAAACATATTTCCTCTACCATGTTATCTCTTCACCATTTCATATTTAAATTCTTCATTCATTATGTTACTTAATATTGTTTCATAACTCTTAGATGTTCAGTCACCTTACATTACTGAAGGGTTTTTTTATTTTATTTTCTTCTGCAATGCAGTGTGTTATGTCGCGACTGATTCGTACTCAAAGTCAATATTTTGCAAGTCTATAAAGACTATTAAAGGTGCAGTGTAGAACATTTTTATATTTATTATGATGTCTGGATTCCTAGGTTTTTCTTAAAATTAATTATTCTTCAAATTTTTCTCTCTTCTGCTCATAGTTTTTATAGTTGTCTCTTTTTCCCTTTACATCGTTACCACATTAATTATAGTGAAAACTGAAGTTTCCATTTAAAAAGCCTTGCCCTAGTTAAAGATGCTACAGTGCTGATTGATAGCTTAGAACAAATAAACAAACAAAAACTTGTGGAGAGTTGAAAACATACAAGTCTAGAGCCAAACTGGCTAAAGCTATCTTTAATTCCCTTAATAGCCATTCACCCTCCACCTCTCTTTGTAGTGGTTTAGATAAGTCCTTTTGGAATATACTAATAGGCTATTAGCTTCTACCAATTCAGATGTTAATAATGTCACCAGATAACATCTACCAAAAGTGGAGATGTACAGGCGTTACTGTTGCTCATTGATCTGATGTGGCCAACAATGTGTTTACAAAGTGCTTTGAGTACAACTTTGATATGTTACTATAAAAACTTCATGAAACTGTTACCACATTTAAATAGGCTTTTTGAGGGGGACCTGAATCCATGATTCAAAGCTATGGTTGTATTTGGCTGGAGAATAAACTATCTCATAATGTCTTTTGAGGTGAGTCTGTTTTTTATTCAACAGTTTTGGCAAGCGACATAGGACTTCAGCTATGATCTACTTTCCATGAAAGAATCCTTACGATTAGCACCAGGTACCATGCTGCCGTATGGCACTGCTTCCCTGGAGATGGTGAGGGAACTCTTTCCGGAGCGCAGGCCTTCTTGTCCTGATTTAGGCAATGGTTCCTTTGCTTATTCTGAGAAGGTTGTTTGGATTCTATTTTGTTGGGATATTTTTGGTTGTTTTCCTTTTTGTTTCATAAGAGTTGGTTTCAAACGGTATCTTATTTTGTTTGTTTGATTTCAGCATGTTTGCTCTCATGGAATTCAATTAACTTCTGATTGCTTTCAGAACACTTGTTAATTTACAACTATTAGTCTTTTTGCCCCTGCCACTCTTCCAATATCTGGCTCTGAGTATTTTTTTTTATAAGATTTCCGGTTCATTGAAATGTTTTTGCAATAGTTTAATTCTACGATTATCCCAATCTAGAGACGCCAGAGATAAGTGACATTTGTTTGTTCTTTAGTCCCAGTAGAGTGGAAGTATTGGGAGAACTACCATATGGTATGTAAGCATCCCTGAAGGAAGCTCTAAGGGTATCTGACTCCCGGGAGGGAGGGAATCTAGTCCTTAAGTGCTGGTCATCAGGTGTCTTGAGTTGCCACTGTTTTGCTGGAAACTGCACAAGCATAAGACACAGTGGGAAGAGCAAATTGGCTTTAAGGCAGAGGGAGTTACTCTCAAAAGAAACATTTGATCTGCCGATTCATATGTTCCCTAATACCATACTGAAGACTGATATTTTAAGGAAAAATAGAAAATGGGATTCAAGGAAGGAGGAAATGTTTGGAGGGAAAACAAAACTAAACTAAACTGTCATCATATTTGACACTATGGTAATCAGTATGTAAGCATTTGAAGGAAAACACAGGCATGTCTAACAAGAGGTGTGTTTCTGTCAGTAGAGAACACTTCTCATTCTTAAATTGGTTTTACTGCTGTGTGTTCATTTTGCATGCTGAACTGGAAGTCCTAAGTAGAAGGACTAAAGATCATAAATAGACAGACTACTTAACTAGAAATTTAATAAGAAGTTTAAAGAAAAGAGATGGTAAAAACTGGTCATTTATAATCATAGCAAGAGTGTTAGGGACTGTGTTAAAATTACAAGAGAAGTTAAAGTAAATAAATTCAACATTAAAAATATTTAGAACTTGTGTAAAAACTCGACATGAATTTAAGGAATGTAAGTATGCTTAACTCTCCTCTCATCTACTCCCCAACTTTGTCTGCCTTCTTTACATCCACAGCAAACATCTACATCAAAGAGAAAGATTGCTATGGGCAGTTTCATGATCAAACA
Source organism: Acomys russatus (assembly GCF_903995435.1). Lineage (NCBI taxonomy): Eukaryota > Metazoa > Chordata > Mammalia > Rodentia > Muridae > Acomys > Acomys russatus. Next base: position 27,197,090 of record NC_067150.1, read on the forward strand.
AAGGGAGGGGGAGGAAGGGAGAGAGAGAGGGAGAGAGAGAGAGAGAGAGAGAGACAGAGAGAGAGAGAGAGAGAGAGACAGAGACAGAGACAGAGACACAGAGACAGAGACAGAGACAGAGACAGAGACAGAGACAGAGAAAGAGAAGCTTTACTGACCATAATAAATGTTTCCAATGGTAAAGAGGTTTCTCTCTCTCTCTCTCTCTTGATTAACTTTCTTTGGGGGCAGGGATATTAACCTAGGCCTACAAACCAAGCTTTACCTGTCAGTGTTCCTGCTTTCTGACTTCCCTACACCTGGAAAATACAGGGGTAGACTTTCTATTTAGTTTTTTACAGAAAAGTAGACTCTGTATTTATGTGTGTTTAAAATTGCTTCATATAATGGCATTTATCATGTCATTTTGAGTCTAAAGCAATGTGGAACAAAACTCAATTTGCCTTTGAAATTCCTAAAAATAGCTACATAACAAAACCTGTGGCTACTTCATTTTTCCATGCTTAACTTACTGTGGAAATTTATTGTTCTTGCTCTGCCTGATTTAAGATGTGTGTGTTCATGTGTATGTGAATATAAACATTTTAGGATGGTTTCTGAATCTAACAATATAGCACTAATACCAGGGCACTTGCCTACTTGTGTATTCTTTCCCATCCCACTAACAGCTAACACTGCCTCTTTAGAGAAACATAGCTTTCAAGGTCTTCATCTTAGTCAAGCCAAAAATGCACAACTCTTTAAAAATTCCTCTCCTCACATTAAATTTTGGGAAAATAAACTCTCACAAGGCTCCCAGCTTTGGAGAGGGCTATAGTAATGTAGGTAGAACTGCTCATTTGGATTGCTGGCTTAAAACAGAAGCAAATAGGTGACCCACAAGCAGAGGAAAACCCAACAGGGAGGAGACAAAAGACCCAGATGTTTGCACTGTTTGCGATTGGTCCTGGGTCAACATGAAGAAGCCTTTCATAGAAAAATTTCAAGGTGCACATTAGAACAGGACAAGTAGTTGGCTTAAATGTGTTATGTCTTCATTGTAACTGCTGGATATTTGTGATAATCTTCCCTTGTTTTCAGATAAACTGCATTTTCATTGAAACAGTTATTTTATTACTTCTTAAAAATTTTATGAAGGAAAATAAATCCCTCCACCAAAAAATAAATAAATAAATAAAGTAAGGAGGAAATACAATAGTTATATGCATATTTTTAAAAGAATGTTAAATTGAAATGCTTTCATATTTTAAATTAGTTATTTCTTTGGTTTGGTTGGTTTTTTATTTATTTATTTTTTTATTTTTGTTTTTGCTAAAGGAATGTTTCAAAATGGCCGTGGATTGATGGGGACAAAACTAAAAGGCCAAACATACAAAGGGCAAGCTCATGTGTAGGAGTAGCTGACCAACACAAAATGAATTCTATTTTGTGTGGGGGTGCTTTTGTACCATTTTGGTGTATGTGTGTGTGTGTGTATGCATTGGAGGGTTTTATTCATGTTGATTTTTGTTTTGTTTGTTTGCTTTTGTTTTTTCTCTATTTTTAGGGAGATAGAGAAAGAACATGGAGTTGAATAGGTAGGGAGATCAGAAGGATAAATAAAAATGGTTTATAAAAGACATCGTAGATAAAACTTCATTGGCATTAATTAAAGACTATTAAAGATTCTTAAGGTCAAAAGCTTCAATACTCTGATGTAGAGATGTTCCCTGATTCTGCTAGTAGCAACAATATTTTCTTAAAATATTAATCTCTTAATTAGTACTCACTGACAACCTGACAGAAGAAAGGCGGGCTTTGTATTTTGTTCACTGTGCCTTGGTTTCTAACTTCATTTTCTTCTGTTGCTGCAAATCCTCCTGAAAATGTTACTATAAGGAAACACCATACCTGAGCTGGTTGTTCCTGAGCTGGTCTCCCATATTTGTCTCCAGAATAAATTCATATTCCCTTGAAGAAGTGGCAGCTACATGATGTCAACAAATATATAACTGATTGAAAGAATGAAATAAAAGGAGGAGGAGGAAATGACTACTCAAAGTATGAGGAATTTAGTTGTAGAAATAAGGGTAAAAGTAGGCAGAGGGAAAAGTCCAGGCTGAACATGGCTGGATGACTAAACTAGACCACTAGAGAAGAGATGTTGGAGGAATAGCATTAGAGGAGACCTATGCCTAGAGGCCAAGAGACTGACATTGCCAAAATGGCAGAGTCACACAGTGATCAGGCTTGGGGAAGGGAAGGAAACACCCACCTCTGGGAGGGACAGTTTTAGGGTAGGGGCAGGATGAGAAGTGATGGGAGGAGCCACAAGTACTGAGTGATGCTGGGAAGAACCATGAGTACTGTGGAATTCTGGAAAATCGGGCTGGTGTCCCCGTTGATATGTAAGTAAGCACCTCAGACATTTGTCCTGGATTTCTTTGAGACCTAACACTGATAATTCTAAATATGGCCCTTGAAATGTAGTTTTTTTCTCTTAATTTTTCCCATATTTTGAATCTTTTTTTCCTGAAATCTAAAAGAATGTTTTGGGGTTAGACTGAGGTAAATTGGCATACAGCATGAGGGCTTTGGTTTCTCAGGTTAAGAGTTGAACTGCTAAGGCAAACCCACCAGGGAGAAATGATCAAAGAGCAAGCACTTGAGTCCATGGCAGAGACATCTATTGCGCACCTTTCTAGGGGACCCCGATGGAGACTGAGCTGCCTATGGGCTGCATCTGAGTGGGTGGCTAAGTCCTTTCCATGCATGGTCCTTGTTCGGTGCATTAGTCTACTCAGGCACTGCTGGGCTCAGTGGCTCTATTGGTCTTCTTGTGGAGCTCCTGTCCCCTCAGGTCCTTCTATCACCCCACTCTTCCATAAGGCTCACTGTGAGACCCAGCTTCTGCTTCCATCATTTCCCTCTGGTGGGTACCTTACCAGGCCACAGAGGAAGAAGATGTAGGCAGCCTTAATGAGACTTGAAGGCTGGGTTCAGTTGGTAGGGGAGAAGAGCTCTCCCTCTCTGAGAACTAGAGGGGAAGGGGCAAAGGAGGAGGGGGAAGGGAGGGTGGGACCTGGAGGAAATGAGAGAGGAGCTACAATCAGGATGTAAAAGGAATAAATTTTTTAAAAATGAAATTGAGAGAGAGGAAGAGAGAGAGAGAGAGAGAGAGAGAGAGAGAGAGAGAGAGAGAGAGAGAGAGAGAGAGAGAGAGTTGGAGAGTTGAACTGCATTTAGCTTGCTGGAACTAAGTACTACAGAATTACAGTTGTTTCCCAAAGTCCTTTCCCACTTCAGATTTCACTAGCTGGTTCCTCTGAGAGTGCTCAGCAGCGTTGTCAGCCATCTTCTGCAGTAACCTTGTCAGTAACCTTGATGATAGGCTGGTTAAGATGGAGGAAGAACAATGTCCCAGTTTGTCTGATTAGTTATCACTCTATCAGTGAGATGTGCCTCTTGAAATTGTTCTTTTAGTGCTGTGTCTGGTTTGCTACCTCACTCCCTGATCACTACTCCCATCCTTAGCAATTGTATTCCCGACCTATTTATATAAAGATTCATAGAAAGCTTGTACCACATTTCCCATTTGTACAGTACAGGAAGGCTAGAGAGAAGAGTTGAGTAAAGAATTGCTTGCCCCAGCTGAGAAAACACTCCTAGGTGTCTTTCCCCTGATCATTAGGTCTTGTTATAAAGAAGGCCCCGAGTGTATTTCAAAATAATTACTCTCCCATTTTTTTAATGGGATTTCTGGAGTTCGAGTTCACAAAGGTGTGCCCCCTAAAGACTACAACCTTGAGGAAATTCTCCCTCTAGTCCACACACAGCCTGCAGCAATCTGTCATAATTCATATTTAAATATTCTTGCTGATTCAGCATCGCAGACACTTCTCCAAAGAAGCATATCCTGCCTGTCTCTTTGTTCATGGTCCTGTGTCTCAAGAGTATGAGATGGTAGATTTCCTTACTCCTTCAGTTGTCTGAAGAGAGTCTAAGAAAGGTACTTGTATTTTAATGGGTCTACATTTTTCTTTAAAGGAAGACTGTGATATCTTCCATGTTTTTTACATGGAGAAATTGAGACCAGAGTTTTATTGGACTTAAAGGTTTGATCATTTTAGAAAGATCAAAAAGCATGTTGTTTCCCCTGCCCTTCACTTTGGATGGATTTCCTTTTTAGCTTTCATTACGATGTGAATAATAACAAGGGTTCTTATGATCTAGCTCTGCTGACAATGGCTAAATAAGGTGGCAGCCCTTTGCTAGGAAAAAAAATCACTGAAATAAAAATAATTTTGGCTGCTTTTTCACATACAGGAAAACTTAGAAAAAATAATGTCTACTTTCATTGCCAAACTATTATAGTTATGATTTAATGCATCTTAAAAATTCCAATTGAATAAACTGAATAATTGGCTGTTCTTTCTAAATTTGGAAAGGTTAATAATAATAAAAAGCCAGAGGCACAGTTACCTGTCACTCAGTGCCATTGTTTACCTCACCCATCGATATATATGCTTACAGCCAGTACTATAGAATTTATTTCAATCATAAAACAATGAATTAATAATTACATTAAGAAGACTCTTTAAAATGAAATATGATTTCTCTCTCTCTCTCTCTCTCTCTCTCTCTCTCTCTCTCTCTCTCACACACACACACACACACACATACACACACACACATCAATAGAAAAATCTCTGGTCAAAAAAAAATGGGGAAAAGAATTTGAAGATTACAGGAGAAAAATATAGTTGTATTCTGGTTCTTTTTATTGTTGCTTTTATGACAAAATGTCAAGAAATCAACCTAAGGAGTTAAGGGTTGATTTTGGCTCACACTTTGAAAGTATAGCATATCAAAGTAGAGATGGTGTGACAGTGAAAGTGGCTTGAGTTTTGGCAAAATGAACAAGAAGTAGTTGGCAGCACTGCATCCATAATCAGGAAGTAAAGAAAATGAATGCAGAAGCTAAATGTCACCTTCACAGCACTACACACTGGCCTCTCTGCCTCCTCACAATGAACCCAACCCTGACTGGCATTACCTGGGCTCTACAGTCTTCTAAAATACAACTCTGAAATTCCATCTTATCCCATCAGAATGGGTAAGGTCAAAAACTCAAGTGACAGCAGATGCTGGCGAGGATGTGGAGAAAGGGGACTACTCCTTCATTGCTGGAGGGAATACAAACTTGTACAACAATTTTGGATTCTATCTGGCACTGTCTCAGAAAACTTGGAATAGGGCTTCCTCCAGACCCAGCTATTCCACTCGTTGGAATATACCCAGAGATGTTCCAGCACACAACAAAGACATATGTTCAACATATGTTCAGAGCAGCCTTATTCATAATAACCAGAACATGGAAACAGCCTAAGTGTCCCTCAGTAGAAGAATGGATAAAGAATCTGTGTTACATTTACACTATGGAATACTTCTCAGTATTAAAAACAAAGAAATCCAGAAATTTGTGGATAAATGGATTGAGCTAGAAGTGATTATAATGAATGACTTAACCCAGAAGCAGAAAGACTCAAATGGTATGTACTCACTTATAATTGGACACTAGACCAAGGGACAAGTCCCATGAAAGATTTCGCTTACCAGGAAATGGGGATAGATGTGAGGACAACCTATTGGGAATCAAGATGAGAGAAGCATGGGAGAATGGGGAAATAGAAGGATCCAGAGGAACCTAGAAACCCACAAGAAGAACATTATGATGGGTGGATCTGGGCCCAGGGTTTATGCTCACACTACTGCACCAACCAAGGACAATATGTGCAGTAAACATCGAACCCCCACTCAGATCTAGCCAATGGACACGACATTCTACACAGTTCAGTGGAGAGCGAGGATTGACTCTGACATGAACTCTAGTGCCCCATATTTGACTACTTCCCCTTGGTGGAGAGGCCTGGTGGCACTCAGAGGAAGGATAAGCAGGCTACCAAGATGAGACTTGACAGCCTATGAGCATATAGTGGGGGATGAGGTCCCCCTAGGTCACAGACATAGGGGAGGGGAATGGGATGAAATCAGGAGGGAGGGAGGAATGGGAGGATACAAGGGATGGGATAACAATTGAGGTGTAATCTGAATAAATTAATTAAATAATAAAATAAATAAATAAAAGGCATCCAAGTCAAAACAAAAACAAACAACCAACAACAACAATAACAACAACAAAACCTTGATCCAATCCTTCATGACCTCTGATCTCTATGATTTGCATGACTGCAAAATTAGCACCGCATGGGTGGGCAATGCTGCCAAGTTCTGCTGCCAGCTTGAGATTTAGTCACACTGTCTTCCACCATATTTCTGTATTTGTGGTGATCTATGTATTTTGGTGGTTGAACCTAGGAAAACAGTTACTTAAATGGTTGGTGTTGAGCAGGAAACCTTCTTCACCTACATAATAACTAGACTGCCTCCTTTCAAATGAATTTGCATTATTGTAAGTTGAAACCTTTGTTGACGGATGGTCTTGCCATCATGGCTCCTCTTTTTGTCCCATGGAGACACAAAGCTTCTCTTTAATAGCTCTACCCTCTTAATACCTTTAGCTGTTTCCTTTGAATTGGCCCGGTCTGTAACTTTAAATATCAGAGAAGCTTCTTTCTTCACCAATCTGCACATTTTTTCTTTTCTTTCTGCTTTCTTTCTCTGTAGATATCACTAAGGGTAATGAGAAGTAGCCATGTCAGGTGCAGATGTTATGTTGGCAGGAAATTTCCTCTGTTACACAAGGTAACTTATTACTTTTGGGTTTATCTTCATTTGAAACTATCAGGACAAGAGGAGAAAGGAATCTGACACATTGACAGAATATAGCAGAAATAACCTCCAGCCAGATTCTCAGTGTCCTTTTTATTGCCCTCTGAGAGCTGATATGCAGTCTTGACTTTCTGCCATTCTCCTGCTTATGTTTGTCCATAATCCCACCAAACTGGCCATTCAGTTCCTCTTACGATATTGAGGGTGTCCCTTGCACGTAACTATAAACTCTTCAACATGCAGTTCCAACGGCTTACAAACTACATGGTCAGCTTGGTCACAACACCAGTTCTCCTCACATCCTCCAGTCCTTGGAACCAATTTTCTGTAATAGTTACTTTTTTCATTGATGTGACTGAATTCAGAAATACAAGAGCAACTTTATAGAAGGCAGGGTTTGTTCATGCAAAGTTCATGAAGCAATCATCCTGGGGAAGGCATTGTTCTGGGAGTGGCTCAAGCTATGGCAGAGGAGACAGGAGGCAGATAGTCTTACTGCACCCATAGCCCGGAAACAGAGAGAGCAGCTTCTTTTTTTCATTTCCCTCACAATTCAGTCCATGGCATAGTCTTCCCACCTTTCTGAAGTATGACCACACACATGTCTAGAGGTGTGTCTCCCAGGTGATTCTAAATCCACTCAAGTTGACAATGAGGATTACCATGAGGCTCCTCATATTTTCATCTCATTTTCTTTGTTCATTTCTTAGTTGTCAGGGTGGCTCTAATTACCTATATCTACATTAGCATTGTGCATAGTGACAGCAGTGGTTAAATTTTTGAAAGAAATTTGTCTTCCCTGTTGGAGGCATCCAAATTTTAAAGACCCAGAGAGTCCACGTGTTCTGGGTGAAATCCAAACGAACACAGAGCTTCCGAAGCAAATACTTAAGCTCTCTGTATACGTTGATAAAAGTCCTGAGTTCACCTCAGACATCACATCAACAGACGGAAAAATTGTTTGAGACAAGGTCATATTTGAAATCTCATCTTAATGAGCAGTTGCTGGCAAATGGGGCCTTTCAGGGACGAGGGGGCTAAGGTTCATTGATGGGATTGCTATCCTTGTGAAAGAGATTTCATAGAGTTCTCCCACCCTATGAAAAGACTAACTAACTGGGAAGAAACTTGTGTATGAAAAAGAAAGCAAGTTTTCTCCACCCACTGACTTTGGTGAAGCTTTGATATAGCACTTTCCAGCCATCAAAAAAACTATAAGAAATAAGTGTTTGTTGTTCCTCATTCACCAGAGCTATCTGTTGTAGTTGTCACTGCTATTTTAGTAATGGCAGATTTGGTGAGCTGAAACCCAAAGCAGCATAGTAAAGTATGTGAGAAGTAAAGTGTGAGCATAATAGACAGGACTCTGAGTGACATGTGCATGAGAACCAGCTAAAGCAACATAGTCAGGCCTTGGGACACTAACATGACACTTTAAATTACTATGCATAGAAGGTGACAGAGTACTTGCTGTGCGATCTGATCTTAATCTAATGGCAAATTGCCTAGGTGTTTATCAGTGGCTTGATCTAATATTAGGGCAGCCCTGTTTGCTTTAATTCCTGGTGCTTCTCTCTGTCCTTAACTGAGAAAACTCAGGCCAAGCAGAGTCAAGAGTGATCACACCTACAAAGTGAGTCCAGGACAGCCAAGGCTATACAGAGAAACTCCGTCTTGAAAAAGCAGAAACAAAAATAAAAACAAACAACAAACAAAAGAGTGGTCACACTAACAACATTTAGATACTTAAACCTTTCCCATATAATAGATCTGCAACTGCTCATTTATCACCTGATGAGCTTTGCTCTCTGTTAAACAAATAGAATAGCAACAGTCTCTAGAGCCTGTGACAAGACTCAAAGTCTCTCGATACAACTTTTAATTCAACATTTATTAAACTATTTGACAGGCCAGTAATTGGAAGTATGATAAATTCTAAAGAGAAAATATCATCAATAGATGCCAACCTAAAATGACTGAAATATTAGAATTATCAAAGACTATAAATCATTTATTATAACTATATTCTGTGAAATAAATACTAGTCACATAAATGGAAAAAATGTATTTTAGAGAAAGAAGCAAAACAATATAAAAGAACAAAAGTAAACTATATAAGTGCAAATATAATCTCTGAAAGATTAAAAATTCATTGCGGGTAGATCTCATCAAAATGGGCATACTGGCATAGTCAATGAAATAGAAGGCCATCCAGTAGAAATTACTAAGACTGATAGTTTTTTTAAAAAAACATTTACATATGTTTTGATATAAGCCCAAACAATTGATTATCATTAAAATTTAGGGTCCTATGTAAACATTAGGTCTACCTTTTAATCTTCTATCTTAATTTAGGTCAGCACAGCTAAATAATGGTAAAATGGTGCATTGACATCATTTCAGCAAATTTTCTTTATTTCACACTTCTGGGCATCAGTATAAAGAATTCATAATTGGTTGAAGTGGGGCAGGGGGCAAAGTTTTATCTACTCCACAGGCAGCCTCTGTAGGATACTCTTTGGATGAATTCCCTGTGTTTTTCTCTCCCCTGGACTTAGAAAGTTCTGTCTAAGCAGAGATTATGTGAGGCCATAAGTCAAAGGTGTTCACACTAAGTTATTTCATGTATTTCAATATTTTCCATATAACAGATCTGCGATCGTACCACAGGATAGTTTAATGTGCATTAATGTTCATTGACCATTAAAAACATGGTCAGCGCTGTTTGTGTGAACTGGTGTGTAATGATCAATTACTGACTGAAAAAGACTCATTTATCACAATGAGTATTACTTACGTAGTGAATTTTGAACTTAAGAGATAACAGTACGTAGTTCAAGTAGTCATAGTTAACATAACTGGGTGCTTGAAAGTTATGTTGTTTGAACTCATGTTGCTTAACTTAGTGACTAAAATGTGTATATATCAGAACTGCATTAGACAAGGGCTTCCTAAACACACACACACATACACACACACACTCACACACACACACACACATCTCTTAACATATATACTGGCCTTTTTAAGAAAATGTGTACACTGCCTAAACACAACACACACACACACACACACACATACACACACACTAACACACACACACTCACACACACACACACTCACACACACACTCACACACACACACAAACACACACTCACACACACACACACATACACATCTCTTAACATACATACTGCCCTTTTTAGGAAAATGTGTACACTGCCTAAACACACACACACACACACACACACACACACACACACACACACACACACACCATCTCTTAACATACATACTGGTCTTTTTAGGAAAATGTGTATAGAGAATTTCTGGTACCAAGGAGCAGCATTTGATTCTTTTTGTGGCACACATTTATCATTGTATTTAATAAATCCTATATAGCTAAACTATGCATCTTTTCCAGTCCTATGGAAAGTTAATATCTTTCTTCCAGGACAGCTTGTTTTAGAATTATTTACACTGTTTTCACTGAGTTTTGTTTTTTCATTTGAATGTGATATTCCATGTATTATATCTTCTTTTGTGTCTTCCAGGAATAGTTTTTTTTCTGCTGTTGTGGTAGACACACATTCTCATGTTTATGTGTGTACTTTTTCTGAAGTTGCTTTTCTAACTTAGATATACAGTGACTGTGGAATCACTTTGTAGTTGGTCTAAAGCAGAGCTATAGCTTAAAATTTTTAAAAATATAATTAGCTAATTGACCGAGCAAAAAAATTAAATGATTGGTTTTCCTTAAGTCTGTATAGTGATGGTTTTTATATAAATCTGAGTTATGCAATTCTCAGATTTCTAGTCTGTCCTATTGATCTAGATGAATCCCGATCACATTATTGAGGTGCTATGATTTCATCAAGCTTCGTCATAAGGTTGATGTAATGAATTTCATTTTTTTTGCCTAAAATTTTTAGTTATTAGAAATTCTTATTTTGTTATATAAACTTTAGAAACAATTATGTCAGAATTGTAGTGGAAATTTTTTGTCGTTTGGTTAATTCTTTGGGTCTTTGTTTATAAATGTAGCTTAAATTATATAAATTATATCACTTTATTGATTATAATAAAGACTTACAATTTTCTGTACAAATTTTTTACAATCACCATTGTTTGATAATTTCTTTGGTATCTTATAGTTTGGTGTAAATTGAAGTGACTATAGTTTTAAAGATCCTTCTAATTTTATTATTTTATTTCAACATATAGAAATGTTATCAGTTCTTGAGAGTAACAAGTAATTAACTGAACTGTGTTCTTTTAATTTTCACATATTTGAAATTATTTTGAGTACTTTATGAGAAGTAGAATAATATTAATTGATAATAATAATCCATTTTCTTTTTTATTGTGTTTGTTTTTCCTGCCCAACTGCATTGTATATGATTTCTAGCTTAATATTGTATAGAGGTAATAATGGCAAACATCCTGACATTTTTCTACATTTTTTAGGAATGCCTCTTAGTTTTTAAAAGCAGAATACAGCTTTTGTGTCAGTGATCAATTTATGTTATATGAATGAGGTGTTTTCTCCTTTTTTAAAATTTATATAAATACTTGTGAAAATTAATTAAATTTCATCAAGGCATTTTTGTTTGAAATATTCATATGACTTTTCACCTTTAATCTTCAAAGCAACATACTAAAATATATATCCTGGAAGCAAAGAAAGGCCATGACAATATATGAGCGTCAACAGCCTATTGACTTCAAATGCTTGCACTTGTAATCCAGTGACTAATATGTCCATGTCAAGAAGCAACCCAGAGGTCATGATTCTGAGGTAAATGTAGTTAGGAGCAGACAGGCCAAAGTGAGTTCCTTCTGGTTGAGTCTCTATAATGATCTTCATCTATTTCACATGAAAGGCTTATTTTTCATTAGTATCTTTGCTTTTTTCCTTGTGGGTTATTTTGTTTGTTGTGTTTGTTTTACTCTCTCTTCAGACAGAGATCCTATGGAAGAATAATTCCCTTGCGTCATGGGAACTAATAAAACAATTTAGAATATCTCATACGGTTCATATTCTTATATTAAACTTTGAACTAATGGATTCCAGCTAAACTGACCCATTGAGTAGATGAAATCCCAGGCATTCGGGTTCGTCAGTCAGTGAATGCAAGCTCTGCTAACCTAACCTGCTGGAGTCCACTTGCAAATGGCCCCCATCCATGTTTTCCTCCTCCAGAGCCTTGCCGAGGGTCTCTGAAGCAGTCTCAAGCCTGAACACAGCTACTGGAGTGTGGGCAGACATAGCTACTGTCGGTTGAAAGCACCCTCCCCTGTAAGATTGCCCTGATAGCAGGGGCAGCAGACAGGTAAGATTCATGTACACTATATGGAGTCTCTGGGCTCTTTCTGGACACAACATCACCTTAGAAGGAAAACAAAGAACAAAATGGATGATGTTAAGCAAGGCAGCAGAGCAAACCTCACAGCAGCGTTACAGTAATCTTTCTCGCTTCTGTGCACTTTCTACTGTGTCCACACACGAGATGGGAAGACTCTCAGCCTGCCAATGAGCCACACTTCCCTTTTGAAGGAACCAGGGAGGTGCAGTTGACAACACCATTCACTTTCGACTATGGAAAGCAAAGAAGAGGCAAACTCTAACCCATCTCAGTCCTATGGTGGTCCTCCAAACAGCTAGCAACATACACAAAACACTCTGGAAAAAAAAAAACTAGTAACTGTTCTAAGGTGAGAGGCCTGAACTTGCTTCACAGTGGTCACACCAACAACCTTTTTGGTTGTGCTCCATCGGCTTCCAAGCATGGTTGGAAAAACTAAGCATGCCTCTTTAGAAACCCATTTGCGTCTTTATCTTCTCCATTTTCAGCTAACTTGCACACCATGCAATTTTAAATACTCTTTTGTCCCCGCTTTCCCCAAAAAAATGAAACAGAGTTGGGAACAAACTAGTAAGTGCTTGGTACATTAGGCTTCCAGTGGAGAACTTACGAGAACGGAACAAAGCCATTTCTTCCATAGCCTCAAACACAGAACTTCTTCGTCAGTTTCTTGCAGAAGGAAATTGTGTGCAGAAAGATTAATCACCCGATAATCTTTTCTCTCAAACTGTTCTTGGACTTTCCCCAGGAAGATACAAACACGCAGCTTTCCATCCCAGACAGGGCTCCACTAGCAGGTCAAAGAAATAACTCCTCTCAAGGCTTCCTTAGTGAACCACTGAGGGTATTGTGGTTACACAGAAAAGCATAGGGATGCAAAAGCAGCCATATTGCTGAAAACCCTACCCCAGCATGGATGATGACTTTTGGAAGCTTTGTCCCTGGAGCAGCACCCTGCTCAACTTGCAGGCAGCTCCACCAGAGATACCACAGAGCATCTTCTCTCCTGAAGCAATTATGTATAGTACAGCTTTTATCGCCTGGGGGCTGGAGGGGGAGGGGCTTCTTGTATGAGCTACCAGAGTCTTGTGAGTTTCAAAAGCATCTGGATTCTTATAATCTTGCATCTTCTCTCCAAGAGGGAATATTTCAATTTAGAGGAAATAACTATACAACTCGGTACTAATGGTGCTTCTGAAAAATGTGGTATTGACGCTAAAGGGTTAGCTGCGGACACTATGAGGTATACGTTACTGAATTGAGATCAAAACACTGTGGAGGTTGTAAAAGATGGGCCACTTGGCTTCTGTTTAACACCCACCGACACACGCACACACACACACACACACACACACACACACACACACACACACTTTTTTCTTACCCATTCTTTATGGTATTAGTCCAAAAATACTTCAAAATTCAGAAATATTAACAGTTATGTGCTTGCATTTTATTCCTCAAGAAAGTAGTCTAGATTTGATTCTTCAGCAAAGAGAAAGCTAATAAGACCATAGGCATGATTGTATCAGTACATGTAGCATGTATCCAAAAATATGTGTGAATATGTTCACACATACATACATTAAAAAAGGATTACATCATTTCAGGTGCGGAGGTGGAGCGATGGGTATGTCAACACATTGTTATGCATTTACTATCATTATCACAATGAATCATAATTATAAACAATCACCAATTTACCACAAGCCAACACCATAATGGTGTACAAACAATATGTATTCAGAAGAAACTGATTCGTGAATTTTGATCTCTGCCTAGAACTGATAAGAAGTAAAACAATCTCTGCTTGTGCTTGGCAATGGTGGTGAGTCACAGTTCGAGTCAGTCATGTGACCATAAGAAAAGGGGAATCAAGAAAAGGTGATAAGCCCCGGTCTTCTGTAATGTAAGGGTAGTAAATGTATCTTATGCTCAACAGTATTTGCAGCTTCTGACATGCGTTCTGGGACATGACTCTTCCTAATCAAGGACCACCAGCACTTCTTTTTTCTCTCTGAAGATCATAAAGCAGGCAGATATCAATCTTCCTCAATACAGGTCAAAATGTTGCAGACGCTAAAACAGAAAGAAAAAGACTACTGCGTACTCTGAAGTTCTGTTTGTTGGAGTTTGATTTTTCTCGTTTTGTGGGGGGTGGTGAGAAAGCAAGGCATTTATTTTTTTTTTTGCAGCCTACTTATAAATTATCTATCACTGTGGGTAGTGTGTAAGAAAAGCCTACACTGCTGAGTGAAATAAAATCTGTACAATGTGAGCTGAGGGACGCTGGGGGAAAGACACACTTATAATAGTCATCTGCTTCATAAGCTTTCACTCAGTGCTGAGATTTTTATTGCCAAAGTTTAATATTTTGAGTTTATCACTGTCCCAGTTAGAGCATACCTAATCCAGAGAGAGTAGGATTTAAAGCTTTTGTAAATTAATAATATTTTCATAAAGTATCTTATTAAAATCTTCCCAGAAGGTAAGTTTCTGTGTGTAAGGCATGACAGAGACGTGAGAAGTGGGTGATGGTCAGGGCAGTGCATAGTGGGGACCCCACTGGCCCAAAGGCTGACCCAGGCATAATAGTAAAAGGGGTGATTGAAGAAAGGAAAGAACTGTGTGTGTGTGTGTGTGTGTGTGAGAGAGAGAGAGAGAGAGAGAGAGAGAGAGAGAGAGAGAGAGAGAGAGAGAGAGAGAGAATTGTTCTAATGCAAAATAAAGATGATTAACTATATGGAGATCATACTTTTATATTTACATTCATGAACAGAAGAACAGCAGGGTAAAAGTTATAATGAAATCAAGTGCATTTGTAATTACCATATTCTACTAATAAAATCAGAAGGTGCTGTATGTTAAGCAGCAAATGAAGAAAATTCATTGTCCTTTAGTCCTCATAGTAAAATGACTACAGATTACCAGGTGAGGACTGGTATTTTTGGAGTGCTTTAAGCTGGTAAGATATGTATGAAAGGCAAGTATAAAAATCTTCATTGCATATCAGACAACTGAGACCCCAGAGGAGAGAGCTGGGCTAATTAGGAGCTCAATATTATTCTAAGATCACAATGCCAATCTGCTGATTTATAAGACTAAATGTAACATTCAAGATAAGTGGAAATCAGCTTGTGTGCTTGCTGTAAGATATTGGTATGGGAAGCAGACTGGTGTAGGGAAGCAGGAAATGAGTGCAAATTCCTGCAGATAGGGATGAAAAGCCTCACTCTGCCATGCACCCACCTATGATCTCACTCGTTTCCTAACCTCAGCTAATGCATTTGTTTTATCCTCTCTGTAAAATAGAGGAAATAACACTTACCTTGGCAGGTTATTATGATGTCATGTGAGCAAAGAGTATAACACAATATTGATACCATTTAGACCCACAGTAAGTGGTAGGCTTTTATCATTACTGTTGTAATTCAAATAGATGATGACATCAGTCTCTGACAGCCTGATGTGCCTGTCTGACTGACAAGGTCCTTTTTTTCTCCCAGGTCTCTGTGTTTGAATAGAAGCATAATGGTGTTTAATGAGTTCTCAGGCAGTGGATTACCACCTCTACATTCTGGCATGCCTCTGATCCATGCACTTGCTTTACTATTTAGTCATAAAGGTTAAAGAACTATAGGAAGATTACAACAGCTTGGCTTTGTAGTGAAGTACCCATCAAAATTAAGCAACCTGCTATCCTGCTCAGACTTGGGGGCTCCAGTGCCAGCTTTGCAATCCCAGAAGTTCCAGTTTACCATTGCGTCGGTTTGATTGCAAACAGCTGGAGATTTTCAGCCTAACTTAACGTGAAGAAGTTGTACTCTGATCTTTGTGTGAGGTTGCTTTCCTGGCACTCATGGGCTGTAGGTGTGGATGTGATTGAAGAATCGGGAGACTTTAAGTCTTCCTCAGAGACCTCTGCTTCCCCTGACACCCATGTGTTCTGTGCGCCACCAGTTAACTAGAGAAAATGACATTTGAACAGAGGGAAGGTGACTACCAAGAGAAGTGTTTTCATGCAGACCTCCACCGAAGCAGGGATTCTGAATGACCTTGCTAATTCACAAAGAATCACCACAGTTCCGTAATTCAAAAGCCTCTGTCATCACAACACTGGACAGTAAACTATGCTATGCCAACACATAACTACATTGAGAATTTATTCACTGCACATATCTGTGGAGCAGCAATTCCACTTGGACTGGCCAGATGGTGCCAGCTTCAGCTGAGTCCAGCTTTCTGCCCGGGAGAGCTGCTGTGATGAGGGAGACTAAGTCAAGTTTCTCTTCTCCCTTCAGTGGACGGATGTTGTCTGGTGATGTCAGGCAATCAGAAATGGAGTGACAGTGCCATCGAGCCATACGTATGTCATGCTCATTAAGTACATCAGCATGGTACATTGAATTGCCAAGCTCGCAACCATCCATCATGAGAGGACACTTGAAGTTGACCGGCAAGTGAAGAGTTCAGGCTACTAATGAAAACCATTGTTCAGAATTGCTCTTTGTGACTCCACCATTCCTCTCATGACTCTCCAGTCTCATCTCTACATTTCACAGTGGCCTTTTTCATGATGTTTACTGATGGCCTCTGTTTCTTCTTGAAACACTTTTCTGATTAAAATATAAGCATATTGTTGAAAACTTACAAAACATGCAAAAATATCACTCAGATATCATTACCTTTATAACATGAATTGTTTCAGACGTTTTGGCATGCTGTTGCATTAAATGTGGTGTGTGCTTTCTGTGAAATGTGGAAAATACAGATCACAGCTATTAAAAAGATTACAATTACCTAGAATTTCAACTCCATGAAGTAATCTCTGTGAACATTTTATCACATTTCCATCTGGTATTTTCTACCCTGTGTGTGTACATATTTGCATACAGATTTGCATATATTATACTGCATGCACAAACTTATATCCTGTTTCTTTCTCTACTTTATACCAATAGCATTTCATCATTTATAATTTTTCAAAATATTGATCTTAGTGAATATAAGTCTGTTGGTATATTCTAAGTTCTCTATTCTTCAATTATCTACTTCAAATATCTACTCTTCCGTAAGAGATTGTAGAAAATAATAGTTTCACCTTCAACTCCGAAGTTCTTACATATGCCAGGGTTTGTCCCTCTTCTGGTGTGCCATGATAGAGTTGCAACTGGTATTTTATTAGCACTTTTGTTTATCAATCTAATTAATCATACCCTAATCCTGTGAGTAGTGTGAATAGGTTAAAGGATATGATTGTTTTGCTGTTGTGAGGCAAGCTGGCCAAATGCTTTTATAAAGAACTGTATCAACTCATTTGCATCACAATTAGAAGATTCTTTATCTTATTGGGTCTTTGTAGGCATTGAAGACTGAATTTCAAAAATAAGTTCTTCCTTTGATTCCATATTTTCCTTTAATAATTGAATATATTGCACATATTTCCATCTTTTGTTTATTTTCTCTTATTGACTATGTTAATGATTTTATTGACTAACATGTGTTTCATGTTCTTAGGGTTTTAAGCCACTTCTGCCACACATGGTATGATGCTTTCTCTCTTTATTACTTGTTGTTTATTGTTTTAACAAGAAGTGTAAGATTTCATTTAGTGGAGTCTATTGATTGCTTCCTTTGTGATGTCTCCCATTAGTTTTGAACATGGTCAGTTCGCCTATTTGTTTTGAATGGGAATCTGTAATTCATAAAGTTTTTATTTTGATGTTCAGTTGGATATGAGGATTGAAATTGGTTTGTTTTTCCTCATAAACAAATCCTACATTCCTAGCACCATTTATTGAATAATTGACCCCATCAGCATTGATTTATACAGCTTCTTCTGTCACATCTTAACCTTGGACATTCTGAATGCATCAGGGACTGCTTTCAAACTTCTTGTTATCAGTGGATCTTATCCTATATTTGGTGGGCAGAAAGACCATTTATAGTCTTTAGTTTTGTAGGAGTGAAAAATTATAAAGAGAAACATAATGATTATTTTTTAATAAAAACTCTGTACTTCCTGTATTCCCAGATCTAGCCAATGGTCAGAATATTCTCCACAGTTGAGTGGAGAGTGTGATACGACTTTCTCACATACTCTGGTGCCTCACATTTGACCATGTCCCCTGGAGGGGGAGACCTGGTGGCACTCAGAGGAAGGACAGCAAGTAGCCAAGAAGAGACTTGATACCCTATGAGAATATATAGGGGGACGTAATCCCCCTCAGGAACAGTCATAGGGGAGGGGAATAATGGGAAAATGGGGGGGGGAGGAATGGGAGGATACAAGGGATGGGATAAACATTGAGATGTAACAAGAATAAATTAATAAAAAAAAAAAAAAAAATAAAAAATAAAAACTCTGTACTTAACTCCTAACTATGCATCCTAATGACACAAAAGGAAGCCATTTGCTGTTTATAAAACTCAGTTTCCCCACTTGCCGTATCATGCTACTAATATCCTTCCCCAACGCTACTTCGTGAAGCTGTATAATTCAGAGCAATACAAGAAGATTATTTATTGTAAAATGTATTACCAGTGTTAGTTCTCTGCTGTTAGAATGGATACGACATTGGCTCTGGCCTCATTTTAAAAACTCTCTCAAATATGGCTGGTTTTGAGTTTATGTAAACACAAAAAGTGAACAAAGACACAAATAGCATTGCCAGACTTCTGCTCTTTGTGCTTTAGAGATGTACTGATTCATCTTGAAGACTGTTTCCCATTTTTGTTCTATATAACTGGAAATCAATGCTGTAAACACTGAGTAGGATGAACATTAATTAATGAGGTCATGTATAAATGTTATTTGATGGAGAAGAAAAAAACTAAAACAGTTAGTGGGAACTTTATAAAAAAAATCACTTAAATGGTAGGTTAGAAAGACTACAGGCACAAAAAAAAAAAAAACTGGTCTAGAGAAACTATTCTACCATGAGGAAAGAAGGAGCCGACAAAGTGACTTTCCATTCAAACCCATGAACTCAGTAGTTGTGAGAATATGTAGTGATACACAGTAAAATGCCAACCGTCACCAAAACAGCTTCCAAAGAGTTAGGATAGAATCACAAAGAAATGACTTTTAGTTATATTTCCCTTTGATGCTGTAAATAAAGTATCTTCTGGCTGTAAGAATTTTTCTCTACGGTCCAAACTGATGATAACCTTCATTGATGGAATGGAGTCAGCATTGGTCCTACAATTTCTGGGGAGGGGATTCCCTGTGGTTAAAGGCAAGAGGAGGGATCAACCCATGTGCTCAAGGTTGAATTTGCTTAATGAACAGTAAAACTCATTTTCACATATCACCACATACTTATAGTGAAAATTCACTATAGATGTGTCGATTTGAATTCAATAAACGATGTTGCCATTAGATACATTGAAATAACTGTTCAGACTTCACTTTCTGGTGGCTTATCTAGGCATGGTAATATGTAAGGATAGAGCAGACTTATGTTTTTTTTACCCACGTATCAAAAGCTTAATAAAAGAAATGAAATGTATATTCATAAGCATAATGCAAAATAGAAAGTTATAGATGGCATAAATTCAATATAATATAAATAGAATATCCATGAATACAATGGGAGAGAAATATATAGGCATTGGGAGGAAACATGGAAAATAGGGGAAGTGATAGAGAAAGATGTGGAGACAGAGAGAGAAGCATTGGGCATAAAAACCTAGAAGATTTCCGACAGCGATGGCATATGCCCTTAATCCCAGCACTTGGGAGGCAGAGGCAGATGAATCTCTGAGTTCAGGGTCAGCCTGGCTACAAAGAGAAACCTATCTTGAAAAACACAAAGCAAAGGAAGAAAGAAAAAAAAAAACAGAAAAGAAGAAGAAATTCTAGAAGATTAAAAATAAAACTGAAAGCAAAATTCAGTGTTAGACAGGTTCTTGAATATGGAGTTATAGAGGACATCTGGGACTTCAAACCATCACTGGAGAAATTCCAACCACAGAGAAACTAGAGGCATCATGAAGATTCTGGGTCATCTCTTGTTGACCGTCTACACTGTGTGTACACCTACCTCCCATTTACCTTTCTATCTAGCTAAGTACTTGACACAATTCATACATACATACATACATACATACTCTTTTCTTTTCTTTATTAAATATTTTTTATTTTTTACATATACATTTATATTTTCACATATATATATATATATATACATATATGTATATATATATATATATATATATATATATATATATATATATATATATATATATATACAAGAAACTGCCTATATTAAGAAGAACCATAATACAATCAGGAACTTTATAAATGTTACATTCTTAGTGTTTTTGGCTATTTGTATTTGGCAGCCTTGAAGAAAACATCTTTCCTATCTTGGTGAGTCTAAAATTCTGAATGTAGATCAATATCTATCATATCTCATCACTATCAACTTAAAACATCTATCTAGACCTAAAAACATCTTAACCTCTAAACAGCTAAGCTTAACTATAAAACTAAACTATCTGGTCTTGAACCCCATCAGAGACTGTAGAAGGAATAAAATTGATTACCTTATAATACTGGGAGTGCAGTTAGTAGCTTTCCAAATGACAAGATGACAGAGACAGTTTGCTACCTGAGCAGTCACCCAAAACTCTCTACAATGTTGGAGCATCTTCTTCAGCCTTCTGGACCAATATATCTGACAGACATATTTGTGAGGAGGAACTATTGGGGACTTGCTTACCCTGTCTTGGTAGAGTTTGGCTGTTGACTCTGCCTGCATCCAATCTTGCCCTATTTTAGACAGAATTCTGTCTGTAGTAGAAACAAGAACATTTTCCCCAGTGGCTTGTTTGCCACATTTGAAGCTAAGTGAGCCTTTGTTGAATTTAGCCACGAATCAAGATACTCCATTGCAGAGAAATAATATGCACAGAGGGAAATGTGGGAGATGAGACAACAGGCTACCATTATTCCCATGAGTGATCATTGCTATATCAAATTATTTCTATGACTTTCAACCATCTGATCTATAAAACAAGGAGGGTGAAGAATATCCCTTCCTGAGCTATGGCTCCAGGATTCATGAGATGAAAATTGTGCTTATTGCCATGGAATCATGCTAGTTCTATTCATTAGGACAGCTATTCCTATGTAACAAACACTGTCACTGACGGGAGGGCTTTTAATGCACAAAGATCCAGATGAGGCGTGATCAGGCCCCATTGCCCTGCAGTAAGAGGTTCACTCCTGTGCTGATCATACCAGCCCAGTTTCTCATGTGACAGAGAGTCACTCCAACAATCCTGGGTTCTTTATCTCATGGTGAATGCTGAGTTTCTCTTGAAGAGCAAGTGCTTGCTGTGTGGGCTTCTTGATACCTCCAAAGCTAACTATAACTACTAGAAAAATAGAAAAATAGGTAATGATAATCATTATTTCTTCCTTGTCTTCCTCCTACTCTTTTGGCTTAAATTGTGCTTTTAGTCTAATTGTCAAATGACTTGTGGTGGTATCATTACACGCTGTCCTGAAATTGAGTAGTGATTAGAAGAAGAGATACTATTTCTGAAATGATTTCCCAGGGTTGACTTTCTCTTTCTGTCATGTCTACCATGTATATCCAGTTTCATAGAATGCAATCTTGTCTTTTTTACTTCCTTTTGGGGGAAAATTCGGGGATTTTGCAACTACAGTGAGATATCAGAAACTGAAAGTTCAGTTTAAACTAGACATAGTGGTACACACCTGTAATCCCAGCACATGGAAAGCTGAAGCAGGAGGATTGTTTGTTTGAGGTTAGCCTGGACTGTATATGAGATTCTTAAACAGACAGTTGGACAAACAAAAGGCTCTTCATACTGAAAAGCAGACTCTGGGTTTTGAACTCATAGGCCTATGCTTCAGTTCTGGACTCAAGCTTTGTCTTTTGTGTGACTTTGAGACAAATGGTAGCTGCTGTGACCCTGTTTGCTCATCTGCAGGAAACAAGAATAAAACATCTTTTAAGGCCTGAAAATGAACTAGATCCCTAAAGGCTCAAGTACTGAACTCAGGTGTTGCTACCTTGAGAGGTGCTGAAAATTTTAGGAGTCAAGGTCTAGCTGGAGGAAGTAAACCTCTGGGGACCTGCGTTTGGAGGTTAGACTTGATAGCCAGAGTCTTCCTCTAATCCTGTGGTAGGTCTATGATGAGGTGTGTAAATTCTACCATCTGTGCCCTTGCTATAATGCTCTGTCTAGCCAGAGACCCAGAAGCAAATGGGTTGGGTTGATGCAGCATCAGTTGAGAAGCAACTGATAGACTGAAACCATGAGTCAAAATAAATAAATATGCAGTACCTTACATTGTCCTCCTACATACGTCAGTTACAGCTGTGCAAAGCTAACAGTGCCCGTATATCACAGTATTGTGGTTACATACATAGTGTGGGTGAAAATCTTTCACACAATCTGCAAAGCATCAGATACATGGAAGAGGTGACAGTGACAGTAATACAAGTGTCCCCATGTTTACTTTCCTCCCCTAATATTTACTGCTTAGGGTTGGACATATGGAGTCTGACCTGAACCAGTTTCCTAGCTGGACTTTAGAAGGTTGTCTATCATATAAAGCTCAGATATTTCTCTAAGAACAGCAGATTTCTGCCAGTTCAAAATAACATCTTTTGTGTTTTTTCTCTGCACAGCCTATGCTCTGGCCCACTCTGCTAAATGTATACATGCCTTGGGTATACATGCCCAAATAAACAGTGGCCTTTTCTGTCCTAATGGGACTATATGTTATATATTCACCCCAACTCTCTATATGAGCCTCTAATTCTCTCTGCTGATCACCTGGTTAAGTGCTCCCAGAGGCCTAATCATCATTTCCTTATAAAAATATCATCACAGGGCACATAATATCATTAATATCAGTAAATATCATTAACAAGATTAAGCATGCACCACAAGCCTGGGGTTTATAAATTATTACATTAGCTAATATGTTTTAAGCTAATATTCATTGGGAGCTTACTATGTATCAGGCAGTATAATCGATCTTGTTTCATTTATTATTAAGAACAACTCCAAAAATTAGGTATTATTAGCTGCATGTGATAGATGGAAAATTTGAAGTGCAGCAAAATGATGTGACTTCCTTGCTATTCCTAAAACCACACAAACATGCTGCCCTGCCATCTGCCTCCAAGCTCCAGCTCTTTCGAGCTCACTGTGGTGCAGGAGGCAACTGTTCAGTGGTTCTGCGGAGATGTATAAAGTCTCATGTGCCATATACTAGCTGGACTAGTCACCCTTCCATGTGTAATTACTTTCAAGGGGCAGATACTGTGCCATTTGGGGACAAAAAAAAATAGAAATAGAAATGAGCAGAGCTCAAATCATCCTTTGCTAAGAGCCAAGAGAGAGAGAGAGAGATTTAGAGGCTCAGGATGAAGCCATCCGAACAGGAAATGGAGTTGAGGCCCATTGGCTGACCTATATGCATATCACCAAGCCAGCCATAGCTTCCCAAGGCTGTGGCTTCTGGATGGAGAAGTTTGTTATATAGCTAAACACCTCAGAGTCAAATGCCGGCCAGTGGTCAGGAAGTAACCAGCTGTGGCATCAAGGGCTTACCTTCATTGGGATATTTTTCGGTTGATTAAATGTCCCAATTGTGGCCAGCTGCTCCCTTGATAAGTCAGTCAGGGCCCTGGCTAGTGTAAGAACAGAAATACTGCCTGTCAGGGGAACCTTTCCCCTTATGCATATGGTGCAGGTATGGACTGGACGGCTGTGGGTGGCATCACCTGCCTCCTGCAGGTGAAAAAAGGAATCTGAGTCACTGACTACCTTCACATTATTCTGTCCTCTTAGTCCTCAGTGACATCCCAAATCCTACGGTTATTTGTGGTCATCAGATTGCTCAGTTAAGAGTAAAAGTGATCAGGGAGGTTGTAGCAGAATAATAAACCAGACGGATCCAATCTGCAATAAATCACAGCTATAAACCAAGTAACCTCAGTCAGGAAGGGCAAGGGTAAAACTCTGGGCATCGAGTGGGATTCTGGAAGCTCATCTTGCCTGTGACCCTGTGGTGGCAGCTGTGCAACACAACCTTGGAGTCATCAAGATAAATTCATTCTGCTAATTCTCTAGGGATAATAAATGAAAAGTGCTCAGATTATGAGCTTTGTGGAGTAGGAGCTGATTACCACAAAGGCCTAGGTCAATCAGGACAATAACACATATCAAAGGGCTGTTTGTCCCTCTCAGGATGCAGGAAAGACTCCCATCAGATTAGCACGGCAAGCTGGTTACAGTGAGTGACATGCCTAGCTTGTCCTCCCACACAGTGTTCTGTGTACTTCTTCTAATTAGAATTAGCCTTTAATTGAAGGCTTAGCATTCCCAAATTTTAAAGATAAGGAATGTCCTTTTATATATGGCAAACCAAGTTTAAAATATATGGGTTGCTTATCAAATTGATGCAATTTAAATGTGACATTATTGCTAACATGTGTGGCAACTGACTCAGGTGCATTTATTTGTAAAGGGAGCCAACACTAAATGTGTTGCTCAGAAATAGACAGGCAGACACACATACATACAAATGGAGGGGGGAGAAGAAAAAGAAGAAGGACAGGACAGAAAGAGGAGGAGGAAGATGGAAAGAGGTAGAGGTGAAGAGCAGAACGAGGGAAGAGAAGAAACCCTGTTTTAATTTTTGTGAAATCAGTATATCGAATAGTTAACCTATTCTAAAAAGAAACTTAGGAGAGAAATAAATCATAATTTAGAACCAAGTAGCTTTGTCCCTCACCATATGTTCTCCATATGTTGAGAGTTTGAGGGGCTAAGAGGTGGTACTTGGTGATATGAAGTAATGAAATCTTCCCTACAAATGTTTCCGAAACAATATTACAATTAAACAGCAGGACAAAAATACAGCTTTAGATTACAACTGGAAACACAATTCCAAGTCAGTGAAATAGCAATTTTTATGCTACATAATTAAGCAATTGTCCCTATGGGTGGTGTTCTCCATGTTGGTCATGCTTGATCATGGCCCTGCCCTCTGAGGCCTGTGCAGATGATGTAATCACTGCTGGCCGGTTTTCACACCACAGCCTCTACTCACACTCTCCGACATGAAAGCAGGGGGTTTTCATGAGTTTACCATGGGCCCTTATGTTTGGGTTGTGAATAATTTGGTTAGAAACTGTGGGCCATCCAATATTCCTGTCCTCATTTTGAAATTGATAGCAGGGTCTTTTTAGGCCCGTGGCTAAGGATTGATGGGGATCACAAAAGACCATATTTGGAATGACACTTGCCCAGTGGAAAAATTTAATGATTTTAATTCCTTTACCATTTATCTAATCACTTTCTACCTAAGATCCTGTCCTTGCTCCTTGGGACAAACCACCAATAAATCACAGAAATTGTTACGTGCCAGAACTGGAGGGACACTTGGATGGTGTCTACAGAATTCATCCCTCATATTGTAAGGAAGGACACAAGGGATGAGAAATAACAAGGACACATAAAGACATGGCTGAGTCCATGAACCTGAATAAGAGGAAACCAACCTTAGATGAAGCTAAACAAATCAGAAGAGTTAAAGATCCCAGACAAGAAGAAAAGAGAAGGGCATTTTCTTTGCATTTCTCCCTACCACTTCAGTGTTAATTAGTTAGGACAGCATTTGAGTTTAGTCTATTGTAGCTGACATTACTAAACCAAGGGACTTAGTCTGAGATTTCTTTCTGTGCTAACAGCTGGGATCATGAACCTAGATGTCCACTTCTTGCAAGGCATATTCCAAACAAAACATCAGCCTGAAAGAAGACCATTAAAAAGGTGGGTGTTTTGTCTTCTGTGTCCCCCTCAACTTTAGAGGGAGCCTCTGCACACATCTACACAGAAACTCAGAAAACATGTCTGTTGGATGTTATGTTGTTTTGTTTTGTCACATATTTCAGAGGCATCAAGGATCTGAGAGCCACAGACCATGTAAAGACCCATTCTGTCAAGGTCGAGACAAGGACAAAAGACTGATGGAGGCAGAAATAAGGAGAGTGCTGCCACAGGAAGCTTCAACTGTGCAGGCCACAGCCCACATTGAACCTGCAGTCCCTGGTGCACCATGATTAACACATCCTCTTGCTCATACCATTTTTGTTCGAAAATCTATGAAGTCACTTAACTAACCACCTTCACCACACATTCTTGGGGAAAACAACAGAATTCTTCAGACCACACTATCCTTCATGTTTTGCTTTCTCCCACACTTGAAGTGTCTCCAATTTCTTAAATGGCTTTTAGTAATTTCTGTGGCTTCCATGCCAGCCTCTCCAGAGATATCTTGTCAGACAACAGCACTTGGCAACTCTGTTGTCTTCTTTCCTCACAGGGTTACATTATTTTTTATTTCTTACTCCACTTCTTTCTAAATGGTGTCATCGGAGACTGACAGAAGCCTGAAATGATTTGTTGCGATTCCACCGGCGGTAAATGCCTCTTCAGACCACAACAGAGTAATAGCAGAGCTATGGCTTTCCAAAGTGGAATTTTTATCTTAATGTTTGAAGTATAATCTTAAGAGAAGAAAAATGCAAAACAATATGTAAATTACAATTGGTAAAAATGTATTTGAATGAAGATAGATGCTAGGAAATTATAAACAGAGGCCTCAAGAGTTGTTTTGGATGGTGGAATTAGGTAAGGGTGATTGTTGTTTATTTCTCCTGTTATTACTTGTAACAGCCTCTGCCCCGCCCCTCTTGAATTCTAAAATATCTCTAGGTTAAACAAAATTCAACCAATGAGCTTTAATGAAACCTAGGTTTGGCCTTATCCAGAATTATAAGCATAATATAGCTCCCCTCATCCAATTATTAAGCATAATTAAAGATCATGAAAGGAAGAGGATCTGGGAAAGTAAATATCAAATCGTTTAAGTCCCAAGGGAATCTGAAAAATCACTATTGACCACTCAAAATGTTGCCTTTCCGGGGCTTGGTAGCACTTTGGAATCTGCACTCGCTAATTACCACTGTCTTTCTTCAGTGTTGGCTTACAAGGCTGATTACCAAGTACAGGGATGCGAAGCACAAGAAAGGTAAGAATTGGATCATTGGGGAGCTAAGGAGACTCTGTGCTCGCATTTTATTTAGAAAGTAAAACAAAAGCAACAATCAAAGTTACATTTCTCTTGCTTTTCATCTTTTCTCCCTCCTGTACTACCAGGTTTTACATAGGCTCAGCATTTCCCTCCTTTAGCTAGAGGAAGACAGACCCACCTTTTTTATTATGTTTTTATCCTCTTAGATTTGGGTACCGTGTGTCTGGAGTCTGATCATTCCATAACCCTAGAGGGACCTGCGCCAGCTTAAAATATCACCTTTAAAGCAGCTCTTCCACATGGCCAGTGAGCAAGTAAAGCTGCTTTGTTACCTCCGATGCTGCTGCTTTTATCTCTTTAATTGAAAAGTTTCCTCTCTAGACAGTCCAAACTAAACATGTTGGCTCTGGTTAGTATGGTATTCCAAGAAGGAGTAATACAGAGGGTGGTGTGTGTGTGTGTGTGTGTGTGTGTGTGTGTGTGTGTGTGTGTGTGTGTGTATGTGTCTGAAATTCCCCTGATTCTTCTGAGGGACAGAGTGTGGCAATGGAGCCTTCTTTCCCTGAGCTTGAGACAATAGATACTCCAGGAGCTCTATCTTCTTTATCCTCTCTGATTCTTCACCCTGCCTGTCTGTCTGGCAGCCCCTTTGCTCAAAACTCCTGTCTTATCATAAGGAAAATGAGAACTGATTCTATGTGCTAGCAGTTAGGGATTCGCAGTCGAGTACATCTTTCATTTTCTCCAGCAATTATTTATTGAGATAAATAAAAGACCTTAAATGTAAGAATTTCTTTACATCAGCTTATGATAAACAATACAGGAGCTCTGGGCATCTTTCATAGTGTTGGCTCATGGATGCCTTCCTGGATATACCAAATGCCACCATTGCTGTCTGGGATTCTGACTGCTTTGAACAATTGAAAACAAGTCATGACTTGTGTAACTCTCTGCATAATATCTGTCTCCTCTCTGACTTCCTAATCTCCACATGACCAAGAAGTAGTCAGCCTTATGCACTACTGTGCCACAACACATGGCCCAGGGAGTGGTGGATACTGATTGAAGATGCTTTATGCAGTCAGTGTGATGTGTGAAAGCACAGAGAAACAGCTTAAATGAGAACTTTCCTGGTTTTGTCTGTATTTCCTCTGGAGAAAGGACTAGTTGTTGCATGTTCAGAAGATTGCTGTCACCAACACCGTTCGGGTTCATTTCCTGCTTTACAGTGCTGGAAACTTGGCTCTACACTTTCCCCCAAGATATAAGGGCTTCAAGTACTGTGGAGCCCAGACTCTTTCCCGTTGTATCTGTAGTTCAGTTAAAAACACATCCTAGAACAAAAGAAAGCAAGTGTGTACACTCCCCATTTGGCACTGCAACTACTGCTCATGTGTCTGTTCTGTAGACACAGCATTTTCATTGTTAAAGATCAGAGTCAGGAATGGCAAGCACATGGCTACATGGTCCTCCCGTTGGGTCGCACTGAGTGGACTGCAGGGACACGAGTTGATACACTTACTGTTCCAGCAGAGTAGAGAGATGAATCAACAACTTTAATAAGAGAAAACCCAGCTCTACCTTTTCCATTTGCCTTTCAGGCTAGAAAGGATTTAAATCCAAGAAAGGAACATATTTTGTGCAGGTATTTTTTTCTCTTCTCTTTGAAGAAATAATAACAACTGCCAGATGCCTTGAGCAAGGACTCCAGAAGGTTCTGTGTCCTGTTAAAAGAAACTGTCTCCTGCTGCTGAGACCAAGTCAAGGACAGAAGTTCTGACAGTACAGAGCTTGTCACTTTCTCCTTGTAAGACCATTATGTGGTTAAAGAGATACAAGAGACCTTTACAATGTGGTGGAAAAAACAAAATGAAACAAAACATCCTTGCCGTTTGTAAGCTTCTGTACTGTGCTATGCCTCTGCATTCAGTTCTAAGCCACTAATAGTACAAAGTCCAGTACTTATCCTCAGGCCTAGCTTTCTCCCACCCTAAAGGCTGCAGACTCATTTTCAACTGCATGGATTCTTCCTCTTAAATCCTATAAGATCGAGATAGAAATTTCTCAGATCTGTTTTGTCTATTATAAAATTGGAATGGAAAGATATGAGGTTAAGTGCAGACTCTATATTCTTTCTCAGTGCCTGAAATCCAGGGATTCAAATATAAATTTACTTAGAACTGGTACTGAGAGAGATCTAGAGGTCATGTTGGTAATAAGCCAAACAGAAGGCAAAAATGCAGCCATGCCTGCTTGGTTCAACCTCTGTGGACTTCAGAATCATGGAGCTCGAGACAGAGAAAGGCCCCAACTCAGCTCTCAAGGAGTCAAATGGAAGGGGCAGATGGCTTGGATTTATCCTGGGACAAATGAAACAATTACCATCTGAATAGGAAATTGGTCTACATGGTTGGAAAGCAAAGTGAACCAGAAGTATGTATTTCTTGCTCATCACTGGGAATCATTCTATTCTTTGCCTAGAAATCATTAACACTGCTTTTCTCTTCAAAAAAAGCATCAGCTCCAGGAGTCAATCTTTTTGATAGTTTTATTCACAGCTCTATCTGTGATGTCTAAGTAAGGGCCTGGACTACAGGGAGCAGTCAAAAGCGTATATTACATGAACAAACAAATAAATGAATGGTTTATTTGCAACCATTTGTCACACTTGCATTTTAAGATCAATTTTCCAGCAGGCTTAAAGTAACCCACCAAGCCCCCTCCCCCTCCCTTTAAAATATCTTCTCCTTAGGCCTTCCTATGTGGTATTGAGATTGTGGTGAGAAGCTTGAAACTCAATAGAATTAATCCTCTTAATCACACATTCCTCTCATAGGCCATGTCTGGCACCTCTGCTTTCTTTGAAGACATCTAATATTTTCCAAGCCCTGTAGAGTAGATACAAGCCAATCAGCTCAGGAAATATTCATATGCAAACACTTTACTTGGTACACAGGCATATGTAGTTGCTGAGGGAAAACTACATTAGCAATTGTAGCCCCTATTAATCTTGCTTTCAAACCCACTGTGAAGGCAGGTTTGATAATTCTAGGCAGAAATGCCCATGGCTTTGGCCCCAGCATGCTACCCTCTGCTGTAGAGAATGGTGCACACTTTGGACAGTCACACATGGTACTAAGAAGCAAGCATCCAAGGGCAACACGTCCCAAGGCATCTCTGACTGTACTACTTCTAGACTTGTCTGTATTATCACAAGGATAAGTATCCAGAAGTAGGAAGACCAACAAGGACCAAATAAAGTTTGTTAAATTTAGATATTTGCTCCCCTAAAATAAAAGGCCCCTGAATTTGATTACTATAATACTTTTCTGTTAACTAGGTGTGGTGCGGAATGAGAGAAGATGTTGGAAGTTTCTAACAAGGTTTCACACGAATCCTTATTATTTTTACATGAATGGCAGCCCTCGACAGTTAAGGCATCACAGAGAAGGTAGAAAAACAACTTCCTTCAAGCCATTGCCCCTGTGTTTTCAGAGCAAGATGAACAGGTAGGCAAATGCCCAGCTAAATGGGATGCTGCAAGACTTTAATTTGAAAAAAGATGTGAGAAAATGATGTAGGAAAGGTACCAGCAAGAGAGAGAAAACAGTGCCTAATTCAGTTCCTCAGTGAACATCAGTAAAATGAACTGTCCCTTTCCTCACCCCATTCATTTCAGGAAGGTATTAACTCCACACCTACCTGGGTCATCTAAATAGAAATGTGATTAAGTTGTTGAAATCATTTTATTTTTAAAAATGGATATTCAACCTTGGAAATTTATTGTAAAACAGTCCTTCATTGGCAGATTAGCACACAGCATTTAATAAATGTGAAAGGTCTTTAGAAGATTCAGAGATATAAATAAGTCTATTAAATGTAAAAGGTTTGGAATCTTAAATTTTTCATGTTTTGACATCAGTCTGTTCTGACTTGTAAATCATCATAAGGTTAAGAAATGTTGTTTTGACTCTGAGATGCAGAAAGACAAATACAGATTGATACAAAATATCACAATGTGTCAGGAACATGAATAATATGATTACAGCCGGCCTTCATGCAGTAGCCTATGCTTTATTTTCACCAGTATGATAAATGCATGTAGCTGAAATTTGTGAAATAATAATGTGTATATATATCAATGATGCTAATTAAAACCTATCTCCAGTTGTACAAGAAATGTTAATACACATCCCCAAGCTTCAACTTTACCATTTTCAGCATTCAAAGAAACTTCAAACTCATATATAACCACCCTCTTTTTTCTTAGACCTCTGCTAATCATTTTCCATTTCCAATACAAAATTACCTCAAGCTGTTTTAGCCTGGAAAATGTAATTGCTGTTTTTCTGATTGTTATTGATAACGAGTAAGACTAATGCCAGCACTTCTCCTCTGTATGCTACATACTTTGTTTCTAGGACAGTCTGCTGCCATTGAGAGCTGTTACCTTGGGAAAGTCCTGAAACCTGCACTCACTTCCTCCTCCAGAAAAACAGAGAAGTCATCCCAGCCAATCTTGAACGTCTCTGCCAGACTGAAAATTCTAAATGTCTGTGATCTATGACTGTCACTCCTTAGTCTCATTTAAAAGACAAGGCCAACTTTTGATCTGTTTTCCTCCCTACTACTGTAATTATTATTGATCTTTCAGTAATACTCTGTCCAAAGCCTCTGGGAATATCATAAAAAGGAAACACGAGTACTATGAGAAAACGAAACGGACAGAAGTTTCTGTAATGATGAATATTTTATCCCACTCTCTGGTCAACGCATTGCACTGCATTGTGCTCTGCCTGACGGGGAGGAGGGGCAAGCTCTCCCCTTGGCCGGGGCACTCTGACCTCATGGGAGGAAGGGGTATTTCCACATCATTCTATTTCCCGTAGTCCTTCTCTCCATACAGAAAAGGAGCTCAGCATCAGGGAGGGCTGAGGAAGACAGCAATGCCACAGATGTGCCCCTTTTTTCTTTTCTTTAACTAGCCTGTGATACTCCTATGACCAGTCATTCTGCTTCCATCTTTCCTGACATCAGTATGAGTCCGGCTTGAATCCATTGGCCATGGAGAAGGAGGAACTTGGCTGCGAGCGGCTTTGGCTCTGATGCCTTTGCAGCTCTTCTCAGCTTGATTGGCACAGCGTTGGATAGCAACACCACCCACTTCTTTCTCTTTTTGGCCTCCTGTTTCTACCAACTCTCTCTCTCAGTTCCCCTAGCTGAGATATATAGAGGTAAAACCCGACTCCATAGCCAGAAATTCTGAGCACAGATGAAAACACAAAACTCAGAAGATTTTAGCGTTTTCCAGGCATCTCAAACTGCAGACTTGGCCTTGGTCAGAGGTCCCTTTTTAACGAGGAAGGAACGCATCCTGACTCTGCTCAGAATGGGATCATAAAATGGTTCTGCTTCTAATTGTTCTCAATGTTTATGCAAAGGGTATGGGAGGAGATACAGCTGACAGTTTAACTGATAATTACAGAGTGATTAAGCCTGACATTTCCAGCGAATCCAGTGAAAAACCTACTCAACTTTGGAAGGGTCAAAAGACCAGCTACCTTTCTGAATTTCAACACTGCAATGCTTTTCTGGTTAGTAGAAAGTGGAATATTAGAAACTATTCTCAAAATAAAAAAAAAAAAGATTTTATGCTAATGGACTGTTAAACATTTAATGCTCTGTTAACAAATGGTTATTTCTCCATTAAGCACCATCACGACCTATGCATAGTTTATGAACAGTCTTGTTGTCCTTGAGAGAAATCATATACTGTATTGACTAAAAATAGCAACCACATGAGGAACAGAGTGCAATTTGCATCTGGAGTTCAGCTGACATCATCTAGCTCAGAAACTTGCTTCCAGGCATCAGACTCAGGAAAAGGCTCCTGAAATCAAGGCAGAACTAGTAGAAGGGATCAAGCCCCCTCCCTTGCTGGAAGCTGTTTGAGAATTGTGATGTCTCTTTAACAGTGAAGTTCACTAGTGGGCTTTCTTACTTTTTTTTTTTTTTTTTTAACTTTATCCCTTCCTCCTTTGTTTGCATAATACTAGGGGACACACATCTTCTTTATCCATTAGGAACCAGTCTCCCTTGTATTTCTTTCACCTGAAAGAACCAAGCCGACCAGGCACATCAGAGAGCTACTTTGAATAGTATTTAAGTAAGAACTCTTTTTTAAAGGTTTGGAGACTGAGGGATACTCAGAAAGGAGTTTAGAGACTCAAAACCTGGTCCTGAAGCGCACCCCTGATAGAGGTTGCATGAACATTCTAATCCCAGATCAGTATTCTTTCTTTCTTTTCTTGTCTTTTGTTTGTTTCTTTTTGTTTGTTTTATCTTTTGAGACAAGGTTTCTCTGACTAGGCCTGGCTGTCCTGGTATTGCTCTGTAGACCAGGCTGGCCTCGAATTCACAGAGATCCACCTGCCCCTGCTTTTCCAATGCTGGGATTAAGGGTATGTGCCATTATTACTTTGCACCAGGTACTAAGGTTGCATTGGGTTTTTAAGCATTGCCTCCTTCAAGAAGCCTGTAATGATTGCTGCAACTATTTCACTCTGAATTGACCAAAGCGCACATGTCCTGATCTTAGAGCCCTCACCGCTTACCTATGTTAGATGTAAAAGGCTTTCATTACAAACAATGGAGAGGAATCATAAGGAAAGACGATGGTACAGAAATAAATGGAGCCAGAGAAGGCAGACTGGCCACTGTGATCTCAGAGCTTAGTTAGGAATGTTCTTTAAACTTAATTTGGTGTTACAAATATACCACTCAGAAAACAAAAAGAATCTCTCATACCCAGCATCTAGTGGAGCTATACCATCACCTCATTGGGTTCCTTTCCTAAGCTGGGTCTCCGCACTCTTCCTTCAAGTGCCAACACCTTCCAGCAGTCCACCAAGGCCACCAGTCCAAACATAAACTGGCATGATCAATACATATAGCATACATACGCATATCTCCCATATACTTAAAAAAGCCAAATTACTCGAAATGCCTCACACAATGGAAATGCTATGTAGCGTTTGTCTACCTCATTGCTTTGACAAGAAGTTAATGTCTATCCTTGTTCGGCTTGATTGAATCTGCAGAAGCAGATAAAGCAGATATGGAGAGCTAACTTGACCCCCTGAGATACAAACTACTGGCTAAAGTATTAAATCAAAACTCCTTTAATCTGCAAGGCAGCCCCTATGTGTGGTCAGTATGTCCTGACACTCCCTGCCTTGTACTTCACATTCCAGTAATATTGAAAATTTGAATCCTTCTCTTTCACTATGTTATCTTAGGCTGTATCATCTTCCCACATTAGTTCTCTTGGGCTTGATCCCACTTTCCATCCTTCTTTGCCAGGATAACTCTTATTTCAGACTTGTTAAAGTTCTTTTTTATAAAACTGTGTTTGTTTCTCAGTTTCTATCTTAAGCCCACTACCACCACAATAATTGAGACTTTAGTATAATATTTGTTTAATAAGCTTCAAGACACAACAACTGAGCAGTTTTAAATCTATTATTAACCCTCTAAGCTACTCTGGCTTCTTCCCAGTGTTAATCCCAGAGATACTTGCGCTTTATGGTGGTCTTTGATCAGCTTAGTCTTCCTTCTCTCTCCTGGACCTGTCCCAGAATCCCCTACTTCCTCCTTTAACTCCTCTTCCCCTGGCTGGCAGGAAGTCTAGCCCTATTCTCTCCCCTGCTCAGCAATTGGCTTTAAGCTGTTGGGTTGGCATATCAGGACTTAATTGGGAAAAAGTGTTTACAGAACATTGAGATGGAAAATTCTCAGAACAAGGATTGCAACCACATATGAGGGGTACAGAAATGAGCATTTGAGTTTCACAATAACCTTTTGTCTACACAGACTTCACTGAGTGATTGTCCCTTTATGATAGTTCCACCTCCAAAATAAGGCATCTCTTGATGCTTTCCAGTTATCCCCACAGCATCCTTGTCTTTGGTCATACAGCCAATTGAGCAATGGGTGTACCAAATTTGGGGCCTATGATTGCCAACTCTTAGCACATCACTATTACCTATCTTATAAGTGTTGTGTGTAGAAAAGTTCAGATGGCTTAAAATCTCCAAACCTGAAGTGTAGACCTGTCAATAGAGGGGGTAATATTGAAATTATCCAATAAGGGTTAGAGAAAATATCCCACCATGCTTTACCAATCTCTGTAGTCAGAACTCTATGTCTTATAAATAATACATATAATAACACATGTTCTTCTTTTCATTACTATCATTATCAGTGTCACAACTTAAATCTAGAGGTTTAGTGGTTAGATTTGAAGTGATAACCTCTGGTGACCCTATTGTAATGTTCAATGCTAAGACTGGAGCATGAGGATGTGTTTGTCTTGTAATTAGAGTTCCAGTGTAGAACAAGATAATTTATCAAGACCCTCTATGTCAGATTTCTTTATGTACTTTTTAACTATGGGCTTGCTTGGTGAGTCCTGGTTTGGCTTTGAGATAAATATGTGACTTGGAATTTAGTGCAGTGTCTTATCCGTTGTTGTTCCTGTGCAGTAGTGAGGTGCAGCATTCTTTCCTATGAATTCCTATTCTTCTGCAGAGGTACAATCTATACAATTTCTGACTGGGGAATAACCCTGACATGAAATACACAAAACAAAGTTTTGATACTTTTTGCAATTCTTGGTCTTATTATTTTTCACAAAGTTTCTAAATACTTTCCTTGATCTTATCTTCTAAAAGAAATATGTATTTATAAGACAATTTGTGTCAGACACTGCACCTAGTACTTTAATACATCATGTGCACAATGGCACCATCTCCACAATCCTGTGCTGGGGACTGCGCTCAGATGTATACAGTAAGCACAGGGTGTTCTCTAGCTTGTTTTTCATAATTCGAAGAAGCCCATTCACAGAAGGCAGTGTGAGAAGGACAGGGAGGAAATACCCATTACATTTTGTGCTACCAGGTAACAGCACCTTGACAAAACTATACTAAGATGAACAAAGAAAGAAAACTATAGAAAGCACAGAGCAGCCATGTCTACCATCTTCTTTGGGCTTGTTACTATCTCATTCTACATTCTGAAGCTTGGAGCATTTGGCCTGGACTCAAAACTCAGATGTTTGCATGTTTTTTGTCACCCTCTTTGGTTTAGTTACTCTCATGCTTGCCTTTTAGAGACATATTTATTTTTTATTTATTAGCACTCTAACAGTTTAGGTTGCTGATATTTCTCCACTTGTTTGGCTATCAACTACTATATAGTTTGGGTAGTCTGGAACCGACTCCATGTTTCTTTAACCTTATTAATTTCCAGAGCATAATTTTTCATGATATCAGCAATACATTCCGACATGTTAGCTGAGGTGACTGCACCACCCAAGTTTCAGCACAACGAAAAGATTATTTCCAGTATGGCATGAACATATATGATCACCAGGCTGTTTCACACAACTTGAAGATGGCCACTGGATTAATGAGTGCTGCACTTGCAATGTGAGTCAGGTTATGTTTCCTTCAAAGCCAGTCATTCTTTTCATCACAGCATGCTCAATACTGCCTTCTTCATCATTTCTTTCTCATTCCCAAGGTACATAGTACCTTGCATATAGGCTTTGCTCACGTGCTCGCTTATTCCAGTGGTCTCCAGTCCCACCTGCAAGCAATCGAGTATCAGCACTTAAGGTGAATATGCAGAACTTGCAGCACACCAAGCCTCCTGGGCAAGGGAACACCTGGCTGGAATCAGAATGTTTTACTTAGCTCCCAGAACAGCCACATGAACAGTTGCAGCAATTACCATGTCACGTTGGGGTGACTCCTGCCTTGCCAGTTTCAGTGGACTAATGAAACAAGGAATCCAGGAGGGAGTAAAAGATCTCCATCATAAACTGAACCGTTTTGCTGTTTTGAACTGTTGCCAGTTTTTATAACAATTTCCATCTTAAGCTGGCTCAATACATATTTAATGAATTCTTCTATAAAACCTTTAACAGCCCTCAATTCATTTCAAGTGGCAAATGACTCAGCAGTTTGAAATGATGAGCTGGATGCAGCCTGTGTATCCATTACTTAAGAAGAAAGAGTGGTTTTGTTGTTGTTGTTTTGTTTTGTTTTAATGATCTCTCCGAGACAAGGATTTCTCCTAGTGTTGACATTCATGCAATATAAAAACCCTCCTGTCTACACATCCTCTTTCTCCCAGGAATGTGATTAAACAGGAGAAAAACTGTGAGTTTTCTATAACAAAGAGTTGTTATATATACATTACAATTTCATGTTAGCTGGGTTTTTTTTGTCATAAGAAAGCATCTAGCCTTAAAGACCTCTTTCCTGTGCATCAGTTCTGAATCAGCCAGCAAGCCTGCTGGTATTTCTTGCTGGGGTGCTACAGAAAATACAAAGGGAAGCTGGGTGAGAGCTTTGGTTTGAGATGCTTTCATGCAGTGGCAGTACCAGTAAACAGACACATCTGATCTGAGAAATGGCTGGTACCACATGCACCATGATATTCCAAATAAAAATCTGAACTCCCAGCGAACGTGAGAGCAAAAGGCCCCTCTTTTACTGCAATGTTTAATACTGGCCATCCTAAGGCAGTGCCCCAACCTCCCCATCTTTTCACATACTTGTATGTAAGCAGAATAACCCTTCCCCAAAGCCCTCTATCCTCTCTCCAGCCTCATTTCTATTGTTTACTTTTTTCCCATGTTTACTCTTTTGGTTCCTGTCCACTAGTCAAGAATGTCTAACTTGGGGCCCTTATATTTGCTGTTCACGCTAGCTGGAATTTTATCTCGTTTCCCAACCTCAAGGCTTTATTTTAAAACTTTTTTGGCTTCAATTTTACCTTATCAGTAATTCATCGGAAAGCATCTTCTCTCATGGGTTGACAGGATAGCTTAGCAAGTAATGTTGCTAGAAACACCTAGAAACTTGAATTTGATCTTGGAATCCATATAAAGGTTACAGGAGAGAAATGATCCATAAAGTTGTTGTCTGATATCCACATGTGAGCTGTTAAATACACACACATACCTGTGCCCGTACACATGTATCATGCACACAAATAGACATAACATCAAATAAAATTCAAAACAAAACACGAAACAAGCCCCTCAAATCACACTGGATAACATGCCTACAATTTCAGCACTCAAAGGCTGAGACAGGAGAATTTCAGGTTTGATGCCGGCTATGGCAAAGAATGAGACCTTGTCTCCGGATAAAAAGCATTCCAATATTCTCTCTCCTTTGATCTGTGTACTTTGTTCGGTTGGATTTTTGTTTTTGTTTTATCATAGAACGCACCACATTCTGACTTGTTATAGTATTTGCTTACTCCAATATTATGTAAAAATCCACGAATACATAACATCCATTTGTTTGCTGGACATGCTTTGCTAACACAGCCTGCAACAAGGTAGGACTGACTTCTGGTTTGCATCACCCTGGCCGTGTTGGCCCAAATCTATCACAGCAGTCTGTACTGCCCATCATCCCGCACTCGACCGACCATTTGTTATGTGACTGAATAAGGAAATGAAATAAACATCTGTGTGCACATGTGTTCTGGGCCATACAAAACCACATGGAACACCAAGATTCACAACATAAATGCAAGGGAAAAGAGGGAAATCCTAGTCCAGCTTGGTGCTAGACTATCAACTGATTGTACCTCGTACAACACAGTGAGTTCTCCAACCCAAGCAATATTCTATTACAGAAAACATAGGCACCATTGAAGCTTGTCCTCTTCAACCTACCTGAGATTAGGTTAAATGGCTTTATCCTATGAGATCCAGCAGTTATTACAGTATATTTGATAAATGTGGTTTCCAACGTAAATCTGTTTGTGTGGTCCATTAGAAACCTCTTCCAAATCCAAGCTCCCCCTGCCAAATAAGCAAGTCAAAACAGGGCAAGCGATAGCAGACCCATGCTGTAATCAAAGCCCTCTGTAGTGGAAATGTGGTTCTGCATCTCCCAGGAACACAGGTCTCCAGGCCAAGAAGGGTGGAATACGGAACTGAGATCTGTGCCAGAACATCTCTGATTTATCCCGAAGTGCAGGAGAAAAGTTATCTCTGCAGAAAGTGTTACTGCTCTTTTATCTAGGCTGCCAGCACAGGGCCAGGTGGCAGCAGACAGTGCAAGGATCTGAAACTCAAGGGCCAGGCCTGACTCAGGTGTATTGGTGGCTGCTTTGGAAACAGCTGCCTGCTTGCACCCGCTCTCACAGATGGCCACTGCAGTGTGCTGAGGAACACAAGAAAGATGGTTTCAGCAATCCACACTGACTAACCAATGAATAACAGAAGCTTAAGGAGGCTGGACCAGCTTCAGCAGCGACCAAGGTGGTTCCACTGTGGCTGCCTGACCAGCAGTCAAGCCTGGAGGTTCAGCAGCAAATTCTTTGGAGAGGTGAGAACCTTCTTTCTCAGAAAAAGTGAACTGTCTCAGATGATCTTTGATGAAATAGATGGTGCTTTCCCATTTATTTCTTATGAAGGAGGGACTTATAAACCTTGGGTAGTGGGAGGAGCTTTGAGGATGAACATGTGTCATTGGCTGGGACTAGGATGCTGGCAATGCTGTATTTGCATGGGGAAAGATAACAGTAGACAAGCTCACGTGACTGACCACTTGTAACCTTCATTGACCAGCTATAGCCTTGAGTAACCACCTGTAACCTTGGAGCTGTATCATGCATTCTTGAGGCAGGCACAGAAAGCATCCAGAGAGCTTTCTACCATAGATTTCATTCTCAGGATGAGATTTTAAGCCTCAGTTGTGAGATTTCCAGGGTTTGAACATACTTCATCGTAGCAGTTCCATGCCAATTCCTCTGAAGAAGCAGTCCACAAACCCCACATGGAAGCAGCTTCCAAAGGCAGAGGAATTGCATACATATCTTTTCTTATGCCATTCCTTGTTTCAGGAGGATGCCATTCCTTCTCCCACCCCCCCCCCCCAGCCCCGGGATACATTACAAGGTTAATAGAAATAATTACATCATGTCCATCATTGTATATGCATCTCCAAGTTGTATAAACTGAGAAAAAAGGGCATTCCCATTGGAAGTCAGATTACAAAAGAGAAAACAAAAATTGTACATGGTAGTTAATTACCTCTCTCCCTTGTTGCTGGTTAAGGGATGAGAGAAATACACCAAAAGATGATAGCAAGAAATACTCAGTTCTCTTTGTGGAAACCTGCTCTTAGGTGGACTGCATATTTTTTAAAAAAAGTTTTCAGCACTGTGGAAACACAAATCTGTTAGTTAAAGGATTAACCAACAGGGGGCACTTAGTGTCCAGTAATATTCCACATGTGGCACTGCCTCATTGCCTTACAAGAAAATATCCAGCATGATATCAGGCTCTGGTCTCTACATGATGGGTTCCTTTGTGAGTGCCTTTTCATTTGATGCTACCCAAGATACAATTCTATTATGATATTTTAAACATTCTTTCAGAAAGAACTCTTTCTGCTTCTGCTAATGAACTGAGTGGATCTGAAATCCATGTATACCCCTCATTCAACGAAGGCAAATTTTGTTTTCTAAGCCATTATTATATGAGTCACTAGAATCAGAACTTCCAAATCATCATTACCCCTTTATAAACCTTGCAAGATCCACCAACTGTTTCCACTTCAGGGATCAGAGAGATGCCTGGATACATGCCAGAGATGAAACAGATGCTCTGGACATAGAGTTCAGGGAAGGAGCAGTGCCCAGTATTCCAACTAGAACCAAGTCAGTAGACGTCTGAGACCTCGTGCAGAATCACACCCACAGATCTTGTCTGCCTAATCAGGATGGAAGTCACGTTTGCTGTTGCCTTTTTATGTGTGTGTGGCTAAAATCAAGTAAAATAAAAGACAATTGAACAAGACCTGGTTACTTTACTGTACAGGAAGGACTCTGATTAATGACAATTGCTTTCCTAGCTCCTCTAAAACTCCTCAGTCAGATAGAGTCACAAACCCTTCCACTCAACACTAGGTTTCTACTAAAACATTCCACAGCAGATAGTTTCTCTTTTACACGAGAACCCACATCTTAACTCATGCCACACTTTTTGCCTGTGGTTCCCGTGGCCCAGTGTCCTGGAATTCATTGCTTTCTGAGGGTTTAACTCCAACCCTCTTCCTTTATGAATGCATTCTTGCTTCCCTCCCCAAAGAAACATCTGGGGTTCTCTTCCTGTGCTTCTGCTATAATTCACACAGACATGTAAGATAAAGGAAGCCTTTTCAATCTTCCTTTCTGTGTCCATCATCTTTATTAAATGTTAAATTTCCTAAGAAGAGACTGGTGCTTTTGAACTTTTGGTTCTCTGAAGCTCACAGGCAGGAGTGACTTAATACACATTTCCAACCTTCATTGACTAAGAAAGTATATAATTCTTTGGGAACCTGGTACTCAGGAATAATCATTGATTGTGTGTGTGTGTGTGTGTGTGTGTGTGTGTGTGTGTATTTTTTAACACATTTTTATTGAAAAATAAAATAATTCATATTACATCTCATTTTCTATCCCATCCCATGCATCCTCCCATTCCTCCCTCCCTCCTCAATCCCCCTTCCCAATTTATAAATTCAATTTATAAAACTAGATAATAAATTCTAATAAGTATTTATTAAAAGACAGCATACAAATGTCCAACAGATATATGAAAAAGTAACTAGTCACCACTGTGAATCAAAAACAAAAGAAGATATCAGTTAATTCCAGTAATGACTATCACAAAAAAAGACTAATGAAACCAACATTGACAATGATGTAGACATGGTGATGTGGAAACAGGTTAATGCTTCTTCAAAAAGGTAAACATAGAATTACCCACATGATCCAACAATCATCCTAACAAGTATGTATCCAAAATAAATAAGATTAGCATGTTAGAGGGACATCTGTGTTCCCATTGTTCAAAGAATCACTACTTACAATAGTCACAAACAGAAACATACCAAATCTACCAACTGGAAAGCAGATGAAGAAAAATTAACTGCATGTATTCAATGGAATGTTTATCAGCTGTACAATAATGAAATCGTACCATCTTCAACCACACAGATGGATCTGAAGTGCTTTGTGTTAAGTGAAATAATCCAGATACAAAAAGACAAGAATGATAAGATCTCATTTATGTGAAAGTAAACATGTGGACATCACAGAAGCTGAAAGTAGAGTGGTAGTTAATGGAGATTGAGTAAAAGTTAAATAATAAAGTAAGAACAAAAAATTCTGATGTGCTTGATAAGCTGTAAGTAAGATAAAAATCTTTTATTTATTTATTTTTTTAATACAAGGATATAATTTTATTCAAATATCCCATTCTCTGCCCCCTCAACTTCTCCCCTATTCCCCACACCACCTTTTCTCCCAACTTTGTGTGTTCTTTGTGTAACTCCCAAGTATATTTAAGTGCCTGTATGTACATGGGTATAAGAATCTATTAGAACATGGATAGGCTCTCGTACATTCTGAAGGAAAACTGATCTAATTTCCTATAGCAGCCATAAGTTCCCAGTAGCTTCTAAGCAAGGGCTTGGGGCTTCATGAATCCCTGTCATAACAAAAAGCTGGGCGTTTGATTGGCTTGATCTGGTGCAGGTTTGGTGCATGTAGTCCAGCTGTTAGGCATTAGTGCATTCAGTGGCTCCACCATGTCTGGCTTAGACTGTTCTGCTGCAGATGTCACTGCCTCTGGCCTCTATAGTCTCTCACTCCACCTCTGTGATGATTCCTGAGCATTTGGGGTATGTGATACAGATTTCCCATGTAGAGCTGATCACTCCACATTTTTTTATACAAATTTACAAGTTGCTTTTGTATTAATCACTCTCTACTACAAACTGAAGCTTCTCTGTTGAAGGTTTAAATATTGTACTAATCTTATAGTTTAAAATAAAACTTAGAGGTTGTATCTTATGAAGTTTTTTAAATTTTATGGTCATAATTTAATACTATGCCTGTTTAGCCACGTAATAGTAATAGGTTGCCTCTAGAGCCTATGACCAAACCAGTCATAGGTTGTTGGCCCCGTTAATGGTACCAGGCATGAATTCCAACTTATGAGCTTTAAATACAATCAGGAATTGGTTTTTTACTCCAAGAACATTCCAGCCACTATTGGAAAAATGAGTACATTATTCCATAATAGCAAGTCATTTTTATACTCCCAAGCCTCACAGCTGGTTAACATTGCTGATTACTTTTCTCCCATGTCGGTGTGCACAGAAACTGCTAGCACTTCAAAAGCTAGCTGGTAGGGGAATGAAGTTTCATTTTGAAGGTTTATTTTATAAAGAATGATAATTTAAACCTGATTTAAATAACATATAAATGTATACATGTATGCAAACTTCACATTAACCTATTAGCACTTACAGTTCTGTTCTTAAGTACCAGTTAAAAAATAAATATTATTTTTAAAAACCCCTCATAACAAATCAGTTGTTTTTCTTTTCTTCCATTTCCCTGGCAGAAATGACTAAGTTTTTTGTCTTTGTTTCTGCTTTTTCAGACACTTTCGGTCTATAAACCACCCTCTGCTCAGCTCATTAGAGCACTTGTTTCATTTTTCAGAATGAAGTGTTCTCCAGTTCTGACTTGAAAATAAAGTGAATTAAGTTATTTAACTAAATTCTAGTCATTTTTTTCCTGTGACAATATTGTATTGATAAAATGATCAAGAATTTGGGGCTTATGTTTAATGATAGCTATATCATTGAAAAGGATGTCCATTATCTTTTACTATTAGGAAAGATAATTTAGGCACACAAGTCTCCCACCCCTTCTTTTAGTCATTGATAACTTGGTGCAATGAATGGGTTCTTTGCTCATTCATTTATTCATGACATAAGTCACCACTGAGTTTCTACTCTTGGTAACAGTTATCTATGATTTGCCCTCAGGTTTGACTTGGGATGATCTTCCTATTCACCAGCACTCCCCATCTTCAGGCAGACATAAGTTTGAACCCCTGTTTCCAATTACCCAGTCCCTTGTCCTTTCTTCCCTGCTTCAGCAGGACAAGGCTCAGAAGTCACTACAACTCTAGTTTTGAAATCAACAAGAACTATAAAATAAGCACCAGGCCTGAGGCAAAAACCTGTCTGCATTTGTGAAGTCTGTCTTGATTTGTTACTTCACATCTGTTCTCTTCCTTGCTTGGCTCTATTTCCTTAGTTCTTGCGAAGTCTTAGTTGCAGGATATTGGCTTTGTCTCTTTGTCTTAAATACCTGCTTTGTTCTCTCTCTCTCTCTCTCTCTCTCTCTCTCTCTCTCTCTCTCTCTCTCTCTCTCTCTCTCTCTCCACACCCTCAATAGTCACTAGCTTATTGAAAACAAAGAGACAGAGTTCTACTGTGAGGTAACTTTTTATTTTGACCATCTCCCTTATCTTGACTTCTTTAGACTGGGTACATTTCTTCTAAGAGCTGAGTTTTGTGTAGATATTCAGTTTAGTCCAAAT
The DNA here is from genome assembly GCF_903995435.1 of Acomys russatus. NCBI lineage: Eukaryota > Metazoa > Chordata > Mammalia > Rodentia > Muridae > Acomys > Acomys russatus. The sequence goes on from NC_067150.1 coordinate 27,241,801, forward strand.
CCTCAAAGATTTAGCTATGAGTAAAAATTGGCTTGGTCTCCTTTGTCGCCGTTGCCATTGATATCCCTCAGGACTAAGTACTACGAGGACAGTGGTCATCAGCTGTTTGCAAGTATAACAAATGCTTGACAAGAAAGGCACTTTGGCTCTCAGATTTTAAGTCTTAGTCCATTATTGTATGATTTTAGCACATGACTATGAAGTAAAGGGAGTCTAGATTTCTAGGATCTCTTTTCAGGCATGCTCCAATGACCTAAAGGGCTTTCATTTCTGAAATGTCCCATAATCTCTTCAAACCATCAAGGTGACTGTAGACTCATTAAAATATGGGCCCATGGGAGACATTCCACATCTTGACTGTAACAAGTGTATTAGCCTGTGTTGTGTTGCTATAGCAAAATACCTGGGGCTTCATATTTTATAAGTAAAGAAGCTCATTTAATTCTTGTTACTTATATCTGGATAGTTGAAATATTTTGGTACCAGCATTCTGGTGAGCTTCCTTTCACCCTTGACTTTGGACAACTTACAAAATGGCAGGAAATAGAAATAAAAGTAAGATGGCTACAAATAGAAGAGACTAAGCATATAAGGAGGAATTACATTATAATAAGCTATTTCTATAGAATTACTTCACTCCTATGAGATTTATTCTACTCTAAATGACCAGCAATAATCCTCCATTAACTAATTATTTTCCCATAGAGTCTGTGGATCTACTACATTATCAAAGTCACTGTACTGGTATAAACCTCCAGTACATGACACTTTGACATATTTCAATCCAAATCTAACCACCCAGAGCAATGAGTTATTGACTACTGAGGGTGTGGGTTCTGGGCTAAGACAAACTAGGTTGAAATTAAAGGAGTCAGAACATAACAGTTAAGACAGTTACTGAAACACACTAAGTTATCAATAACTTTAAGCTCTTCTTATTCCACATTAATATTTACTATCAAAACCCAGAACTGTGGCCTCTAAGTTACTTCCCTTACAATCCATTTTCCATACTGCAGTCAGGGTGACTTTTCTTATATTCAAATAATCACTTGATCCTGAGGCTTCATATAAAATATGAAATTTGACTTTTTTTTTTTTTTTTTTTTTTTTTTTTTTACCAGATCTGTCTTCCCATGACCTCTGAGTCCTCCTTGTAGCCATCCAGGCTGATTTCTTGCCCATTGTACAGTCATATTTTACCTTACTTTTTCTTCTTTTCTTTTATGTTCGTTGGTGGTTTTACTGTCTCTTGGTACTGGTCTCTCTGCTCTCACTTATGCTACCAATGATGGTCACAACATGCCCTGTCTTGTTGCTTGGTCTTGGTAACTAGTTATGCTTTATGTCCCCACTACCCCACTTCCTAAGACAGTTCAGGTGCCTCCCAGTATATTCCCATAGCACTTGCATTTCTTTACCAAGGAGTTTACCCTGTTTTTCTTAACTGTCTAAATGTCTGCCTTTCTTCTTAGCTGGGTTTCAAGTTGCCCAGGTCAGAGACTTGTTTTATACTGCTCTCAGCTACATCTCAAATGCCAGTCACAATGCTAAGCATATAACAAACTTCTATATAGACAACATTAGTCTGTAGTGGAAACTTGGAAAAATGCAATCTACACATCAAAACCTGAGCATATTCATTACCAAGAATTAGAGATAGTATCTGGTGTATTTCCATATTCCTTGAAGAAAATCCACATACGGAAAAGGCAGGACTAGAAATTGACTGATTAATGCAAGAAGCAGATGGAAGAAGTTTCCAGATTGACTCATATTCTTCCGTTGGTATTTATAGAGCAGGTCATAGACTTGGGGTCAAAATATTAAAGACAAAAAATTTCATAGAAAAGGAAGAAAGAATGTGCAGGAAAACATGGTATCGCTGCAAGGCTGCCTCCTCCTTTTGACTCCCCAGATGGTAAGGTTGCCACCTACTACAGACTCCACAGATAGGTTTCATAGGATTGTCCCCATGTGCTTCATTTATCTGTCACTTTTGTTTACACTGATCTGTATACTTTACTAATTTAACTTGACATAATCAGGACATGACCATGAGAAACAAGATGACATCTTTTAAATATTTCATTTAATAAGAAAGTACTGGTTGCAGATTCCTGTTACTTTTTATTAGGGGAGAGATTGGGACTATATACCATCACTTACGGGGTTAGCATGAATTCATAATAAAATTCACCAGGACATGTGCAGTATCTACACTTTAACTAATGGAAATTGCCTTAGAATTATATTCATTTTTAATGAGTTGTAATGAACTTCTCTTTTTCATTGCTCCCAGTCAGAAAGTAGCCCTTTAAGTGCCTGGCAGTCTAAGAGAAACACTCACACTATGACAAGTCATAATGGTGTTTGTTCAGCCAAACATGTTTTGGCTCTTCTACAGTCTCTTGAATGTGACATGTTCCTATTCAACATGGTGTGCTGCTCCTCAGTCTCTTGTCCTCCTTTTTCATCAGGAGCAAATGTGAAATGGTGAAAATCTACTGATTTCAAATACACTTCTTTGATAGAAAGTTAAGGGCATATAGGGGCCCTGTTATCCTTATGAATCTCAGAGTTCAGTGAGAAAGAAGGCTATTGTTAGGCTTTCTGTATTTCATCTACTTCCCAAAGACAGAAATTTTTATGAAAACCAAAGAAAATTTCTCCATCTGCCTTGCACTCATTGGAAACACATGGGTTTCTTTCTTCTTGGTATTGTCTATGGCAGTTTCTCTTACTACCCACTTCAGACCAGTTGTTCCTCAGTCACCAAAGGAGAAACTGTGTGTCTTGTTTACACACGGAAATGGTCTTCTCTCATCTATAGAAGAGTTCTATCTTGGGTTAGTAGAAGAAGTGCTTAATGGATTAAGCAAACTGAATGCACCCAGAACAATAACAAGAACAGTCCATTCTTAACTTTAATTGTTAAAGAGAGATTGCTTGGGAGGTGGTACTTTTAAATACTCACATGAATTATAAACCATAACTGTCTTTGAATGATAAAATACATGACAACACAAGTCATTATGTTGCTTATTATGGACCACAGAGTCAGCAGGCTTCTCTAAGTGACAACGTGGTCAGCAGGTAGTAATATCCGTGCCATCTCAAGCATGGCCCAAATTGCCTAACCAATGACCAATGACTGATTGCATTTCTATAAATATCACTAAACACATAAGTGGAACATTGCTTACTTCACCTCTTCAGAAAATGAATTCACCTGCTGTCTTAGTTTTGTCTCTTGTTGCTGTGATAAGACCCCCCAACAAAAGAGATGCAGGGAAGAAAGTTGAAGGTAGCATCTTGGCGGAGAAGTTGAGGTATTAAAAACTGGAGGCAATTGGCTCCATCATCTATAGCAAGAAAGTAGGAACAATAAATGGATGCATGCTGGGGCTCAGCTCTACTCTTAAACCAGTCAGGATCCTCTGCCCAAGGAATAGTTTCACCCACAGTGAAGGTCTTTCCACCACAGTTAATGTAAGCAACATAATTCTCTCCAAGCACAAACCAGATCATGGGTGCCTCTGGCTGTGTCACATTGACTATGCTAACCAGCACACCTTGTTTTTAGTGCTGATGGTGGCTGACCTCCATTCTGCTTTAGGGTGTCATCTGTAAAGCCGCAGAAAGTGAAAAGAGGTTTGTTTTTTTTTTGTTGTTGTTGTTGTTTTTTCCCCCTCTAAGTGCAGAAGCTAGTTGCAAATTTTTAATTTTTTTTTTTTTTTTTTTTTGCCTACCATTCTAGTCTATAAATACAAAGCCCGGTGTCTATTGATTCTTCATGTTTTCAGGTGGCATAAGGAGAAGTGAGACTTAACCTGGAGCTGGAGTCTTGCAGAGCTCTCTGACTTTCTTCTTAATTGCCCCTATGTCCAAGAAATAATGTTTATAAGCTTGAAAATAACCAGAATCCCTGATTCCTCTCAATGATTCTAGAATCCGCTTGTTATTGCCTTGTTGTCATAGTCTTAGATGTTAGTACCTAATTTAATCTAGAATGTTCATCCACCACTCATTGGATTTTGAGAAGTGGAAGGATACCCTAGCACCATATTCATGTGGAGGAGCTCCCCCTCAGTCACATAGATTAAAAAATATGATATTACACAGAAAAGTCAAATTTAAGTAATACCTATCCAAAAATCCATCACTACAGAAATTACTAGAAGGAAATCTCCAACCCAAGGATATTATCTACACCCATAAAATTATCAGAAACAAATAATCTTACACTACCAAAATTTAGAGAGGCAGAGAGAGAGAGAGAGAGAGAGAGAGAGAGAAACACATTATCACCATGACTACCACCACCACCAGAAACAACATAATAGCAATAATCAACAATAATTTAATCATTTATCATTTGTATCTCTCAATATTGATGGTCTCATTTCCACAATAAAAAAAAAAAACACACACAGACTAACAGAATGAAAACAAAAATAGCATTGAACCTTCTGCTGCATTCAAGAAACACTCCTCACCACCAATGATAGATATTACTTTAGGTTGAATAGTTGGAAAAAGATATCTCATTCAGATACACCTAAAAAGCAAGTTTCTGAAGCCATTTTAATATCTAGCAAAACAGACTTCAAACCAAAATTAATGAAATGAGATGGGGAAGGTCACAATAAACTAATCAAAGGAATAATCCACCAAGATGACATTCCGATTCTTAACATCTGTCCCCAAACATACTGACACACAAGTTTGTAAAAGAAACACTACTATAAATTAAATAACATATTGATCCTCATACAATAATTATGGGAAACTTCAATACTTAACTCTCTCCAATAGGTCATCCAGAAAAAAAACCTGAACAGAGAAATACTGGAGATAGCAAATACTATAAACCTATTAGATCACCATGGATTAGAAATTGATATCAACAACAGAAACAACAGAAAGCTTGTGAATTCATGGATACTGAACAGCTTTGTACCGAATGAAAAATGGGTCAAAAGAAAAATAAGACATATAACTAGTACTGAAATGGAAGCAGTCATTAAAAGTCTCCCAACATCACCCCCCTCCACACACACACAAACACACACAAACAACTCTAGGGCAAGATGGTTCTAGTGCAGAATTCTACTAGACTTTGGAGGAAGATTTAATGCCAATATTCCTCAAATTATTCTACAAAGCAGAAACAGAAGAAACATTACCAATTCATTTTCTGAGGTCACAGTTATCCTGATACCAAAACCACATAAATACCCAGAAAAGAAAGAGAATTAAAGACCTAATTTTCTTATGGACATAGATAAAAAAATCCCTCAATTAAATACCTGTCAACCAAATATGTACAAGAACATATTAAAAGGTCATCCATTATGATCCTGTAGGCTTCCTCCCAAAGATGTAGAGATTATTCAACATATGAAAATTAGTAAATGTAATCCACGATATCAACAAACTCGAAGAAAAAGAGAACACAGGATCATCTTATTAGATGTAGAAAAGGTTTTTAAACAAAATCCAACACCCCTTTTTGATAAAAGATCTGAAGCGACTAGGAATACAAAGGACACACCTAAACATAATAAAGGCAATTTACAGCAAGCCGATAGGCAACATCAAATTAAGTGGAGAGAAACTAAAAGCAATCCCACTAAAATTAGGAAGAAGATAAAATTGTTCATTATCTTCATATCCATTCAATATAGTACTTGAAATTTTAGCTAGAGGAATAAATCAACTGAAAGAGATCAAAAGGATAAAAATTGGAAAGGAAGAAATCAACATATCCTTATTTGCAGATGATATGATAGCATACATAACTTACCTTAAAAATTTTACCAAGAAAATCTTTCAACAAAGTGGTGGAATAGATTAACTTTAAAAATGTGCTACTCTCCGATAATTAAGCAACAAATAATATAAAATATCTGGGAGGAATGCTAATAGATTATATGATAAAACTTCAAGTTTTTGAAGAAAGAAATTAAATAAGAAATCAGAAGATGCAGTGATCTCCCATGTTCATGTATCGATAAGATTAACATAGTAAATATGCCCACCCTACCAAAAGCAATCTACAAATTCAGTGCAGTCTTGCATCAAAATTTCAACATTTTTTTTTTTTTTTTTACAGAATTTGAAAGGACATTTCTCAGCTTTGTAAGGGAAAAAAAAAATCCAGGATAGCTAAAACAATACTGAATAATAAAAGAACTATTATTAAAGGTCTGATCATTCTTGATTTCAAACTGTAGAGCCACAGTAATAAAAAGCTCAGGGAATTGCCATAAAAATAGGTGTGTTGATAAATATAATAGAAGCAAAGACCCAGACATAAATAAACATACCCATAGACATCTGATTTTTATTTTTATAAAGAAGCCAGAACTTTACAATGGAAAAAGATGGCATCTTCAACACATGTGCTGGCCAAACTGGATGTCTGCATGTAGAAAAATTCAAATATATCCATACTTATCACCCTGTACAAAACTCAGATATATTGAACCTGATAGAAGAGAATGTGGGGGAAAACCTTGGCATTGACACAGGAGACTACATTCTGAAAAGAACACTAACAGTGCAGGCACGAGGATCAACAATTAATTAATGGGACCTTATAAAACTGAAAAGCTTCTGTAAGGCAAAGGACATGGTCAATAGGAAAAAAAAAACAGCAGCCTACAGACTCTGAAGAGATTTTTACCAACTCCATATGTTATATAGGACTAATACCAAAAATAAATGAATTAATCAAGACACTAGATATTAAAAACAAAATAACTCAGTGAATAAATTGGGAACATACCTAAACAGAATTCTTAATAAAGGAATCTCAAATTGCTGAGAAACACCTAAAGAAATGTCCATGTCTTTGTCATTCAGGGGAAACGCAAACCAAACTACTTTGAGATTCCACCTTACACATGTCAGAATGGATAAGATCAAAATGACAAGTGACAGTTCATGCTGGAGTGGATATGGAGAAAAGTAAGCACTCCTCTATTGTTGGTATGGGTGCCAATGTTGTAAAGCCTCTACAGAAATCGATATGATGGTTCCTCAGAAAGTTAGGATTCAGTTTACCTCAAGAATGCTCCATCACACCACAAAGACACTCAATCATATTTATTGGGGCTCTATTTATAATAGCCAGAAACTGAAAACAACCTAGATACCCTCAAACCAAATAATAGAAAAGCAATTGTGGTACATTTACACAATGGAGTATTACTCAGGTGTTAAAAAATTATATCATGAAAATTTCAGGAAAATGGATAGGACTGGATAAAATCATCCTCAGTAAGGTAACCCAGATGCAGAAATATAAATATGGTATACATTCAGTTATAACAAGATATTAGTTGTTAAGCAAATTATAACCAGGCATCAATCCACAGACCAAGAGTGGTTAGGTAAAACAGAGGGCCCTGGGGGTGCAGGAATAACTCTGGGAGGGGTAGTAGAATGGATTTTAGAGCAGACTTGGGACAGGTAGGAATTCAAGTTGAGGATCAGATGTGAGAGGGATGGAGTAGAGAGAGAGAAGGCTGGAATTGGGAGGACATTGCAGGAGTGGAAACCTAGTGTAGTGGAAACTTCCTGCAATCTTACGAAGGTTGTCTGACTTCCAGTAATGGGGGATATGGAGTCTCAACTGACTATCTCTTGTGACAAGGCAAGGATTCCAGTGGCAAGACTAAGTTGTATTCAACCGAGTTGTTGGCCAATGTGGTTTCATGGAAATACCCAAAAACCTAGGCTGTTGCTGAGATAAGAAGTCACTCTCCATAAGCTGACAGTGAACCCCAATTGCTGGGTACAATCACAGAGTTCATTGACATGGAGAAGTCGAGCTGGTACCTGTGTAGAGACCTCACCACCATGTTATAGTCCCTTTGTTGTAGGAAATTACTCTGCAGGCTACCAAAAGAGAAACACGGACACTAATCCAAGCCACAAAACCTTTGACATACAATCTGTGCTGCCTGCATAATATGCTAGGGCAATGGTGGCACAGAATTTGTAGGAAAAGCCAACCAATCTCTGATTTGACCTAAAGTCCACTCAGTGAGACAGAACCCACCCTTGACATTGCTTAGGTAACCAAGAACTAGAGATTATATATCTCAGAGACCAAGGGTAAAACCAACACTACTAGTTTTTAGAGGAAGGAAGAGAGAGAGAGGGGAGAGAGAGAGAGAGAGAGAGAGAGAGAGAGAGAGAGAGAGAGAGAGAGAGAGAGAGAGAGAGAGAGAGAAACACTTCCTAATGATATTCTGCTATACTCATAGCTCAGTACTCGTCCAGTCATCATCAGACAGGCTTCTGGCAGCAGCAGAGAGGACTAGATGCAGAAACCCACAGCCAGACACTATGTTGAGAGAGAGAGAGAATCTAAATTAGTGGTTTTCATCAAATCTCTCCTCTTAGACTTCAGGAAACCCTGCAGAAGAGGAGGCAAAATGATTGTAAAGTCAGACGGGATGAGGACACCAGAAGAACAAGCTCTCTGCATCAACTCAGCAAAGCACCTATGAGCTCACAGTGACTGAATCTTCAAGCACATGGTCCATGTGGCTCTAAACCAGGTCTTCTATGTATGTATTATAGCTATTAGCTTAATATTTTTATGGGACTCCTGACTATGAGAATGCATGGGTCTCTGACTCTTTTGTCTGTTCTTGGGATTCTTTTTCCTCCTGTTGGGTTTTATGTCAAAATTCAATATGAAAGTTTTTGCTTCATCTTATATCTTTAAATTTTAAAAAATTTATTATAAGTTACTCAGATTACATCCAGATTGTCATTCCCTCACTTGCATCTTCACATTCTTACCCTCCCACTCTCTTCTGCCCTATTTGCCTCCCCTAGATCTTTGAAAGAAAGGGACATCCTCCCCCACCATATGACCACAGCTTATAAGGTCTCATCCTGATAGCCTGCTTCCCCACCAAGAAAAAGTGATAAAATTGGGGACACCAGAGTTTATGTCAGAGGCAGTTACTGGTCTCCCCACAAGCGTGGAAAATGAGCTTTCCAAGGGCTAGATCTAAACAAGGGGTCTAGATTTATTGCAGGCATTGTCCTTGGTTGGTGCAACAGTTTGGGCAGGCCCCATGGGTCCAGATCTTCCTGCTTTGATGGTCTCCTTGTGGGGCTTCTGAACCCTCTGGGTCGTTCCATGCCTCCAATTCTTCCATACCACTCTCATCACTCCACCCAGAGTCCAGCAACAAGTCCCAGCATCTGTCCAGATCCCCAGCTGGGTGGAGTCTCTCAGAGGACATCTATGTTGGGCTAATATCTAATCTTGTCATGTTTGGTCTTTATCTTTTATAAGCCTTTCCTTTTCTAATGAGAGACAGAAAGGGAGTAGATCCATAAGGGAGACCTTGGAAGGTAAGGAAGAACTGTGAAAAGAGGGAGGAAAAGATATAATCAGGAAATAATGTATGAGAAAAGATTCTATCTTCAATAAAAATAAATAAAGAGAAAATCATTGAGATTGTGTTAAGAAATTTTTTTTCTAGATAGGACATTTGAAATAAAAAATGATAAATTGAGATCCATCAGAACTTGAAATGTTTTTATTGCAAACAAACATATCGAGTCAATCAAAAGATAAGTAATAGGTTGCAAGAAAAGTATTTGTGAAGCACAAATCTGATAAAGGACTGCTTCAAGAGTGTACAAAGAGCACTTACAGCTCAGTCACTGAGCAAGAAGCAACTTAATTTTTAGAATGAGGCAGAGTTTATGAACAGATATTGCTCCTAAGAGGCCCTGAATGGCAAACAAACACATGAAAAGATTCTCACAATATTATTCATCAGAGAAATGTAAATTAAGGCCACAACAAACATCACTTCATATCTACTAGACTGGCTATTATAAGACAGACAGATGTTGACAAAATAGAAAAATAGGAACCCTCATACATTGAGTGGGGATGCAACACTTTCGATAAGCAGTCTGTGAATTTCTGGAAAGGGTGAAAAATAATACATAACACAATCTAGAAATTCCATTTCTGGGTTTATATCTCACAAAAAAGGAAACACGTCCACAGAGTGGCCTGTATGTGGATGCCCACAGATGTCCAAGATAGAGTTATTGGTGATAATCGAAGCTTGAAATAACCTAAATGCTTTACCAACTGGTAAAAGGTGAGCAGCTATATTCCTTTTATTCATGGATAAAAAGCGAGGAACTGAGGCCATATGTTATCACATGGATGAACCTCAAGCTTTGAAGTACATGAGAGAAGAAGCAAGACACCACACATTGCATGGTGAATGTGGAGAAGTTAATGATTGCTTTGAGTGGGCGGCAGGAGTGTGGATTAGGTAGCTGGATCTTCTTGACAGAGTGACAGTGTTTTATCAATGACTGCTGACACTTCCATCACTTGGCAAGCCTAGTAAATATTACTATATTTCTCTTTAAGGATTTATTTTAAAATATTTTTATTCATGTGTATGTATGTGTATCTGCATGTTTTTAAGAACATGCAGGTGTGGGTATCTCGAGAGGGCACAAGAGGGCATTGGTTGCTAGCAGCTCAGTGGGGTTGCTGAAAACCAAACTCCAACCCTCTCCCAGAGCAGTAAGCACTCCTAACGGCTGAATGGTCTCTCTAATGACTGCCTTTTACAGTTGAAATGGGCAACGTTTACGTTATGTGAAGTTGAAAGACCCCCGAAGGGAGACCATCACTCAAGCCTCGGGATGGTGCGCACCCAAAGACACACAAACGACCGTCTTGCTGTAAACACGTGAGGCAGTGTATTGGCGGAGCTCTGGGTCGACACGTATCTCACGCAGGAGACAGAAGGGTCGACCCAGAAGCCCATGGGCTTGGGGTTTATGTGGTCAAAGGTCGGAGGGAGTGGGAAGTTTTGGCGCTGCCACACACGATTGGTTGTTTTGAACATCCGCAAATTGTGTATGCAGATCTGGGGTAAATCAGACTTAATCTCACGGGAACAGTCTTTGGTTCCTGTTTTTCTCAGAACCTGAGGGTAGATGTTTATCTGAGCTAACGACACATCTGGTTAAACTCAAACCTGGAACATTGTATGCGGGCCTCAAGGGGGAATTAAGCAAACACCATAAGATTGGATGAGGGGTCTTGGCTTATTACTCACTCGACCATGCCCGGTACCTGTGTCTCTCAGGAATTTGTCCTTGTGTATTCTCCCTATCTTTTACAGCCAGCCAGTCCCTGGAACACTCAATAGGCCTTTGTCCCCTAGCTCCACATTCTTTGTGACTTATCATCTGGGGCCTTGGGCTAGCATACCTGCTGAACTGCAGTCTTAGTGAGTCAGAGAGCTGAGAGCTCTGCTGTTCTGGCTGTTTTAATGCTAATTAAAAATTTTCTGTTTCAAAGTGTATTTCATTTTGATGGAGTCTGTTTTTAACAGAAAGAGTGGTAAAAAATATTAAGTATATTAATTACACAGGAGTCACTCATTCATTGTATTCTTTTGAGCTTATATTTGATAGAGAACTTCAAAATGAGAACATGTCTCCTCTCTTTCTCCCACCCCTACAGAAACTTTTTCTGAAAAATACAGAACATACACACACACACACACACACACACACACACACACACACACACACACACACACACACACACACACACTAAAGGTTTTCTCAGTGGCTAGTTTTCACTCTTAAAAATTCTTGTTTTTCAGGGCATGATTCAAGATGGCATCAGCTGGCGGCACATACATGTGGGACCCTGTAGCATCTGCAAGCAGCTGGGAAAACCTATAGAGGCTCTAAGCAGAGATGCAGAAGCAGAGGAGGAGACCACAGAGCCTACAGTATATTTGGAGCAGCCACAGCAGCAACAACAACAACAAATAAAACAAACAAACAAACCAACCAAAAAACCTGCAGCTCTTATGGGAAGATGCCTTTTTAAAAGTGGTCTCAAGAAGTTGGAAAGTAAGATGGCAAGGGCAGAACCTTGAATAGTGGAGAACAGTGAAACTAGAGATGCCTCATAGAAGAGCACAAGAGCAGTATGGAGCTTGACCTCAGTGGACCAAAGTCATAGCATTACTGCATAGAGCCAATTCTCGGCCTGCCAGGGGTTTCTGGCCAGCGTGAAGGTGGCACCTAGTGAGCTGCATGCAAGGCAGCCAGCTCTGAAGGCAGCGGGGTGTGCAACAATCTGGAAATCACAGGATCCTGGCCCCCCTACATCCTGCCTTAGCTCAAGATCATCCTCATTCAGGGTATTTATGGTGCTTCAGAAACCAGAGACTTGAGCACAACCAATGACTTGTTACAATAAATATTTGCATGTAAAGCTGTTTGGGCAAACAAACAAACAAGACAACAACAACAAACCACCAAAACATACAGTGTGAGAGGCTTTAGTTTGCAAAGATGGCAGAATGGAGCTGTAAGTTGCACTTTGAAGAGAGAAGCAGAGCTAGAGACACAAGTTGCAGCAACCTGGAGCTTGCGCAGGTTCTGCTCCCGAACACACTGGCCAGCTGCAAGATTGCCCTGGCTCGGAGAATCACAGCGTTGTGTTGGTGTCTGTGGTCCGTCCTCCCACTGGAGGCCATACTGATGTCTGTACTCCATGTTAACTGCTAAAGGCCATGCAGATGTGGAACCCATAATGATGTCCGTGGACCATACTGTTACTAGAAACCTCATGAAAAGTCTATGATTTGGCTGTTACGGACAAGGAAGCTTTTTTTCTCCCCAGTAATATCGACGATGACTACAAACTTACCGTCAAGACTTAGAGACGGACGTGGAAGGCTTCTCTGACAATCCTCACTGCCCTCCCCCCCGCCCCTGCCCGACCCCAGCAAAAAAGAAGATACAGTCTAGACAGGAGGAATCTATTGAAGAGCCTTTAAGCTTTGCAACAGGTCTTCACAGCTGATGGCTTCTGGCAGGGAGGTGGAATGACTCAGTTATTATGGGTTGGCCAATAGGATTCTCTCTCTCTCTTCTCTTCTCTTCTCTTCTCTTCTCTTCTCTTCTCTTCTCTTCTCTTCTCTCTCTCTCTCTCTCTCTCTCTCTCTCTCTCTCTCTCTCTCCTCTCTAAGACAGGGTTTCTCTCTGTAGCCTTGCCTATACTGGACTCACTTTATAGACCACGCTGGCCTTGATCTCAGAGATTGTCTGCCTCTGCCTCCTGAGTGCTGGGATTACAAGCATGTAATACCGAGAAGCCCGGCTTTCTTTCTTTCTTTCCTTCCTTCATTCTTTCTTTCTTCTTCTTCTTTTTTTTTAATGGGGGAGGAAAAAAGAGTGACAGGGTTGGACCTGGGAGGACTGGGAAAAGAATATGACTGTATATTCTAAGACTGGAGCTCTGAATAAGTAAATCTGAGGAGGAAAAAGACCCCATCTTTTGAGCAGCATGCCTTATCACCTTCCCTCTTGGGCTTGCAACAGCACAGATGCCTCGAACAGAGCCCAGCTGGTGAAGTCCAGTGTCGCTGGCTTTGCTGAGTTCCTGGGTGAGGACGCTGGCCTCAGCATGTTAGCAATCCTTATTTGCTGGCCCTAATAGATACATTTTGCCTCTAGCAAAAAGTCTGCGAACAGTTAATACGAATAATGAGCAGTAGCAGAGAATTAATGGTCTCTTTATTATGAGAGATGGAGTCCGGTGTTCAGTGTTCTTGAATAGGAAAATTGTTTTATAGGCAGAATTAACTGGAGAGACCTTATTTAGCCAATTTTAAGGTAATGGGGTTTGGCTTCTAAATGTCAGTAAATGCGGAGAGGAAGATTTTAGGTAAGATCTGAGCCACTCACGGACCACTTCTTCAGTTACCGAAGGAGAACTTAACTTGGTCTCCGTGGCAGATGGGAGCCTGTCTTCTCATACTTCTTCCAAAACAGAAAACAATAAGAGCAGCCTCTCAGGGAGCATCTCAGCTTCCTTTTGGCTTCTTTTCATCTTGCATGGTAACTCTATTTTTACCCCCTGAGATGCTCAAATGATCCTGGTATCATTTTTTTTTTCAATATCATAAATGGTCTCATCTGGACAAATGATGCCTACCTCACTGTGAAAATGACCTCTATTTAGCATATGCCCTAAGAGCCCTGAGCCTGACCCAAGAAGGCCTGTTTCCAGGTCATTCATATTGGACATTGGAGGTTTGAAAGATGCTGTTAGCATGTTCCATGTTGGCCCCGGAGAATTTACTTATAAGAAACTTAATACCCAATGGAAGAGTATTGGGATGAGATTCCCTAATGAGAAATGATTAAAGCTGTTGTTATAGTGTCATGTGTTAATTATTATGAGAGCAGTCTTCTTATGAAAATGGGCTAGGTCCTCCCTTCCTCTTGGCCTTTCTTACCCTCTTGCCATCTGCCATGGATGATGAAGCATGAAGGACTTTTCTAGGTCAGAACTTCTTTGTCTCAATGTTCTCTCTGTCCAGAGCTGTAAGAAATTGTTTCCATAATATTCTGCCTACTCTAGTTTTCTGTAATAGAACCATGGAATACATTGAGACAGCAAGCAATAGGAAAATGGTGTTTCATCAGACCAATGTGCAGGGTTACACAATAAGCAAACATCTTTCTGCCAGTCATACATTCATTCCGTTGACTTAAGAGCAAACAGCAGGGCCCAGGAGAGATGGCTGAGCAGTCAAGAGCACTCACACTCGTCTATAAGACCCGAGTTAGTTCTCAGCACCCACATGCTGGCTTACAACTGTAACTCCCATTCTAGAGGATCTGACACCCTCATCTGGCTTCTGGGCATCCTGCACAGATGTGGTACACATGCATACATGTGAACAAGCACTTGTATACATAAAATGAGCATAAATTTTTTTTTCAAAAAACAAATCAGGATGATGAACAGAGTACAATTTCTAAACTACATCAAGAGATATTGAAATATGTTAATCAATTTGAGAGCTTTAGAACTAGGATGCAAAACTGACTGGGCAAAGATGGGAACAGTGCCCAGGAGAAGAAAGGTCAGGAAAAGAAAAATCCTCTGTCCAGCAGCATTTATGCCAAGTTTATAAGTCAATACCTGTTGAAGAAACAGAGATTTAATAAATACAGTTATTTAAACTTTCCCCCTTTTCTGATTTATATGCTTGCTTCATTTTGTTTTTAACTTCTCCAAAAAGCATAATGTTACAGGTACTATGCTGTGTTTGGCACAGAAAAAAGGAAACTATTACGCCCCTCCCAAATATGTCAAATCCCCCCTCTCTGTCTCTCTGTCTCTTTGTCTCTCTCTGTCTCTCTCTGTGTCCCTGTCTCTGTCTCTGTCTCTGTCTTTCTGTCTGTCTCTCTCTCTCTCTTGCTGTGTGTCTCTGTCTTTCCCTGTCCATCTGCCTGTTTTTCTGTCTGTTACACACACACACACACACACACACACACACATACATACACACACACACACACACACACACACACACACACACACACACACACACACACACACACTTGAAACACTAAGGTATAAATAAAATACCAGAAGTTTGAAGGAGCAATGATCTCTGTGCCTTCAGAGTGGTCCACGGGGATAAGGAGCATCTTGTGTTCAGGTGATCCCACCCTTATTGTATCTTTCAATCATCTAGATTAGGTTGGAAATGTCTCCTAAGGCCCATCTGCTAAAGGGTTGGTCCTCAGTTAATTTGAAGGTGGTGAAGAATAGTGGGGGATATGTGCTTGGAGGCTGTTGCGAGCCTCTGCTCTCTTTCTCTCTTGGATTTCTGTCTTTCCTGAGGTGAGTAACCTACACTACCACATACTTCAGTCATGGTGTTCTTCCTTACAAAACCCAGCATCAACAGGGCCAAGTGACCATGGAAGGGATTCCCTAAAACTGTAAGCTAAAATAAACTCTTTTTATGTTCTTAAGATGATTTTCCCAGGGTGAGTTTGCTTTTGTTGCTGTGGTAATGGAGATGGAGTGTAGGCTCTCACATACACTGGGTCAGACAAATACCACTAAACTCAATCCTCAGACCTCATTTTACATTTTAATTTTGCAACAGAGTCTCACTAAATTGCTCTGACAGTCTCTGAACTCACAGTTTCTTCCAGGATGGCTTGAATTAGCACCTCCTTCCCCCACCTCAGCTTCCAGATGAGCTAGGGTTCCATCCTACAGCACTAGATCTGGCTGAATATTTTATTCGAATAGCAGAAAGCTGACCGATACAGGACTAAAATGCATACAAAGGACACGCTAACTGAGACACGGTTTCAAATGTGATCAGAGGCATGGGAGAATGGAGTTTTCAGAACATTTCAGAGAATCAAAGCATCCCAAGAAAAGCCATATGATTTGAAATCCTAGGGAGATGTCAGATCTTCCACAAAGTGCAATTTAACTGGCAAAAAGTACACCTGGCAAGAGTGAGGCATGCAGGGAAATCAGGGGGCAATTCTGACAGTCTGTGAGAACAGATGAGATGGTCAGTATTGACCTCATTTTCATAAAGTCCTCAGCATGGGGTTTTGTGAGTAGCTGTGTGACGTGCAGCATGGCAAACCTGGTGGCTTTGCATGTCACAGATTTGGATGGAGAGGGACAGGTTTGATCTGTGAAGTTATTGGTTCTATAAAGCTCATGCTACTACTGATTGAGCAGGGTACTGGGAAGGGTACTGGGAAGGGTACTGGGAAAGGTACTGGGAAGGGTACTGGGAATGGGAAGGGTACTGGGAAGGGTACTGGGAAGGGTACCGGGAAGGGTACCGGGAAGGGAGTACAGTGTTTCTGTGGCATTCCAGGCTATAGATCAAAGCTGGCCTCTGAACTCTGCCCGTCATAGCGCAGATGAGAGGAGGTGATGTGCAGTTCTGTAAGTAGGGCTGTTTCAGACTTACAAGATGCTGTCCACAGTATCTGGGATAAGGCATGGGCTAGGCATCTCTGAACAGTTTCTCCACATCACTCTGTGTACCTCATCTCCACCTGTAAACGTTTCCAAAGTTTTACTCTATTTCTCAGAGGAAACATTGAAAGCAAGATTTCTGACTCTAAGTAAGCTCTTCCTGATGAAGATTAGAAAATGTACTACAGGGGCAGATCATCTGGGCACTTGTCATCTTAGAGGGTCACACTTTCTTTATGGTAAGCATGGGTCCTGAGACCCAGTCATGTTGCAATGTACATCTGACTGGTGAATGAACTTCCATGCAAACTTCGTGTTACTCATGAAGACTCTGTATTCTTCAGTGGGCTCTGTCAGGTCGAAATGACCTGTCCCCATTTCTGCCTCCTCAGAAACAGCCACAACTAACACCACTCAAACTTTATGCTTGAGTCCTTGTGATGTGCTAACACACTCAGGGTTTGAACCAATGCGCTGTGGTTGTCTCTACTTAATCAACCTTCTTTCACCCTACAGATAAAAAACAGGCAGGGTAACAGCCTTTTCTGTGATAGCTTCAGGAGAGAAGCAAATGAGTTGTTTTGCACTCTCTCCATAAGAACTTTCTTCATACAAAGAACTCCCCTAGCAAAACCAGGATGTTAATCATATTTACCTTGTTACTCTAAAAGCAGCTGCCATTGCACCCTTGAACTGTTTGCCTTTTGGGGATGATAATGATGGGTGAAGATGGCAACAAATTCAGGGACACAAGTGGCAGACTGGCATTGGGCCCCAGGTTTTCAAGAACTATGAGGAAGTTGCCATAGAGGTGGCTGGTTTTGAAGGAAACTCATAGAGATAATCAATTTGATCACACAGGCAGACACTGAGATATTTGTCAAAATGTCAGGGTTGTGGATAGCACCAATATATCTGCTTTTCAATGCATTAGTCTTTTTTTAAAGCCTATATCTAAGATGACACTGAACATAGTCTCTTTTCTTCCCACCACAGATTTCTGTGTGGAGATACATAGAGACTTCCTGCCAAAAAGAGAGTGCCTGTTTGTGGGTTTGTTTATTTTAGAGAAGTTCAAGGAAGGTATGGTGGTGAGTGCATCCTTTGTCTGTGTTGAACTTCAAATCCAGCTGAGGGACAGGACAGAGCGCTGTACTCTAATGAGGTCCAGGCACCTCCTGCTGGAGCTGGCCCAAGCAGATGCTCCCTCATTTTTATCCTAGGCACAGAAACCTTGAACTATCCGACAGTTCCTGTGCCGATACCTAAGGTACAAAAGCTGTGTAACCTTGTCCCTGTAGTTCTACCTGTTGCTGCAGACAAGTGTGACCAACTGCCTAAACTCCCTACTAGGAGCTTAAATTAAAATAGAAAAGAGGTGATCAACACCTTCTGAAGTGACACAGAAGCCATAAAGCTAGTGTTGTGGTTCTGAGGGGCAATTTTCTTTATTCCTTAAGATAGAAGACAGAAAAAAAAAATCGAAGTGTTCCTCTTCAAGTGGATTATGGGGACAAGTAGAGAAAATGTTTTAAAGAAGCGCTATGGATAAGAATTCTTAATATAACAACTGATTATCTGAAATTTAAAAAGAAAACCATTAAGTGAAAGACTGCTATCCTGCCAGGTGCTTGTTATTTGGCCTTTTGTGGGTTTCAGGGGAGAGCCCGTCTCCTCAGGCTGTGAGGCCCCATTAGTGCTGCTCTCTGCTTCTACACTGCTTCGGTCCACGTTGGTTTGTGTCTGATAGGAAGAGTCTTTCCCTAGCCCCAGCCACTGCCCTCTTCTCCCACTGGTACACAATGGGATCTCCTATCTACCTAAGGCAGTTTGAATTTCAGGCTTTTCTAGGTAACTACACAAGAATATTTCACAAGCTCCTCTCTAGGTCTTCTGAAGCTTAGATTAGGACCTGCTTTGGGCTAGAGTCAGGAGCTGCTGTACTATCTCAGCCAACAATTTAAAATTAAGAGTCTCAATTTCTTTTGATGTCATAGTTATGACAATAAATGATTTAAGTTCTGGGCACCACTGTAAACACTTCATCTGTATCAGCTCATCTTGTTCATTCCATAATTTTCAGGGAGATGCCCTGAATCAATTTTACAGATGAAGAAATTGAGGACCAGCAAATGTAAAATGTAAAAGACCTAGTGAGGATGATCCATGGAAGATTTTTCTGCTGCCATCCTGGTTGTCAACATGAATGTATCTGGAATAAACTAAAACCCAAGCAGCTCTGCACACCGTGGGGACTTGTCTTGATTGGATGACTGTGGTAGAAAGAATCATTGCAAATGCGGGCCACACCTTCTACTAGCAGCCCCCTTAAAAATACATGGAAGAAGGAAGCTTATGCTTCTTGACTGCTCACCCTCACCCTTTGCTGGAAAGTTCATCTACGCTTAGGCTGAGGGATTCCTTCACCTGTGTTAAAACATACTTCTAGATTCCAGCACAGTCTGTAGACCATGAGCTCTCTCCACACATCCTCTAAGTCTCCAGCACAAGGTTGGGCATACTGAGACCTCTCCACTTGTGCATTGAGTAATTATCAGATACCTGGCCTTTCCATTACCAGAGAGCCACCACTGGAATCACTGGACTGCCAGAATCACAGCCTATATGTCACTTTATGAATATATAGATTATACATAACATGTATATCACTCTATACATACACACACACACACACATATTCTATCAATTCTGTTCCTTTCTAGAACTCTGACTAAAACAAATGAATAGTCTCAATCTTTTCCTTGTCTTTTCCTCGGTGTTCACGTTGCCATACCCCTTCCTAAAAGCTCCCAGAGTAACATGTATAAAAGGGATGGGCAAACTAGGTACTGTTTTGTCACCTTTGCCAAGATTCATATGACCTCTGTGCAGTGTGTCTCTTTTTATTTGCTAATTTTTGTGCCCCACCTTGGATTTTATCAGCTACCCTAATATCTATTTATACTGTACAATTTAATACTTGGCCAAGGTGGGCTGTTATGAGCATCCAGCTGAGTCAAGGAGCTCTTGAGCTGATTTTAAGGAAGGGATCTGGTACCCCTGGATGATCCAGTATAATTACTTCTGTAATAATGGGATTTATTGCAAATGTTGTCAACTAAGGATGAAATGACGCAATTAATGTAAAAAATCATCTGTAACTGATGCCTACACACCTGAAGCAGAGATCCATTCATCTCTGTTGGGAAAGGGATGCCACATTCTGGAAATCCATCCACCATTAGCATCTCTGCTCTGAGCACTACCAAGTAGAGTGAATGGAATTAATGGCCTAAGGGATCATTTGGACACCTGGGCTCAATCTGCATTCTCTAGAGAACCAGTGGCGAGTATTTGATCTCAAGCAGAAGGTGAATGTTAGAAAAACAATCTGTGTCTGGGCACCTGTAGAAACGACAGCTATATCAATATATATCAGTACACTCAAAACCAGGAGAATCTCCCGAAACCAGTTCTTACCAACTACCTTTAATGAAGGCAGAGCAGGGCAATGAGTGAGTGTTGCATTGTAGTCAGTTTAAAGTATAGGAGAATAGAGGAGAGAAAGGACGGAAGGAG
Source organism: Acomys russatus (assembly GCF_903995435.1). Taxonomy (NCBI): domain Eukaryota; kingdom Metazoa; phylum Chordata; class Mammalia; order Rodentia; family Muridae; genus Acomys; species Acomys russatus. The sequence continues at coordinate 27,262,241 of NC_067150.1, forward strand.
GGAGCAGGAGTGAGGAGTGGAGGTGGTCATGCCCTACCTCCCTCGTACAGGAGAGGAAGGTAGTCATACACACAGCACGTGACCAAAGATAGACTCTGTCACCAGACTCAAGTGAGTTCTTAGGCAGCTGGGGGACAGGAATAGAAGGAAGCTCAGTCTTTCCTCTCCTTTGCAGGCAATGAGAAGGCAACAGTAACCATTATTCCAGTGGAAGACATACAGAGAGATGTGCACTCCCCTATAAAGGCAGCAAAGGAGAGGGATGACTCCCTCCTTCCGCCCACCCCCCCCTTCCCTCCCTCCTTTCAAAATGATAATGAGTGAAAAGCCCTTCAAATTGCAGGCATTCCAAAATTCAGCCTTTCAAGTTAGATAAATGGCTCCCTGCAACCACTGCCTTGTTTTTGATAGTGTAAAAATAGAGTTGTCTCTATCCCATCAAAGGTACGGCCCATGCCTCCTTTATGAATCTGAATTGAAATCCAGCTCCGAGTTTCGCAGCAGGCTGGGGGTCACTGAGCACAGCAAGGCCCCAGCAGTCTTCTCTAGAAAGCTCCATACTAGAAAAAGCTGATAGCAGGTGTGGCTGATCAGCCAGAGCTAGGAGTAGCTATGCAAATTATCAAGCATGAAAAAGGACCAGAGTGTGGGTAGTAGGGATTTTAAGGCAATATCTATCATTAGCTATTGTTCTGGCTGTTATCGTAAGTACCATTAAAGAAACATCTACCACCTGCCCAGCGACTGCGGACTGCATTCTGAGCAGTTTGCATCGATGGCTCTCTATCCCACTGTCACTTTTACTTTATTGTTCATTCTCCTGTTATTTTTTTCCCCTGAACCTCTTGGCTGCTGGCTTCCCCTGTAACACTTTCCATGCTGCCTTTGCACTCCCAAGGCCACTCTGTTCCTCTGTCTGTTTTCTGGGTTCCTGCTAGGCATCAGTAACATTTCCAGAGCCACCTTCTTTTGCATGGCCTTGCACTCTAGCAGTCCTTGCCTTAGTAAAAGCCCTGTGGACCCGCCCCACAGCTAACTAATCAGACAAGAAAAGATGACAAGTTCCCAGACTTTTGTGCATCTGGTCTATGTAAAATGTACGCTCACCTAGCATGGAGTTTCTGAGACTCATATAATTGGGTCCTTGGTATTTTTTATAATGTTGTGCAAATGTATCTGCCAAGTAAATGTCACATGAAAATTTGCTTCATAATTACGTCTTTAAAAATTATTCTTAAAATCTACTTAATTTGTGTATATAGATATGAATGCCAAGGTGCTTTAGGGGAGATAGGAGGACAGTTTTCAGGGGAACTTCCTCTTCTTCCAAGTGGGACACTGGATAGAATTCAGGTTGTTAGCCTTCATGGTAGACATTGTTACCCACATTCCTATTCCACTGGCTCCAAGTTGTACCTTTTTAATATAGATAACACCCAGATCCTGTCCTTCAATTTACCATATAGATTTTGAGACAAGGTATGGCAAAATTTAATTCTGAACTATAATGTCTGTAAGAGATGTCACAAGAAGATTTGATTCACTGCTATGAGTTCAGGAGCTAGGGGCCACAGGTGCTAAACATGCTCACGGCCTGTACGGTGTTTCAGGAGAGGGACAGCTGCAACAGCCCATGAAGAACAGCTGTAGGAGTGGGTGGTCATATAATTGATAACTGTGAGAGGAAGGAATGACTCTTCATCAGCCAGGAAGGCATTGCTCTGCGGATTGGATCCATTTAAGATGGCACAGATGCCTGAAGTTAAATTGAATTTACTTATGTTTATACTGTTTCTCCACACACACACACACACACACACACACACACACACACACACACACACACACATATGTGTAAAATAACAAAATCCAAAATAAACAGAAAGTCCTTCACGACCTAGGAACCCACATTCCCCTTTAAGCTTTTATACCAGGCACCAGAAATCATTTATTTTGCAAATGGCCTCCTCAAGAACTTGGTCTTTGGTTTTGTTTTCCTCAACAGCACTTCAGCACTGAAGAGTAGCCGAGTGTCACCTTTAGAATCACAGAACTGGCTCAAGTACCACTAGATTGTAGGCAGCTTGGTGTGCCATCTCGTCAGCTCTCTCTTTTCCCAGAGCCCTGTAGCCTGGATTTCACTGGCTGGGTGTTTTTGAAGTTCTGCTCTGCCTTTCATCCATTCTGTCTCATTTACTAGCTCAAGTTATTTGACCTGTAGCAGGTTATAATATTATAATACTGAGATCTATAGAAAATCCACATACCTAACACAAACTTGAAGAGCCCTTTCTAGAAGGTTCTCTTGCATTTGCCACTCTAGGGTCAATTTTCTTTTTTTCTTTTTAGCTTCTGTGATAAGACCCCTTAGAATGACCTTGTGACTTCTACTGCCTAGTACCACAGCAGTTCAGGCTGGAAATGGAGAACAGGAAGGGGAGGGCAGGGCACCTAGGTGTCCTTGACTTCTGTTCTCCTGATTTGAAATGCAGAGTCTCTGATGATAGTGGATATGGGAACTCTCTGCCTCGTGTCCTGTACTCACAGACTTTAGCAATTGGTAGTCTAAATGTAATGAAAACAAGACTGCGATCAGATACCCAAATATGTCACACTCATGTTAGCGCCAGTGACATGATCAGGGCTTAGAGATTTCCATGCAAAGCTACAGAATAAATCCAGATGGATCGTGGCAGCAAAGGGCAGGAAGGACCTAGGAAGAAGTCTGAACTTAAATCATGGACAAGGCAAGTAAATATTTTTAGAATCTAGATGATGCCTCTCTTGGAAGGTAGCCTGTAGGGACAGATTTATTCACTCTGCTTGAAGCCACAGGCACCAGAAGCAACTCTGACCTGCAAGTGTGGTTTGCTAAGGTGGGATAACGGTAGTCACAGGCCATTTTTCAGAGAGTACTACTGTATTTTCTTTTAATTTTTCTTATTAAGTTGAAATATCATACTTATATGCTAAAATAACACAATTATTATGGCTTTTTATGAGACCATAAGTCAGCAGGCAAAGAAATAATTGTCAGATCATGTGTTCCAGTTTCTGGACTAGGAAATTTATGGTCTCTGTAGTCAGTGAGCTAAGGCCCTGACAGGATCTGCCAGGGTGAAAATGAAGAGTTTCTGTCCAGGGCTTAGTTTCTTTCTAGGATCAAAAAGATGCTAAAGAGGAAAGCAAGGGTTTTTAGGGTTCATCACATCTAGTTCCTACCGTTACACACAGGACAAAATGACTGATAAACTTCTTCCGTGCACATAAGGATGATGCAAATACCTGGAGTATGACAGCTGTGGCTTCAACATGAGCTGTCTCCCATAGTCTCAGGACTTCACTGCTTGGTTCCCCAGGTGGCAATGCTACTTTGGGTGTTTATGGAAATTCTAGGAATCCATGCCTCACTGAAGGAAGTAGTTCCAGAGGAGTAAATCACCCATGGCTACTTCCCGGCTCACTGTTTGCTTCCTGGCTCACCAGAGAACCAAGAAAGCTGTCGTTCTTTCTCTGTCACAATGGGATGAGCCCTTAAAACCATGAACCACATAACTTCTACTTAATTTTTCTCTGTCAGGCATTTTGTTATAGCAACATGAAAACTAATATGGTACCCTTTATGTCCATCTTATAAGTAGAGAAATTATGGACAGAGACATTGAGCATTATGCAAGGATGCAGGATGAGCAAGCACCTGGCCAAGAGAACTGCAGGACCTCGTGTCTTAGGAGATGTGTGCTGCGACAATTCTCCCTCATGTTTATAGGACTTTGCAATCTTTCTTCCTCAAGAGCACTGCAGAAATAATGGGATAAGAGCAGAAAAATGGCATGTAGCTACTGTGCAAATCTACAAAGAGCCAAGAACCAAATAGCTTTGAGTATCAGGAATCACAACAAAACTCACTTTTTCTTTTTTTTTTTTTCTTTTGTTTTTTGTTTGTTTGTTTTTTGTTTTTTGTTTTTTTTGTTTTTTTTTTTTTGTCTGTTTGTTTGTTTGTTTTTGTTTTTGTTTTTTGTTTTTTTGAGACAGGCTTCCTCTGTATAGCCTTGGCTGCCCTGGATTCACTTTGTAAATGAGGCTAGCCTTGAAATCAGAGTGATCCACCTGCCTCGGCCTCCCAACATACTGGAAAGGCTTACTTTTTAAAATGAAACACTCTCAACCCTAGTCAGAGGGAAACCACACACACACACACACACACACACACACACACACACACCTATATTAAGGCAGTGTGTGTGCTTTCTTTTTGATGCACCTCTCACAGGAAGATTTAGATTTAATTATGTGATCACTTAATTAAGTTGTCTCTATCGACAGAGAAAGTTCCCAGAGAACAGGGCTTGTGTTTGCACTTTTGCACTTTACTTTATTTTCTTGTCTAGCACGGTGTCTGGCTTTCAATAAGTATTAATTGAACGGTCGAGTGGATGGACTAATGAGGGGTCTGAGACTCTAAAACAAGAATCATGGGAAAACTATGGTTTTCAATATAAAATAAAGAATATGATATTAAGTAATTAGAAAGCCTAGACAGGGCAGTCTGATTGACACAACCATCTTTTTTTTTTCCCCTTTATTCCAGATGTTTCAGAATAGAATCACATCAGTGCAGATTTATTTTCTGTTCTTGACACCTCATTACTGGAGATCAAAAAAGTTAACTCTGATGAGGTTGAAAGCAAAGGAAAGAGAGCAACCTGATGGAATATAAACAGAACCCTCATAATTTCAGAACAGGCATGACAATGCAGAATGGCACTTCCCAAAGAGTTCTTCTGGGAAAGGCTGGGACTACCCGCAGCTTCAGAAAGAGGTACCACTTCCTCCCATTCTAACTGGGCACACATAGACATGGCTTTTTGTTTTTTAATTTAAAATTTTTGTTTTAAATTTATTCACTTCTCAGGGCTTTTTCTTGAGAGAGAATCTCTCTGTTTTCTGACATTATCAACTTAAAAATGGCATAGTTAGTTTGCTAGAAGCTTCTAGAGTTAAGGTTGTAGGTGAACTGCAATAGTTGCAATGAGGCTTCACCTATACCCTTGGCCTCATTAGAAGTAAACTTAACTAGATTGAACCAAGTGGTTGTAGGTCCAAGTTCAGCCTCTGTATTTTCGATCTCTCTTGTGTCTTCTGGTCTTAACTTCTGTTTCTATAAAGGTCATTATGAGGTCAAGTTGCCATATGCAACTTCTTAAGATGGTAAATGGCCTGTAACGAGGGTAATGACTGCTCTGCACCAAGCACCACTGGTTTCATATAAAAAGAACACGTATTGCCAGCAACAGCAACAGGGTGCAAATCCCTGGACATCTTCGAGTTTGTTGCTGTTGAACACCAAGTTCACAATGTTATGTTCTTAAGTCAGGTGAGAAGTTCATATCTGATATAAGCTCACAATTATCTGGAAGCTTTTGCCTTTAATTTTGAAAAAAAAAATAGGCTGAGGATCAGAGAAGCATGGATTTTCCAAATGCAACTCGTAATCCAATATGTATTTTATTGCCTCTGTTCTCTCCTAGTGTGCCCTCCAGCTTCTTGACATACTAATTTTAACAAGGAAAACAAGCACCTTCTTAGTTACACATAAAATAGATCTCTACAGTCCATGTCTTCTTCATCCTCAAGGGTCTGTCCCTTTCTGCTGTGTCTCACTAGTCTGTCCCCTTGTCCATTCTTTCTCTCTTCCTTTGCCATTTAATAATTCTCAGTCCCTGCAAGGACTCAAATGTTCTAATACTGGGTGGATATAGATCAGGCGCTCCCAAGAAATTTGTTGAACAATTCAATTAGCTGTAGAGGGAAACTCTCAAAGCTAGTCAGAATTATGATCCTCCCTGGGGAGGTTTGCTAACCTGAAAACGGTTGGCATGAGTTAAGACACAGAACTGAATGGCGCTCAGATAAAGGCCTTGTTACTCTGTTCCTAACAGTTGCTAGCCTCTGTGGCCTGAATGTTAAATCTTGCTCCTCCAAATTTTCAGAGACAGGTTCTGGGGCTTCATTAATGTTTATAAAACATTTTGAAATCTTCCTGAAAGACATTAAGGGATGATGTTAGTAGCAGCACTAGCCCAGCTGGAAGCCAAGTTCATCAGACACTGCCAAGAAGACTTTTCTAGCTAAATTGGACTTTGACTTGTCTTTAGACAGCTGCCAGAAAGAGTAGTTTCACACCCCATAACTTTAACTACACTGTCATTTCTGAGATTTGTCTTTATTTTTCTTTCCATACGGTCTAGAAGGCATGCATTGTGTCAAGCTTCATGTTCCCAACACCTACATTTTAATATGGTAGTGTGGAGAGTGAGTGGGATCCCAAAAGGGACCATCAGCATGTATTACTATGCTCAGTGTTCAGTGTAAGGAATGTCTACTGTAGATGTGTGTGGCCTGACAGGGGCCAATTTTACAGTGATTGGGATTTTCTGAGTAACATGGGGGTGATAGCTGAATCTTACCTTCTGAGAATGTTTTACTTAAGAAGTTTGCAATTAGGACCGTTTTGAATTTGAACCTTCTGAAAAGGTTTTTATTCTCCTAAGAAAGCCCAGTGCGGCTGGGAGTAGGATATGGACACGTTCTGAAGGAAATATTATGGTTGCTGTTATTATTCTTACTTTTAGGCAATAAAATTCAAGGGACGTGTTAAGGCACCTGTGAAATGCCACAATGCAATCTGGGCTCAGTCTGATAATCAACTGAAGAAAAGAAACCTCCTTTTGCATGTTCAAGGCTCTGGCTTCTCTCTCGCCCTCTGGGTACTCCAGCAAATTTCCTGGCATTACCTGCTGGTCACTCTTTGCCTCATTAAACAGCTCCAGATCAATGGGCATGCGCAATCATAAGAAGGTTCTGTCCTAGGAAGGCAAATTGCAGTCCGACTTCAAAGCCACGCACCTGACCTCATACGAGAGTGTTCCAGTTTATTGCTTTGCACGGATGTGTGTTTCGATCTATTACACTGATGACTTACCTTGTACCACTCTGTGTTCAATTATGTATTTCTTGCTCTCATTACAGACCTTCAAACGACCACAAAAATATATTCATTTAATGCTTTTTCTGTTCTTTTAAAATTTTTATCATTCAGACAGGAAAAAAGAAAATGGTTTGAGCATTAGCACTGGGTATAAACTCAGATTGATTCTCTGTACTTAAATTACTCAGATAATTGGAGGAAAGAAACTCTCTTACCTGCTCTAGTTGAATTAGGTGCTGAAAAATATACTTGGGGTCTCGCACATCTAGGTTGGCCAACATATTCAGTGTGTGTGGTGATACAAAAAAAGAGAGCAATGAAAATGTCTGAGGTCCCCAAGAGACAAGGCATGGGTCTTTAGAAAGAGATGGAGGCAATACATGATATATTTTTATGCTGAATCTTGCAATTACCTAGTTTGTGATTTTGAAACATCTTATCTGTGGGAAAATGAGATTTGCTAGTTGCTCCCAAATTTAAATTGTGTGACTGACTTTTATTTTAAAATCCAAATTAAGCAAAGTCAATCAGATAATCATAATCATAATGTCTAGTTAGTACCAAGGCTAGGACATGTTTACCTTTAAAGGCTGCTAGACATCTTTTGTTTAGTTTTCTCTTCCTAGTTTTGATGTGCCTATCCTTTATGTAATAACAATTTGTTCCTTGTAATGGTGTTACATTCTTCCCCCAAAACCTGGCAATAAAATAAGTTTTATCCTCATTAGTCAAAAAAAAAAAAAAAAAGCCTTCATTCAGCAGCATTTTCAATTGGAAGCAAATTATCAAAATAAGAACATGGTGAGATGGTGACTTATTACCAAAACTATTCAACTGAAGCAATAAGTTGAATATGAAAAATAACAGAGAAGCAGCGATTTGTTTAGGTTACACAAAGGCGGGCAGCCTAACTCTTCTCCTAACCCCCTTCACCGATTTAATTCCATTTGGATGTGGTAAGCTGTGGGTGGTGTGGTATCTTCTGTATCCAGAGACCCATTTGTCATTGTTTACTTCATCAGCTGCTTACTTATCTGATAAACATTTGTGAATTTCCACAGCATTGATAGGTACCCTGCTGAGAGCTTGGGGCATGAAAATTTAAAGACTAAAATTTCAGGGAAGGTCTTTTGCCACCGGTACAGCTCCTTGATATGACAAACAGCTGCTACGGCCCCCTTGTGCCTCTCTCTCTCTCTCTCTGGGCCATAGTATGTTGCTACACAGGTAGCTTCCGAATTAGTTTGTTTTTTCAAGGTCATTGAAACAAAACATGGCAAACTTATCCAAAGCGTGTTCATAAAGCATTTTGGATTTCACTCCATTTTGTTTCTCATTCATTTTAAGAAACATATTTTGGATTTAAACCATTCTCATTCTGATCCCTTTTTCTCAGCGTCACAGAGCGACCAGCTGAGCCTTTTCTCTGCTCCCCGCTCCCACCCCCCCTTCTTGAGGTTGAAACCCTTTCTGTGGTGTGCAAATAAGGGGACCTCTTTGACGGGTGAAGACACAATTTGGGGCTGCCTTTGCCGAAGATTCCTCACTAGAAAGGCATCTGATAACCAATTTTGAAATATAAAAGGCCTTTCAAGCTGCTGCTGAAAAACATATTTTACGATTTGTTACGAACGCCTCCCTTCAAGGGCGGCTTAATGAATCCCTGAGTTTAAAGGGAGTCAGGGAAAAAAAAACTGGCTCTTTTTGCTTTTTCTTTGTTCCTTTAAGAAATTAATACCCATTATGATTTATAGAGGCCGTTCCAAGGGACTTGTGTCTAGGCTCCCATTTGCTGGTCACATCCTGCAGTGATTCATTCCTAGAATTACCTCCAGGGATGGACAGTGTGCCAGGTACTCTCCTCATAGGAACAGATGGCACAGTCAAATTAGGATAATACAAGAAGAGCTTATTTAGGAAAAGACTGGCTACAAAGTTGCAGGTAGGGAGTTAGGGAAAGCCCGAGGGGTAGAACAGGAACCCTGGCCTGGTCCCCAGCACATGCTGCTTGCTCCAGTTCTAACGGTACTGGGGAAGATCAAGGTTATGAGAGCCTAGAGGAGAAAGGGGCAGGAAAGCCGGATGCCAGGAAGCCTGGTCACCTTTGACGCTGGCTTTAATGAAAGGCACCAGAGGCTAGAAGCCTTCCTCCTTCCACCTCCAGGTGGAGCTCTCTTTTGGCCGAATTCTCCTTAACTCTGTAGGACACATGAGCTTATTAAAGATTTCCTTCTAGGTCCGTGTCCTGGGGCAAAGGCCAAAGTGAGCGCAGGAGCAGAGCATACGGAAAGCATCTGTCACAAGCAAGCTGCTGCCGCTCGGCCCCTCCCCAGAAGTAGCACCTACTCAAGTCTCCCTGCATTTGGGGTTAGTATGAAGCTCGATTTCTCTAGGGCACTGTCTACAGAGTTCTTCCTCCATGCTCTAGCCGAGTGTCGATTGCCACATTCAAACACATTCTGATTAATTAGTAAATTGCATATGTACTCTACTTTGCCTCCATTATTTACCTTATGAAATCGACTCTACTTGCCCTTCTGTGTAAGGTTGGATCCTCATTGTTACTTATCTTCCTTGGGTCTGTGAATTGTAGTATGTTTATCCTACACTAAGTGGCTAAAATCCATCTATAAGTGATTATGTACTATGCATGTCTTTTGGGGTCAGGATGATCTTTTCTAGTTCCATCCATTTGCCTGTAAATTTCAAGATTTCCTTGTTTTTAATAGCTGGATAGTATTCCACTGTGTAAATATACCACACTTTCTTTATCCATTCTTCGGTTGAGGAATATTTTGGTTGTTTCCAGTTTCTGGCTATTATGAACAGAGGTGCTATGAACATAGTTGAGCAAATGTCCTTGTTGTATGGTGGAGCATCTTTTGGGTGTATGCCCAGGTGTACTATGTCTAAGCCTTGAAGTAGAGCTATTCCCAATTTTCTGAGAAAGTGTCAAACTGATTTCCAAAGTGGTTATACAAGTTTTCACTTCCACCAGCAATGGAGAATTGTTCCCCTTTCTTCACATCTGTGCCAGTATGTGTTGTCACTTGAGTTTTGATCTTAGCCATTTTGGTGGGTATAAGATGGAATCTCAGAAAAATGATTTGCATTTCCCTGATGATTAAGGACAGTGGGAATTTCTTTAAGTACTTCTTGGCCATTCAAGATTCCTCTGTTGAGAATTTGCTGTTTAGCTCTGTTCTCTGTTTTCAGGCAGTTGAAAGATCGAACAGGGTAGGAGAGGGGGCACGAAGAGGAATGAGGGTGGAGATCAAAGCAGGGGAAGATGGGGTGGGAGGGAGGACACAGGGCTGCACAGAGAAGAGAAACCATGGGCAGGGGAATCTCTATGACAAGCTGGAGACCTAAGATGGGGTAGGCTCCTGGGAAGACATGGGCGTGACTCTAGTTGAGAATCCTGGTAGTAGCAGGGTTCATGGAGACTGAAAAGTACACCCTCTAACTACACAAGAATTCCTAGTGGAGGGACAGGAACACCTGCCTACAAAATATACAGGGATAAAAATAGAGCAGAGGTTGAGAGAATGTCCAACCAATGCCTGGCCCAACCTGAGACCCACTCCATGGGAGACAGCCAACCACTGACACTACTAATGATACTTCGCTATGCATGCAGACATGAACCTAGCATAACTGTTCTCTGAGAGGCTCCACCCAGCAGCGGATTAAAACAAATGCTGAGACTTTTCGAAGAGTGTGGTGGGGGTGTAGAAGGGAGGGCACAGGAGCCCCACAAGAAGACCCACAGAGCCAACTAACCAGGCCTAAGGGGAGCTTGTGTAGACTGAAGCACCAACCAATTTCCTAGGCCCCCCCCCCTACATAGAAACCTATAAGAAGAACATCGTAATGGTATCAGGGCCCAGGGGGGTCTGCTCAAACTATTGCACTAACCAAGGACAATACAAGTAGTAAACACTGAACCCCTACTCTGATCTAGCCAATGGACAGGACATTCTTCACAGTTATGTGGAGACCAGGGACTAACTCTGACATGAACTCTGGGGCCCCATATTTGATGACCTCCCCTTGGTGGGGAGCCCTGGTAGCACTCAAAGAAAGAATAGGCAAGCTACCAAGATGAGACTCGATAGCCTGTGACCATGAGGTCATGGACTTAGGTGAGGGGAATAGGGTGAAAGCCGGAAGGAGGGAGGAACAGGAGAATACAAGTGATGGGATAATAACTGAGTTGTAATCTGAATAAATTAATTAAAAAATAAAATAACTGAATTTAAAAAATCTAATTTGGGGAATGATCAGAGTGTCATTTACTAGATTTCCTGATATTGTATGTTAATAAGTAATTTTTGGACAATAAATATGAAGCATATAGGTAAAGAATTCAGAGTTAGGATTCAACCAGTGTGTATCAAAATAATGCCCTTTAAACAACAGAGAATTGACGTATACATTCTGAGGCATGTTGTACAATAATAGTCACTAAATTGCTCTCATCACACAAGACTGCTATACAGGGTGGAGCTGTGAACTAAACATTATTCACAGTCCTTCCCTTTTAATAGGAGATTTAAACATTGTAATTTTGTCCATCTAGAGAAATAATGCAATTAGAAAGGGTGAGCATAGACGGTATAACTGTAGTGAAGAAAAGAATCCAGATGATTTATTTAGAGTATATTCTATTAAAAAAAAATACTATCTGAGTGCCACCAGGTCTCCCTGAAGAGACTTGATACCCTATGAGCATTTACAGGGGGAGGTGATCCCCCTCAGGAACAGTCATAGGGGAGGGGAAAAGGGGAGGGAGGGAAGAATGGGAGGACACAAGGGATGGGATAGCCATTGAGATGTAACAAGAATAAATTAATAATAAAAATTTTTTTAAAAAGGAAAGAAAAAAAAAAAGACTTAAAAAAAAAATACTATCTGCAAGCAGGGATACCCTGCCTTCTTTCCCTATGAAACTCCTTTTGTTTTTATCTCTTGTCTTGCTGTTCTAGTTGAGACTTCAGACATCATATTGAAAAGGAGTGGAGAGAATGGATACTTGCCTTGTTTCTGATCTTAGTGGAAACCGGGCTTTTTCTTCATTTAGCATGAGGGTTGTGCTATATAAGCTGTATTACACTGAGGTAAGTTTCTTCTATGTTCTGAAAACTACTTGGAATTTTATCATGGAGGAATGGTGGATTTTGTCAAAGGCACTTTATACATTAAAGGAACAATTTTTTAAATTTATGCATATTTAACCATCCATGAATCTCTGGAATAAACCCATTTTGGTCATGATGAATGGCCTCTTTGATATGAGGGTGAGATCATTCTTGCCAAAAATTTATTAAAATGGTTTTGCATCTGTATTCACTGACAATATCTATAATCTTCTTTTGTCTCTTTTGTTGTTGTTGTTGTTGTTTGTTTGTCTGCTTTTGGTCGCCTCCATCTGTTTTTCGTATGATGGTAATAACACTAGCATTATAAAATGAGTTTGGGAGATTTTCTTCCCTTTCCAGTTTCATGGAGTAAGATGAGTAGAGTACTGATGTGAATTCTTCTGGAATATTCTAATAGTATTCTACCTACAGCAATTATGTGTTTCTGGTCATTTGTTAGTTCGGAGATTTTTTTTTTTTTAAATATTATTATTGCTTCAATTTTGGTGCTCATTGTGGACTTGTTTAAATTATTTGTCTCATCTTCTTCAATTTTTCTATGTTGAAATCACCTAGATTTTCATCTATTTTTTTTAAAAAGTTTTTCAAATACATGGTATTATGCTTTCAAAGTCTGCTTTTACTTATTTTTAAATTTTCATTATTATCTGTTGTAAAGGCTACATTTTCATTCCTAGCTGTATTAATTTGAGTTCTTTCTTTATTTTGGTTAATTGGGCAAAATGTTTGTCAATCTTGCCTATATTTTCAAGAGAACCAAGTCCTCACTTTATTGCTTCTTTGTGTTATGTCTGTTTCTCTTTCATTAATTTCATCCCTGATTTTTGTTATCTTGTTCCACCTACGTTTCTGAGCTTGGTTTGCTCTAATTTTTCCGAGTCCCTTGGGTGCATCATTAAGTAATTAAGTTGAGATTGCTTACATGTTTTAATGTATATCGGAGAATATCAGAATGTAGGAACTTGCTGTCATAAAGCTTCCTCTTAGGATTGCCTTCATTGTCATACATAAATTTTTGGTGTGTTGTAGTTTTTTAAAATTTAATTGTAGGATTTTTATTTCCTTCTTGATTTCATTCACTCAATTATTATTCAATAGCGTGTGGTCTATTTTCCATGAGTTTATATAGTTTCTGATATTTCTACTGGGGTTCAGATCTAGCTTTCTACCATTGTTGTCAGACAAAATATTACTTAAAAGTTTCTGTATTTGTTGAGAATTTATTTGTTTCCTAATATTTAACTAATTTGGGGGAAAGTTTCATGAGCTACTGAGAAAAATACATATTCTCCAGTATTTGAGTGGAATGCTCTGTAGATGTCTGTTAAGGCAACTTGATTTATGGTGTCTGTCTCTCTTTATTTGTTGCCTAGATTATCTGTTTATTGGCTCCAGTTGAGCATCCATCTCAGAGAACTTGGATTTATATGTAGATTCTCATCATTTGGTGTGTGTGTGTGTGTGTGTGTGTGTGTGTGTGTGTGTGTGAGAGAGAGAGAGAGAGAGAGAGAGAGAGAGAGAGAGAGAGAGAGAGAGAGATTTAATGTCTCTGTGTTTAGTATATATGTACACACACATTTACATATGTACATATGTGAGTGTATGTTTAGAATTATAATATCTTCTTAGTGTATTGTTCCTTTGATGAGTATGAAGTGATTTTCTTATCTCTGTTGACTAGGTTTGATTTGGGATCTATTTTATCAGATATTAGAATAGGTGTCCTACTTATTTCCTTGTACCACTTTTACAGAATAGCTATTTTAATCCTTTTAACCTACAATGGTATCTATTTTCATAGTATGGTAAGATATGTTTCTTAGAATTATGAGAAATATGGACCCTGTTTTCTAATAGAATATATCTGAGTGTGTATTTTTATTGTGGAACTGAAGTGCAAAATCAACAGTAGTCCTCCTGTATACCAATGATAAATATACTAAAAAAAGAAATAAGGGAAATATTCCTGTGCATATTAGCCATAAGGGGAAATACATGGAAATTTAGCTCCCCAGAGAAACCAAAGACCTCTACAATGAAGTTGTTAAGACACAGAAGATAAAAATTAATGAAGACACTAGAAGATAAAAAGATAACCTGTGTTTATTGATTGAAATAATCAATATTGTAAAATGACCATCCCTCTGAAAGCAATTTACAGAGTCAGTGCAACCCCTATCAAAAATCTAATGTCATTCCTCATGGACAGATATAGCAGAAAACAACCCCAAACTTATATGTAGGAAATTCTGAGGGTATTAACCAAAACTAAGAATGTGTGGAAAGCCTTATGGAAACTCATTCATTAGTAAGTGTATTTCAAACTGCACACTTAAAAGAAAGTGAGCAAGAAATTACTCTGCAGAGTAAAGAGTGTCACTCCTAAAAGACAAAGTACTAAATGAAAATTGTAGCCTGAGAAGTGAGATACAGCCTGGGGCATGATATACTTACCTATGAGTTACTGGTTAGGGACATGCGAGCAGTTGCTAAAACAACACAGGTTATTGATTGACATTGCCTTTTGTGACCTACCATAACTGCAGAGTAAGAATCTACTGCTGAAGATACTACACACATTGGCTGCAGGATATAGAGAGACCAATCTCAGACCAACCAGAAAATCTTCTACCTGCTAACTTTTACTCTGTGAAAAATGTTGTGTATGCTTGGCGAGGAAAAATGTCAAGGGTTTTCCTCAGAACTGTACCCTGCATACCACAGTACAATTTCAACATGCTAGGCCAGATGCGCCTACTGCTCCAGTGAGTATTTCACTGTTTTCTTATTGTATTGGAGGTATATCCACAGGAGGGAGTTTCATGTCTGGTGTTATAATCCTAGCGTACCTTCCTTATGGCTGGGGAAGTCAGGTCCTAGTGTAGAACTTACTATTGCTATTGCTAATTGGTCATGGTATTCTTGATATTAAAATGCCTTCTAGATATTTATGTTTCTACCCATCCTTGGACTCCTCTCAACATTGGCCAGAGAACTATCTCTTTGCAGTGGGCAAAAGTCAACGAAAATGTGCATAATAGGTCATGCTGCCAAGAATAAGACACCAAGTGGAACATCTACATTAACTCAGCCCACCAACTCCCCCACCAAACAGCAAGGTTCAGGGAACATTGTGGAACAGGAAGCAAAAATAGTGTAAAAGCCAGAGGATAATGAGGAAGTGCTGTGAAATGCTGCTTTATTGGCATGGCATGGCTATCACACTTAGGAACTCATAGCATCTGTGGCTATTAGCACAAAACCTACAATGATTGATCCAGCACCCGAATTCTAGCATAGTTGAGGTGAGTAGATGATGTCTAGTCCTGTTCCTACACCTCACCAAGTAGCTATGTACAGTGGATAATTGCCAGGGAAGGGAGATACATTCTTTACTGAGGATTTGGCCACCAGTAGGCTTCCCATGCTCTGAAGGATATTACCACACCCACATGAAACACCAACAAGACTGAGTGGGTCAATACAGAAAGGAGACGAAGCTGAGAAGGAGCATGTTAAAGAGAATATGGCGCAGGCTAGAGAAGGTATGTGGCATAGACATGACCATATTTCATTGTGTACATAAAATTCTCAAAACTGAAAATTTTTGAAGTAATAATTTCTGGTACTTTGTCACATAGTAAAATAAAACTAGAAAATCAATGTCAACAGGAAACACAGAAGTTAATGAATCACATGCAGATTGAATAATATACTCTTGATTGACCTGTAGCCTGTTGAAGAAATCAGGGTTTTTAGAGAAACTGGGCTTTGTCAAAAGCGTTTTCTGCATCTGGTGGTACCATTAAGTGATTTCAGTCTCTAGGTCCACTTATGTGCCTTACTACATTCAATGAACAGTATATGTTAAACTGTATTTGCTTCCCTGGAAAGATTTCAACACGATCATGGTGCATAATCTTTTTAATGTGCTGTCAAATTGAGTTTGTAAATATTTTAGTGAAATTTTTGTCTATTTTCATTGGAGAAATTTGTCTGTACCTTCCTTTTTTCAATGTCTTTATCTGGTTTCATATCAGAATGATACTAGCTTAGCAGAATAAGTCTGCTAGTGTTTCTTCCCTTTCTGTTTTATAAGTGGGAAAGCTCTGAAGGTTGGGAACCAAAGGACAATGATTTAATATAATAAAGGTTGAATATGACAAACCTATAGCCAAAAGTGTATCAAGATCTGAACTCTTTCCAAGGTGGCTTCTCTCTCTCTTCATTCAATATAGAGCTTTATATCTCAGCTAAAGCAATAAAGCAAGTGAAGGAAATAAAAGGGTTACAAGTAGAAAGGGAAGAAATCAAATTACCCTTATTTTCAGGGTATACTTTAAAGACCCTAAAGATTCCATCAGAAAACTCTTCAGCACAATAAGCACATTCAGCTACATAGCAGTATATAAAATCAACACACACAAAGTCAGTAGCTTCTATATATCTATAATGAACTTGAAGAAAAATAAATCATGGGGAATACTCTACTCATAATAGCTTAAAAAGAACCTTTCTTCCACCTGGAGTCCAGCAGAGTTCCAGTATCTGTCCTGATTCTCTGCTGTGTGGAGACTCTCAGAAGACATCGCTGTTGGGCTAACATCCACTTATAAGTGAGTATACACTGTGCTTGTCTTTCTGGGTCTGGGTTACCTCACTCAGGATGATCATTTCTAGTTCCATCCATTTACCTGCAAATGCTGAGATTTCCTTCTTTTTAATAGCTGAATATTGTAAATGTGTAAACTGTGTAAATGTGCCACAGTTTCTTTATCTATTCTTTGGTTGAGGGACATCTAGGTTTTCTCCAGATTCTGGCTATTAAAAATAAAGCTGCTATGAACATAGTTGAGCAAATGTCCTTGTTGTATGGTGGAGCATCTTTCAGGAGCCCCACAAGGAGACCATCAAGGCTGGCAGAACTGGACACAGGGGGGTCTGTACAAACTGTTGCACCAACTACAATGCATATAATAAACCTCTCAGACATCCTGTTCAGATCTAGCCAATGGACAACTCATCCTCCATGGTTGTGGGGAGAATGGGGACATGAACTGTGGTCATATGGTGGGGGAGAAGATTTCTTTCTGCCAGAGGTTAGGGGAGAGGAATAGGACAGAAGAGGGAGGGAAGGTGGGAACAGGAAGATACAAGGCAGGACATAACATTTTGGTTGTAATCTGAATAAATTATAATAAATTAAAATAAAAGAATAATAATTGAAAAAAATACCTTTCCTCCATCTGAAACTCTAAAAGTGGATATGTAGAATGGAAGCATAGAGGATATTGAAAAAGACATTAAAAGGTAAAAAGACCCTCAGAGCTCCTGAAGCATGAAAATATACGTGGTACTTGTCTTAGGGTTTTCACAGCTGTGGACAGATGCAATGACTATGGAAACTCTTATAATGGAAAACATTTATTTGGGAATGTTTTACCATTTCATAGGTTTAGTCCATTATTACCATGGTGAGAAACATGGCAGTATGCAGGCAGACACGGTGCTGGAGAAGGAGCTGAGAGGTTTACATCTTGCTCTACAGGCAGCGGGAGACTATAGCTTGAACAGATAAGACTTCCAAGTCTGCCACACGGTGACACACTCACCCCAACTAAGCCATACCTACTCCAACAAGGCCATATCTCACTTCCTAACAGAGCCTTTACTATGAGCCAAGCATTTAAACACACAAGTCTAATTGGATGCCCCTCCTCTCCTACTCAGACCACCACAGCACTGAAAGTAAATAACAGACTCAATAGAATCCCCGTCAAAAATGACTTGGAAACTCAAAAGATCACAAAACTAAAGCAAGTCTAGGCAGAAGTAGCAGCGCTGAAGGTGTCATCATACCTGACTTCCGATTACACTGCGGATCAGCGTTATTTAACACGATGCAATAGTGACACAGAACAGACATATAACCGAATAGAACAGAACAGAAGTTCCCATGTATGCACGCAGTAACAATTAGAAAAAGAAAAGAGGCCACGAATATGAAGAAGACCAGGGAGGGGTATAAAGGAGTTAAGATGGAGGAAAGAGAAGGGAGCAGCACTGTCATTGTATCATAATCTCAAAATAAATTTAAACACAATAAAATTAAGTACAATTTAAAAGTACTTTTTGAAGTAAATCAATTAGGTGGCTACAGCTGCAAAGATTTACTTTAAAAAAAAGTTTCTCAACTACATTGGAGAAAAGACGGCGTCTTCAGCAAATGGAGCTGTGAAAACTGGATATCAACATGCATAGAAGGTTAAAGCTTAGATCCACATCACCGATGCTGCATGAAGATCAGTTCAAAGTAGGTCAAAGACACTAATGTGGGGATATGAGATTCTGAAACTGTTAGAGGAAGACTGAGGAGAAACAGTGTAAAATACAGGTGCAAGTGTTCTGAAGAGAGAAGGAAGGCAAAAGTGAGAGTGAGCCCTAAATGGGAAGCACGGGATACATATGCAGGAAGAAGACACGAGGATAAAATAATAGAAAGGATATCTGAACAGTAATAAGGAATCATACTATTAACTATCTACGTAAAAACACCTAGACCGTTAGTAAGTCAGGATATACAGATACATGCATAGTTTAAGTAAGAGAGTCCTCATCTGGGATAACAATGGCTCCCTCAAGAGACAGAGACCATCTAACAAAACCACCAATACAATGCATGAAAAGACATTTTTGAGTTGTTGGTCAGGGTTGTCCAAGAGATTCCCAAAACATTATAGGCTACTCATATCACCCTTATTTGCCCTATATAAGGAGAAAATAAGTCCTTATTGCTGAAGACACTATATAGTCTATACACAAGGGGCACAGGACCTGAGTTAGAACTTGCCTGAAAGGCTCTTCCTTAAGATCTACCTGTTATGGTACTAGAAGACACCAAAGAAAAGATGGAGGTAATCACAGCCTTACTCAGGATGGTACTTGTGAATTACAATACTGACCAGCACGGCATGATAGCTCTCAGGGTGCGATAGTGGCATGTACACCTTGGTGGTAAACAACAGCTCTCTAATTGGATTTAAGGCTCACAGAATGAGAGGGGAATCATGGTTGGTACTGGAAAGGAGCCAACTACCCTTGGCTGAGGAAGCCATGTTTTTTTTAAATAAAAACCTCCAACTGATACTTTACTAAACTAGCATAATCCCTAACTACATTCTAGATATTTGTTTTTCTACCCAAATACAAGTATCATCGTCATTTCTTATTAAAACAATTTGTCTTTGCATTAGATGGAGACCATTTCAGAAGATCACATCTGATTAAAATGCAAAGTTGTAATGCCCAGTCCCAACCGATAACATCTACAACACAACCTGACTCCTATGCCTAAGGGTCATGGAACATCACAGGAGCGAAGGAAGAAATATTGTAAAATTGTTAGAAGCTACACCCAGGAATTCCCAACAACATGGCCACCTACATTTTACTTGAAAATGATTGAATGAGACAAATAAATACACTAACGTAGATTAGGAAATGCTCAGGAACACTCAAGCCTCCACAAAGAACTACAGATAACTAAGGAATGCTGAGAGGGGGAGACACAGTCTTCCCCACAAAAGAACATAACAATTGGCTGTCCAATATCAAATAGTCAGCCTTGACATCATCTTCATACAAGTAACATTATACAGACTTAGTAATTGTACTTAGTAGTATATATAATATATACATAAATATGTATATATAATACATGTATATGTATTATACACAAACAATTCATGCATGCATTTATGTGTGTGCGTGTGTGTGTGTGTGTGTGTGTGTGTGTGTGTGTGTGTGTGTAGTGCAACAATTAAAGTAAAAGAAAGCATGATTTGTAAGAGAGCAAGGGGAAGGGATACACTGGGGATGGAAGGAGGAAAAGAAAGGTAAAATAGTTACAATCTAAAAAAATTTAAAAATATTTAAATGAAGCAAATATACAAATATAAGTGCAAATTTTCTTCAAAGGATTCTAACTGCTTAGAGATAATTGCAAGAACACATGGGATAGCATGGGATTAAAAGCCTCTGTTTCTTGGTTTTCCTGGTGAGATGTGATTAAATATCTTGGAAACTAACTTACATGAGCATCAATGGGAGTTTCCTTACAAGTACATGGGTGACTTTATAAGAGCTAGGTGACCCGATTATAGCTCCATAATTTTATAGACCCACCTCAGCATGGTTGGTAGTCTGATGAAAGCAATATAGATGGAGGATCCTTTTCAGTTGCCTTTCTGTCTGCTGTGTACTATTGTACTTTATGAGACCTTGGGTGGTTTGAGCAGGATTGCAAACTACTGTGGTTCAAGTGAATTTAAAAGCAGAAAGTGGTTCAAATTTTAGGGGAGGACCTAATCATTTCCAACACAGGCCATTCCTGTAAAAGATATTTTATTTGGTTTTGGGTACATGTTTGTGTATGTATGTACACATCTCTCTCTCTCTCTCTCTCTCTCTCTCTCTCTCTCTCTCTCTCTCTCTCTCTCTCTCTCTCTCACACACACACACACACACACACACACACTTTCACTCTATGTTTGTGTGTGTGTTTTCATCCATAAAGCAGATGAAATTATGTCATTTGCAGGAAAATGGATGGAAGTAAAGATCATTATGCTAAGTGAAATAAACCAGATATAACTGCTGATTTCAAGATGGCAATGGCCATATGCCCAGAGTACATTGCTCCACAACAAATCTTCTGCAGAGCAAAGGGAATAATGAGCAGAGTGAAGAGCTGACCAACAGCATGGGACAAAAATTGGCCAACTATGTACAGCATCAACTCACTCTCTAGACCTTATTACAATCTCCAAAATTAAATTCTTATAGTCTGGTCAACAAAGGGCAAATTAATCCAACTTACAGTTCTAAAGCTGTATAAGTAAAAATGGTCAATAAATACATGAAAAATATTGATCAATATACTTAGTAATCAGGGAATTGCACATTGAAACTGCATTTAGATTTCATCCTGTTCCAGTCAGAATAGCTCTCATCAACAAAACAAGCAAATGATACCAAGAATGCAAGGAAAGATGTGTCATTTCATACTACTGCCAAAACTCTAAATTGATGTGGCTACTTGAGAAAATAGTATGTAATTCCTCAAAAAAAAAAAGTTAAAACAGAAGACAAATTATCACACGATCCAAGTTCTCTACTACTTCTGGCTGTCTAAAGGACTCTGGGTAAGAACACATCACAGAGCTTGGTGTGGTGGTGTACGCCTTTAATCCCAACACTCAGGAAACGGAGGCAGCAGATCACTGTGAGTTTCAGGCCAGCCTGGTCTACAAAATAAGTCCAGGACATCCAAGATAACATAGAGAAACCCTGTCTTGGAAAATCAATAAATAAAATAAAATAATAAAATAAAATAAAATAAAGCAGACACCACAAATGTATTTCCACATCTGGGTTTATTGAAAACACTATCTACAAAAGCCAATATATGGAGCCAACCTAGATGACCATCATCAGATGAATGGATAAAGGAAATACCACAACATCAAAACATACACATGCGCACCTGTATGTGTGTACTATGCATGTTCATATGTACACACAGACACATACACACACATACAGATTAATTTATTCATTCATAAAGTGATGAAATTATCTCATTTTCAGGATAATGGATGGATATGGAGTGGAAATGTTAAGTGGCATAAACCAGAAAGGTAAATGGCAATTTTTGTATCATGTGTGAAATTTATATTTAAATACATACAATATATAACATATAGGTGACATAAAAAGAGGATAGTGTAAATGTAGAAATAGTTTCATAGGGGAAAAGGGTAAAAAAGGAATGGTTAATACAGTAGGAAAAGGAATACTTATTGCATATTTCTCTCAACCTAGATTAAAGTTTATATGATATGATACATGGCATGAGAAGAGAGGAGAATATGTGCTATAAGAAAAGCAGAGAAGGAGTGATTGATAGGAAAATATAGTGGAGGAACAATATGAATAAAGTACAATGATACCAATATGAAAGCAAACTGAACACTTTGGTGTGGTGATATTTAGAAAATTAATAAAAATACCAAAAGTGTTTCTAAGACGAAATCTCCTTATTGCATCTGTAAGTATTCTGGTAAAATACTTTGAGTCATACTGAGAATAGGGCATGTTATACTTGGTTTAGTCATGTCCCCCCAAAACTGAGTGAATTACATCAGATCACTCCCTGAGCCAATGATAAATGCCATGTTAAACTATATAGAAGAGGTCCATATTTCACCAGGAAAAAAAAAAAAAAAAAGAGTTCAAGTTTAAGTTAAAGGGTTTTCTTTTATTCCCACCACATCCACATAGATTTGTGTTCTTTACCCAGCCTTATCCCCTAAGTAGAGGTTTATTTTATTTTATCCAACTAACCAAAAGGTGGCAGAAAACATAGCACAACACTGCACCTCCCTTGAAATTTAGAAAATAATAATAATAATAAAGCAACATTCACTTTGTTTCAACCACATGGTTTTTTTTTTTTTTTTTTTGACAACTTCAGATATATCATACATTGAGAATCTTTTAAACCAAAGTCAAGATTTTCCTTAATAAAAGAGCAATTCATTTTTGGGTAGTCAGCATCACCCAGAGTATCCTGGGTGTCATCATATAAATGAACTGTAGAGGAAAGACTACATGCAGCGAGACACTTTCTGCCCATGGGAGCCTGCCGTGTGCTTTCTCTCTTCTCATGGATAAAGATGCCAGAGCCCAGCAAGCATGTAACTTGCCCACATCGACTCAGTAATTCTGGACTTTGATAGGGACTTTAGCCTCTGTCCATCTCTGAACTATGTGACCTTTTCTTTGGACCATTCAGCCCTTTCATTTCCACCCTTAGTAGAGAAAAGGACATTTTATTGCTGGGGTTCTATCCAAGTTCACGCCCAGGCTCCACCAGCTAGGTAGCTACAGCAATTTCTAAGAATCACAGTTAACTCAATCGAATTTAGAACCAATTTGTTTCCATTCTCTTGAGGAAGAAAGGTGTTAGCTTTTACCATTCTTACCATCAGACCTTATCACTTTCAAAGGACGATGACTTGCCCCAGCCTAAGTCAGCTCTCAGACTGTTAGATTATTCCTCTTAGACCAACATTTGGAGGCTCAAGATTTTGAGGTACTAGCACATAAATGAGAATGTTACTTTACATAAAAGACACTTAAATTTGGAATAGTTTTTCATAGTTAAGATTATTGGAGATTATATTAGTGAATATCTCATTCTTATAATGAGATTAATTCAATTATTATTCATGCTCCAAAAGACTGTCTAGAAATTAGCTTGAACCTGTAATCATCACCATTCCTTTCTCAGTTCGAAATATATTGTGAAAAAAAAAAAAGCCCACAACAAACCCACCAATATTCCAAGAACATACTAAGTTTAATAAGAATGTATTAGTACTGTCTCCTATCTGCTCACTGAAGTATAACAAGAATATTATGATATAACCTGTGACCTTTGGGGAATTTTAAAGACCTAGGAAATATACTCACACTTAAAAAAAAATCTATCTGAATGTTCAAGTACCTTAGACACAGTAAGCTTTTTGAAAGTGTAAGAGTAGGAAAGACTAAAATAAGCCAGCTAGATAATAAAAGCAGTTAAGACTGCCTTTTCTGAATGTCAACATGTCTCTGGGACATCTCCTCTTCTGCATTATTACTTTCTGTTTTCATTGTGTGTCTTCTCTGTCACTTATACATTGGTTCCTCAAGGTCCCCTTCTGTCACAGACCTGGTGGAGGGAATAGGATGAAAGAAGGCAGGAGGGGGAATGGGAAGATACAAGTGAGGGGACAACAATTGAGATGTAATCTGAATAACCTACTTAAATTTAAAAAAATGTTTTAAAAACTTCAATGATTTGGGCAACTGTAAAATATTGGATCCCAACCACCACATCTTCTCAATGAAGATTCTCATTTCATAACATGCCCAGGCTGTTTACACTCACATTACACTTTGAACAAGATGCACCAAGTGCTATTGTCACTTCTCCACGATCTTCCTGTCAGAACTTGTTCACACTCAACATAGTCACCCAGTGCTGTACATGCCTGACCTTGCTCCCCAGCTCAAGAGAGTACCACAGCTCCAGGCTTACAGGGTTAAATCCAAGCTTTATAGTATGGAGTTTGTGCTCTTAAAGTTACCCTCCCATTCTACACTCACCCTTCTCTTCCTTTCCAACACCCAAGAACCTCAGAATATCTGAGACACATTTATGATTTCACGTTGCATGGTTATAGAGTTAAATCAGTCCATGTAATCAGCAAAGCCTTTATTTCCTATTAGTATTCCAAGATCCTATGAATCGTCCAGAGTTTTTTTACCAAACACCCTACGATCCAGTGGCAATTCACGGCATCCCTCACTGGGAACTGACAGTTTCCGTTTCTATGATCTCAAGGTCTTTTGTTCATACATCAATTATCCCTCTTACCTGAATCCCTGGTCCCCAGTAGGATATAGGTTTAAACATGACTGATGGTTCTAGCTTAGGCAGCTGAATAGGTGTCATTTCATATTAGTTTATTAGTTGCATTCTGGTGTGACAGCTTGGCGAGAGAGGAATTTAAATTCTAAAGGGGTTTCTAGACTTTTCTTATCTTGTTCTCCTAGCATGTGGTGCTCTGGAAAAAAATGCAAGACTTGGAGATTTTTAAGACTTTCAGCTGCATGATCTGAGACAATTGACCTCAGCCAGTAAGCCTCACCATCTTTAAAATGTGAATAATAATTAGAAATGTGTCCCAAGATATTTGCAAAAATTACAATAACCTTAAGATATGATCTACACGTAAACATAGAGACAACTAGGAAGCATGGTACATGTAACATTCATGGACTTTTTTCTTTATATATTCTTTAATATAATTTGATAATTATTTCATGAAAACTATCATTACATATCTCAGTTATAAATATGATTATGAGATGGTCCTGGCTCTAAAGCCAAAGTATATTAGGGAAAGTGTATGCAGTCACATTCTAATAGTACAAACTAATTAAGCATAAGAAATTTCAAAAAAGGATTCACAGAGGAGGTGGCCTTTCATTTACGCTCCCCAAAATACCCTGCCAGAAAATATAATTTGAAAGCCTTATTCTATAAAGATCTATTATTGCCATAGTCGCAAATTCCATTATCTTCTAGGGCAGTGGTTCTCAACCTTGCTAATGTTGCAGCCCTTTAATACACTTCTTCATATTGTGGTGACCCTAACCATAAAATTATTTTCATTGCTACTTCATAACTATAATTTGTCTAGGTTTATAAATCACCATAATGTAAACACCTGATAGACAAGATATCTGATATGTGACCCCTGTGAAAGGGTCTGATCTAGAGTCCCCATAGGTAGGTGAGTCTTGCCTATCTGCTCTCCATCCTCCCTCAGATATTCTACATTGCGTCACTGCCCAGAAATCTTTAAATTTCTTGCCTGTGATTACCCAACAAGTCACTTCATCCCATACACGGTGATACTCCATAGTGTCACATCTCTGCTTTCCCTCTACAGACTGAGCACCCAGTGCAGAATGGAGTCTTGCTTCTCAAGTCTTGCTACAAGACTTTGAACAGGATTTCCCCACTCAACTCCATGTCAGTTGCCAGGGCCTATTTTCTTCTCAGCACACATAAAAGATTTTAATTGTTCAAATCTAGGATTAGATCAGAGGGCTTCAACTTGTCCAACTGTTGAAACCAGTCTGTTTCCAGGTGGAAGCTCTTAGTTCATTCTTCGAAACCTTGTTTCTATGAATGTGAGCTCATTTTATATTATAATTCTTGTGTACCCCGAGTCCACCTCAGTTTGATACTCTGGGAGAGGAGTGTAGTATATTTTACAGACCTTGTCATTATTTTACCACCCAACATCCTATTATTCTTCTGAAATGGAAGATTAAGTTTCCCAATGCATGGCTGACTGGAGGCCCAATATCATGGAGTACATAACTATTTGCCTGCAGATCCCCCGAGGAAGGCTATTAACAACAACTTAGTCCTTGATAAATGACTACATTTCTGAAGTAGTGGGTTATATCAAGGTTCCTTAAATACACAGCATTTAAATTTTCCCAGACATCCATGTGTCAAATTCGAAGCAACTGATGCTTCAAACATAATGAAAAATGCTGGATAATGCTGGATGCTCTATCTCTCTGGGGTGTCTTAACCATGCTGGTATATTTACTAGTCTGTATCCACTCCTCATTTAAAGGGCACTTAGTGTTTTGCAGAAATAAAAGTGAACATTGATAGTTGTGACCTATGATCTAGGTACATGCCTGGCACACAAGGTTAAATGTTGCCCAAGTAGTAGGAAAATCAGACAGTTGAGATGTGAAGGAACTTAGAGGGCTTCAACTCCAATGACCAAACATCCCTTCTCAGCATCCTCACAAAGAAACAGTTATGTAGTGTGTATCTACTCGTGTATGAGTTTCTCTAGTTAGAGGTCCATGGTCCTATCATCAGAGGTCACTCCCAAGTGTTTATTAGCCTTAAGTGTTGGAGAGACATGTATGGAAAGTTTGTGATGGTCTAAAGAAGACTTTTTTTTTTTTTTTTTAACCACACTAGCTAAAACGCAGAAGCAGAAAGTCAGTATAGTTATTTATAAAAATATGGCTGTAATTTCTAAAATATACACCAGATTCCTCATTCATTGAGCTTGGTATTTCTGATAAGGTTCTACTCAGCCCTTACTTCACTTCACATTGTTTTCTGGGCCACTGTAATCCTTGTTAAGAGTTCCAGTGCTCTAAGCTGAGGACCACCATGGGTGACCAATTAGAACAAGGCTGAAGTGAACCAGAGGCCTTGATCTACCAGTTAGGACAGCTATATCAACACAGAAAGATCCCTGCCACCTCACTTCAAGTTCAGTGAGAGGCCCTCAGACACTGGCTGTTTATAGAGTTGCTGGTAAGAAAAATTGAATCCATGTATACATGTAGGAATAACGAAAGAAGCAATCAGCCAATTGACAAACAGTGGGTGGTCAAGCTAGGGAGACCAGATAGAATTGGACAGGAAGGAAAAAAACAGAACTTTTCTCATTGGCCTGGGAGGCTGTGTGCATGAGTTATCATGATTGTACTTTCTCAGAGAAAGGCATTCTGTCCCCTGGGGTTTTGGCTTCTTTGTTCTTCTTGTTTTACATGGTTCGATATTTGCTTCTACTCTTTTTCATCACATCCTAGTTTTATTTTCTGCATCTTCTCACTGATGGTTGCATCATTACTCATGAGATGGGCAAAGAGTTGCATTGCCAATGCTTCCTACCTACAGGGTGTTTTGAGTCCAGCAATGAACAGGGCCTTGGTGTAACGTCACATTGACAATGGCTAGGAACACCAACAGCTTTTCTAGCCTAGGCTGCAGAATGAGACTGTCTTATTAATAAGGTGGCAGGGTTGAAGAGATGGCTCAGTGGGAAATGTGCTTACTGTACCAAGATGAAGATTTGAGTTCCGATACCTGAAATGCAAGAAAATCTGCACATGGTTCTATCTCCTAGTACTGGGCAGAGGAAGACAGCAGATTCTGGGGGCTTGCTGGCCAGTTCACCTAACAAACAGAGCAAGCTCTAGGTCCATCAAAAAAACGTTGTGTTAAGAAACAACTTACAGTGGAGAAGTGATTGTAGAACATATCTTGATGGAAACTTCTTGCCTCCACACAAGGGAGTACACTTCCCCACAGACATGGACATAGTCATACCCGTACATGCACACATGAGAGAGAGAGAGAGAGAGAGAGAGAGAGAGAATTCTGAAGGCCCAAAGGAAACAAAATAAATGATTGCATTAGAATTGATGGTGTCAGCCTAATTCACCTGGCCATGATGATTTCTCAGCTTCCTTTCACATTTGTGGTGCTCTTTTTCTCTATAGATCCTTTGTATATGCTCTGGGCTACAGGAACGCCTCTCTTAGGCTGGCTGACAGGAAGAGCTGCCAGAGAATCAACTCCTACAATGAGAGCAGATTCCTTCTATGATTGTAAATGGATTATTATAAGCCCAGCATAATGAATCAGTAATTGCCTAAAAGGTGATGTGTCTGGGAACATTTTTAAGCTAAATGATCTCTAGCATACAATATTGCAGCAATTAAGTTAAAATGATGACACAATGCCACACTCGACTATTGCAGGAGTTCTCTCTCACCTCTGGCCCTTCAGCCCTTCCTTTTTAATTCTTCCTTCTTTTCTCTCTCCCTCCTCCTTCTTTCATGATTTTTCATTCTCACTCCCTTCTTCTTTTCTCTATAATCCTTATACTCTAGTGGTCAATAGTCAGTGTAATCACCACACACACACACACACACACACACACACACACACACACACACACAAAACAGAGAGAGAGAGAGAGAGAGAGAGAGAGAGAGAGAGAGAGAGAGAGAGAGACAGAGAGAGATACAGAAAGTGAGACAGAGACAGAGTCAGAGACAGACTGGGACAGAGAGATAGAGAGGAAATACACATAAACATACTTTAACTGTTAGTATGCTCAAAACTACAGAGAATGACTGAGATTAGCCAAGTGCATCATAGAAATCACACATGCATCCCTGAGCTAATTACATAAGTCTAAAAGGACCCACAGCAGGTACATGAGATGGCAGTTTCCATTTAAACCTCCTCATTAAAGTGGGGAGGGGTGATTCTCAGGAGCAGGAGGCAATTGGAGATGTCCAAGACATGTGCCTGCACGGTAGTATGTCTGCCCAGCCCTTCCCTTGCTTTGTGATGATATACATAAAGCAAAAATAAACCTTCCCCATGTTTTCAAAAGACCCGTGACTTCCATCATTCTCTCCTGGATGTTGTAGCAGAGGATCAGCCAGGAAGCAGGCATAAGCCTGGCGGCACTGTCCTCTTCATATGGACTCTTGACTACTGCACAGCCATACACAAAGTATCATGTTCTGCCCAGTCTGGGTAATAGGATATTTTTTGGTGTGTGATTCTAACTGGAAATAGAAATAAAATAAACTAAAATAAACAGCTAAAAGCTGTTGGACAATAGGACAAAGAGCTGAAAGTGGAACTTGGCTCCAGGAAAAGCAGACACATGGAGAAACAAAGAGAACTCTGAAGGCAGAAGTATGTGTGGGCCTTGGTGTGTGCACTGGGTAAGGAGCAGAGAGACGCAGTCACTTACTGCTGCCATGGTTACAGAGGGGCACAGCAGAGTTCCACCCTGAGTAAGATGTAGAGTCTGGTTCACAAAGCAGGAACTGCCCAGCTTCTGTGATTTTAGAGTGGCCTGGAGCTGTTACAGACTCTGCACGTTTGATAAAGTGGGTCCTAAGTTAGAAGCAGATGGAGACTCCAGCAGGCAACTGGAGGCAGTCAAATTGTTGACTGGCTCTACTGACTAATAAAAGGGGATGCCTCACCTTTGCTGAAGTTTCCAGAATGTCAAGCGAGGGCAAGGTAAGCCTGCCTTCTTTACTTTATCAGAGGGCTATGCGTTACTTGTGAAAAGAAAGAGCTCTTACAGAGTGGGATAAATCTCCTATTTCATCTGCCCTCTCTCCTCATGGGGTGCTCAGAAAAAAAGAGACACTGAAGAAGTGAATACAGGTTAGGTAAAACTGTAATCTTTCAGGGAAAAAAACATACTCCACAAGTGTAAGGATTAATTATTTTATTTTAAGAACTGTTCTTTCCGAAGTATGGAAAATGAAAACAAAACATTGAGCCAATGGCTGTTCTAAGAACATCTCCCTACCACATTTTGCTTTGGACCCATTGCATGCCGTCACTTGGTTGTACCTGTTTACTTCCCACATAGCCTTCTAAAGATGGCTACATGTATGGCCAGGCAAAAAGATCACCCTATATTCTATACACATCTCAGAAGCAGCTAGAAGAAAAGTACTTAAAAATATATTATTACTACACACAAAAACTTTAAAAATATTGTCAGGATAGCAGAATTTGATTCATTTCTCAGTAGCCTCAATGCCCCACAAGCTTTATATTTCCTGTTATACACTGTATAAGACAGGCTAGCTCTCACAAGAGGGAACTATCCCAGGCCTACCTCCCATGTAGAATGAGGTATTACATCACTGTTGGTTGTGGGGAGCCAGGTTCATTACTTCTGAGTATTCAGGACCAGTTCTCAGTTCTCCATGCTAAATATAGTTCAGCCATGGACTGCCTTGTTGGGCCTCAGTGGAAGAGGATGCATTTAGTCCTGATATGACTGGATGTGCTAGGGCAGATTGATGTGGGGGGGTGGGTCCTCTTTTCTGAGGAGAAGGGAAAGGAGAATTAGGGTGGGATGGTAGGTCTGGAAGGAGAGGAGGGAGGAGGCTGTGATAGGAATGTAAAGTGAATAAAAAAAAATAAAATAATCATGCCTAATATCTTTCCATAGAATGAAGCAATGTGGAAAAACAAATTGTGAGAGTCTCTAATGCTACTGTGGGATTGGAATATGTGTCTGCACTTCCCTGAGAGTCTGCTGTTGAACTGCCTCTGCGAAATATCAAAAGAAATGGTGCCAAATGGCCTCCTCACAGTTGTGGAGATTGGCAGCTGTCAGATGCAGTGACAAATCAGGCTGTCTTTCAAGAGCAACATGATTCATAGACCTCATTACAGGTGACTGGATCAAGTGTGCAGACTGGAGATGGGCCGCTGGGCATTTGTTCTCAAAATGCCAATGGCAGGAACGCTCTAGGACAAATGGCTAAGCCAATCCCCTTACCTACTGTACTCTTGCCACTGAACTCCTGTCTAGCAGCTGGGTCTCCATAGCCAGCCCGTTCAATCAGCTGATGTAGAGAGACTTCTAATTAACATGCTTATTTACTGCATGCCTATCTTCTTACTTGTGCCATTTGTCTCTCCACTTGCTATATCTGCTTAAGGATCTTGTGCTGTTGTGTCCAGGCTATGATAATAAGACAGAACATGGAAAACAATATAAACGTAGGTCTCTCTTGCTAAGAAAAATCACTGGGTGTCCTTCATTCTCATTCAAGATGAGTCATTCTCTTTCCCACTGAGTAAGGGATATGAACAAATCCTTATGGAAGCTTGTGAGAGATCCAGCCCCAGCATTAACAGTAGCCTTGTTGGCTTTCTGTCCCTGTGACGAGACACCAGCAAAAACCACTGTGGGGAAGGAAGAGTAGACTTCATCTTCCCCTTTCAGCTAACAGTTCTTCCCTGGGGGAAGTCAGAGAAGGAACTCAGGCAGGCAACCTGGGGACAGGGACTGAAGCAGATCACTGAGGAATGCTTCCTGTTTATGTGATTTTTCCACTGCCTTTCTTATAGAACCAGGACCACCTGCTCAGGGGTGGTGCCACCCTCTGTGGGCTGGTCCTCCCTTCATCAGTCATTAATCATGAGAATGCCTCATAGACACACCCCCAGCCCAACAATCCTTCACCTGAGACTCCCTTAATAAAGTTGTCAACCCATATTAGTAAAGCACAAACAGGAAAAGGGGGGCCTAGGAGGTAAGGAAGGCATTACGCAGGAGAACAAAATGCTCATGTCATTGTATCTGATTTGGATGTTTTACAGATGTTACGAAGAAGTAGAGAATGTTTTAATTCAAAGGTTATACATGGAAATCACTGTGGCTTTAAACAAAAGCCATTCTTTGTGCTTTATTTTCATAGGCCACTAGATTCTAAGAGCACACTACCTACCTACCGGTCTCTCCGGGATGGATCAGCTACTGGAGTGACTGCCACACACTCTTGGGAGATCAGAGATAGCCACGGAGATCCCAGATCTGTCAATCTCCAGCATCTCTTTGATGTTAAAAATTAGAAAAGTAAAAAAAAAAACCTATAAAACGATATGGTGAAGTCTCTCTTTGGCACCATCTCAGTTAGAACATTTCAGAGTAGATGTGTGGACGCTTGGGAAAGACCTCGGCTATTTTTCAAATGTTCCAAAAATGTTGAGTTCTTGGAATCCTGATGAACAGAAACCCTTGAGGAACACATGAGGTAGTGGTTAGAAAGAACTCCAATCTGAGTTCATTTCAGATTTTGTAAATGCTTAGTGGTTTTATTAATTGAAATTGGGGTCAGTCTTATTTCTGACCCCAACATATTTTCTGTAGCTTTCCTGGGAAGACTTCCAACCAGACTGCTCTCTTTTTAAACCAAGTGCTTTCCAGTAACATTATAAATCACTCTTCATAGTCTTAAGTATAAATCACTCTTTATTCATTGTGTCTCATAATACATACATGTTCTGATATTTTTATTTCTCAAAGTGTCACCTTACACTTCATCTAAGGCCCATCTACTAACATGTGGAGGAGACAGACAATCCTCAAATAAACCAACATGGAAAGAGATACTAATTGCAGATGGTAAGTGACACCTAAAGGCCATGAACTTGTAAGAAACAAAGATGAGATGAACTTGCAGTTCTTGACTCTCAACCTTCACTTTTTACGTTGTTAGAAACACTCCTAGAACACAGGGATAAAGAAATGTGGAATATGGCTCTCTTAGCACCAGGTAAGCATCAACAATTTTTTTTAGGTGCATAATATAGCTCATTCTCCCTATGGGGAGAGGATCAGCACCGGTGAACTAGATAATGTCACTATGCTTTTTCCAATCTTCAGGGGGAAAATCTATTCCTAGAGGCAGAGAGGCTGGTTACAGAAAATAGCTGTCAGTCTTTATTCAGGTCACTTGCAACTGCCTTTCCACAGGGAAAAGGCAAATGGAGACAATTTTTCAGAAAACTGAAATTAAAGTTTGGGAAGTACAAATGTGCCAATATTTATTTAATAATAAGCCTTATTAAATAAATTAATTTAATAAGTATGGAGTTACCTGTATCCTGAGACTGTGGCTACTCTTATGCAATCTCGAAAGTAGAAAACCAAAAATAATCAAAAGCAATCTGAGACCCCACCTCTGTATCGTCTTCAATCTCAGTCATGTTATACAACAACAATAACAACAACAAATAATTAAGGAGATCACAACTTTTCTACATTTATTTTCTTAGCTGTCAATCAGGAATAAGGCAGGGGCAAGCTGATCTGTGCCAAATATTATACAAGTTGGCAATGTTGGTCCTTCTGTATGAAACCTCCTAACAGCCACCACACTTCACGCATCCAATCAGGTAAGACCATGCTCTGCTTCTTGAGGTTCTAGAAACAACAGGAGCAACACTAAATTTGTAAAGTGTCCTCACTGGCCTTGAATTTTCTCTTCTCTATGTACTATAATTTCCTTATTATCAGGAAGCATACCCTGAATATGGCAAAATGTAATACCACTTTGTCGAATGGAGAGATGAACAACTCTGTCTTCCATATATAATATGGGCATTTGATATGTCTTGACATCTGAATGAATTTCCTAGATCTTGAGGGCCTCAATGTATATGTAGTAGTAAAAAGGTGTTCAAGGAGAAGCGGGGGGGGGGGGGAGTGATATTCTACACAGAAAAGAAAATAAATTTTCTTAGTTTGCATTCTAAAAGTTGTATTTATTTCTTCTCAGGCAAACTGGTTTCTCAGAATCATAGACAATAGTTTCCAAAGTATCATTTTGTGAGCATGACAATATTTTAAGATCAGAAAAGTTAAACTTCAATACCTATGAAACAAATCTACAGTCCTAAATCATACCGTTAGTAAAATCTCCCCTGACTTTAGCTGTTATGGAAGCAATTTCTAGACCATTCAGGAAATAATCCTGAAAATTGGCTGGGGGAGATAATGATTGGATTGAAGAATATCTGATAGGCCATCTAATGTGAGGAGAGCAGTGGTAGTGATACTGTTGGACCCCTATATATTCCTATATGTATACACCCTGCTCACATCATTATCTGGAATTATCAGAAGCACTCATTACCCAGTTAGTGTAACCACAGTCAGACCCTTATAAACAAAAGCTTCAGAACAAGTCTTCAGAAGCCAGATTTCAAAGGAAGCAAGTCTCTAAAGACAGAGAGAACCAAGTCAATAGCCTTGATGTATGCCTTGTTTCTGTTCTCAAAGGAAGTTAATAATGGAAGTTCCTCTTGTAGGATCAAATCTAATTCTGTAGCCAACAGTTGGTTTACAAAGCTATTTTTACTCATCTAATAATTTATAGATGCAACTGGCAAAAATACTTACGCGATAAAGAGATTTATCTGTCAGCTAGAGAGTCTGGGAAGATTCACAATGAAGAGAAGCAGAGGCTACATACAATAAGGGATCTGGCTCTACCTCAGCAGAAGGTGGCTGCCAAGCCACCAGGGCAACACACGCAGCTTCCCCAATAGCATTTGAAGTACTCAGACTATTAGCCCTTTGCAGAGCTTTCCTGAGGCACAACTGATTCCTTTTTTTTTTTTTCCCCTGGGTGAGAGCACCCTGAAGCATTAGGATGGATTTGGTCCACCAATAGAAGCCTTCCATGAGTCAAACTCACATGTGTCTCTAATGATGTGTTCAGAGATGGTGGGAGGTATAACAAAGGCCATACCATTCAGGGTGAAGCCCTGCCAGGAGTTCCCTATCCCTCTGCTGTAGAGCCCTTGTTGCTTTGCATAAAGCTCCTGTGCAAATCAAGTTGCAAGAGGAAGGGATATGGCTTCAGAGGCGTTAGTCCAATGCAACTTGGCATCATTGCTTCTGGACCCACAGAAAGCTACAACATCACAGTTAGGATCATGACATGGACCGAAGTGACTAACCCAGTAATCGGTATAAGAGAGATGGGGATAGATATAAAGAGGGTATGGTGCCAGGGACAAGATATGGTCTTCAAAGTTATGCCTCAGGATCTACTTCCTCCAACTAGGCTCTACACACTACAGTCCATTCAGCTACAAAATCTTTAACAGGTTTTGTGTTGATGAAGTGAACACTGTCATTCCCCAATCACATGACAATAGTGACCCTTGCTGGGGACCAATCCATCATTATATGAGACTTTGCAAGCAATTTTGATCTAAACCATGACAACCACCTCAAAGAAGCTTCTCTAAAAGCCCTCCCTGAAGATGTTGATTGGTGCTAAGCATCCTTCCTACTTCACCTTGTGCCACTTTTTGATCTGGAAATGACTTTAAGTACCCAGTATGCATTTAGCACACAGAGACATACATATAAAATCATACAAAGGTAGGTTCATCTTCTGGATATCTTAGGATCCACACCTCTTTATACTAAAATTCACAAAGTAACAGTTACAATATGAGATCTTCAGTGAGCCTAGAGGGAGGACATAAGGAGCCCATCAATTGGAAATGAATTTTTCAGACTATTGATTGTCCAGACAGTAGAGGAAAAGTTTATCTATGAACTGGAAGGCTGATAAAGAAGCAGAGAAGCTCATGAGCTTCCACTCCGAGCTGAGGGGCTACTGGTGGTCACTCTCCCTTTGGGGTGTTGCTCAAGCCCAGGTGTAAAGCCACACAGCTAGGTACATAAGAGCAGCATGAACAGGAATCCAGGCTTATTCATTGAAAGAAATAAAAATAAAAGACATGAAGCTGGGGAGAGATAGAGTGAGGGGACTTGGGGAAGGTGGAGGGAAGTGATAGAGGATGGATATAGCCATTATGCATTATGTAAATAAGTTGGATTTCCAAAATACAAAACATTTTAAAATATTTTACTATAAATCACAGAAAATATATTTATAAGCACATAATTTATAATAAGTAAGGATGACTATGAGGATTTTTACCCATGAAACTTGAAAGGACATTTTCATCAACTGAGGGTTTGTATGAGGTTTTTTGTTTGTTTGCTTGCTTCTGGGTTAAACTGATTTTGAGAAAACTGTAATAAAACAGACATTTTTCTGTGCTTAAAAAAAAAAAAAAGAAGCAGAGAAGATTGGTGCCAGAAATGTATGGGCTCCACTGTTGTGTTCTAGAATTCATCGTGTTCTCACTTTCATTGTAATTCTCTGAGAGCATATTTTCCATGTCTTCCTCTAACCCCTACAGCCCTTAGGATAATACACAGTTGTGCTTATAATTCTATTTCCTTAAAAGTTGAATGTTACTTATTATAAAGGGCTGAGATTGAAAGTACAGTGTGTTAAAAGTTCTTAGAAATCTGCATGCCCACTAATTAGTTGTAGACCTGGCTTAATGGTTTAATGTCAGTGAGCATAAAGAATATACCTTACATCTGTCGTATGCATCCAAATCAGCTGAGAACCAAGATCCAACATTCCAACTTTTCCAGTGTAATTATCTTCTCTGATGGAGGATGATACAGGACTGCTGACTACAAGTCAGATCTCCACCTTGGTCTCATTCCCCAGCTGTACCTTAGATTGGAGCCAAGTTCTCAGGGGGAAGATGTTCAAAGTTTCAGAATTAGGTCACTGCCTGGCACCATCATTAGACAGGAATGAGTGAGACCTCACTAAGGATTTGTAGAGAACTGATCCCTAAATTGAAATAAGGCTGCAAGCTGTTTCTAAAGGACAAGGCATCAAAACTGGACAGGCTGTGTCTCTGATGATGCCAGAGGGACATGAAAACAGCAATTCTCATGAAAATATGATGCAAATTAACCCATCTTATAAGTTAGTAATAGGGACCCACAGACTATTAGTGGATGAAATATATTTATTTAAATTATAAATATGATAAAATGATTTGCACTTATATGCATTTCCACTGAACTCATATTCTGTGGTATATGAATTTCTGTTCTCCATGATACCTCTTTGAAAATCAAAGGAACACTGCAAGAAATCAATTACAGTTTCTGAGCTACAATGAACCACTCACATGACAAAACTGCTGCCATGTTCTTTGACAATTACACACACAGGTATATGTTTTTGCCTAAAGCCATCAATTTGGGTGTTATACACTTATATTGCTCAAGTAATTATTTATCATATCCATTATCCCTTTCCTTGAAATAAGTCAAAAGTCAGGTGAAAAAGCCAATTCGAGAAACAACAAATATACCCCTAGCCTCATTACTGTTAGGTTAGTGAAGTCTTAACAGACTCCATGTCCTAGCTTTATCATGTGGGTCAGAAATCTGCTGGTAAGTGAAGCAGGCAAGATCCACCTGTATAGCTCTCATAAACGTAAGCATAGACCATATGTGGAAAAAAATGACATGCTGTTTTAGAATGCATAAGTACAATTGACAACTTCCCTCTCAATCTCCAACATATCATATAATCATTGCTAAGACTTGGCAACAGGTGCAAACCAAAACACAGGGACTAGCACAGAATGTGCAGGGGTTTTGTTATATTTTTAGTGTGTCAGTCACAAGCTTAAGTGTTAATGATTATTGGATTGTTGTTATTTATAAGCATTGATTTCTGTTCAAAATGTGTGACTTCTTGGGACCCCATTACTTCCAATTTCTTTCTATCCCTATCTGTCCTCGTTGGTGCCTTTGTTGAGAGGCATTTCCAAAGCAGAGAATGTCTCCAACAGACATATGGGAAAGAGGGATACACTTACTTATACATAGTGAAATTTTGTAAGACATAATGTAATGTGAGCTTTACAGGCGCCTAGCTAGACATCCATTGGCAGTATAAATGAGATTCTGCAATAAGATATTCATAAATAATCTATGAAATGAAACCTTGAATATTGAAAGATCCTGATGATCTGCATGTGCTTTATAAATATATCAAATATTATGATTCAAGAAATTGGAATGAGGTTTCAGTAATGTGTCTTATTCAGCTCTTGCTCTTCATCCAAATTTCTTATCAAGTCTCCACTGGCACTTTCTTAAGCAACAGCCCTGAGGGGCAGCTTTGGGATTTCTACTTGCCGGAATTACTATTTGGTGGGGCATAAAACCCTGATCGTTATGCACTCTGTCCTGACATATCATTATCTTGCAAATGGCCAAGACAGCACATCCTTGTCCACTTTGCCAATCATAGATTTTTAAATAGGATCCAAGTGTGAAATCTCATTATTGCTTTGAGTAGCAAGAGAGAAAAGAGTAAGTGCAGGGGTGAAAAAAAATGTCAGTAGGCGTAGACATTCCAGGTGGTTAATGCTGATGTAGTTTTGATTGGTAATGAAGCTTCAGAGAATTTTATTCTATGAGCTGTTTTTATAACATGAATAGCAACAAATAGACAAATAAACACACAAAAATGGATTCTTTGAAACTTAAGTCATTTCCCTAAAAAAATAAATGCAGCTTTTTTTTTTTTTTTTTTTTTTTTAACTCAGGCTGATTGTTCTTGGCTTTTTAAAGAAAAATGAGGTCATAAGTTTTAGGGAGTTTATGGAAGTTCCAGAGATTGGGAGGACTCAAGATGAACCCCAAGATTTCTTTCTATGCTTCCAGTCAGACTTGTGAGTAGGAAGAAGTCATTTGTTTCCCAGCATCTAAAGCTTTTGGGTAACAACAGCAATGTTAGTTAACACATATTAGATTACTAATAAGCACCAGGTACAACGTTGTAAACTGGATCTCTCATTACATGTTCTTTTCAAAGCAGTTCTGCAAGGTTAGTGAATTTTCAGGCTCTGCTTTGTAGAAGTTGGGATTTATCATCATCTAAGTAAGACCCTTGCAATAAGCAGTGGGGCTAAGACTGCAAAGGTGAACCACCTGATGAAAGGCAGGGTTCTGAGTGCTTGCGGGTGCTGCCACAAGCCACAAATTTGCTAAAGTTGTTATCACTCATGATTTGGAGATAGGGAAACCTTTAAAACTTATA
Source organism: Acomys russatus (assembly GCF_903995435.1). NCBI lineage: Eukaryota > Metazoa > Chordata > Mammalia > Rodentia > Muridae > Acomys > Acomys russatus. Next base: position 27,301,136 of record NC_067150.1, read on the forward strand.
TTGCTACTTTCTCAGTTATGAGCAGTACAGAAATGCTTGATGAGTGGATTTGAAACAATTTTAACTCTATTAGCCTCAGAGTCACCGTATCATTACTTTCTTCTAGGAAGGATTCCTCCTCCTATTTTACTGAAACAAGAGCACCAAGGGCTGACTTTCCTTGTTGGTAGGAAAACTATATGTCTTCAGCACTCCTTAAAATGAGTTGATATCCTTCAACTCTGTAAGTAGTCTGATTCTGAGCTATAACCAGAACCAGAGCTCTAATAGATATTACCAACAGCCTAGTGAGGAAAACACTGAGCAATTTCTGAGGTGGCGACATTTCCCTGAAAAGAATCTAACCTCTGAGGAAGGAATTACAGATACTAAGACAATCCTCAAAGTTCTGCCAGCTCAGTGTACTTTAGATTATTTCAGACTTTTTGACACTTCACTACCTTGTTCAGTTTTGCATAGGGAAATATATAGCACTTATGACCTGTGGGACCTTGCTGTTAAGGCTGGCACTTTTGGATAGTCTCTCAGCTCAGTATATGATGACACCCTCCCCATCTCACCTGGGTTCTCTCTACACCTGATCTGGGTAACACCAGATTCTCTAAGGAGAGTCACATAGCCATCATGAAAATCACAGTCCCAACCCTTCCCTGATAGAAACCCATTCAATGTGTACCTGGGGATTCCTGAAAATGCCTACCCTATGCTAATGAGATGTCTTAGTGTCTTGGCTTTCAACCAATGACCTTTGACTGTACCCACCCTAGCAACACCCAATCTGATGAGCATCAAAGAACCTCTTTATGGAGTTAGCCTCAAATGTGGCAAACCAGCCACTGGGCAAAATGTCCTCTTTTCTTCCACAGACAGAATTCTGCCTAAGAATGGGCAAGCTGAGATGCAGGCAGAGTCGACAGCCAAACTCTGCCAAGACAGGGTAAGCAAGTCCTCAATAGTTCCTGCCTTGCAAATATGTGTGTCAGATACATTGGGCTAGAAGGCCAAAGACAATTCTCCAACATTCTAGAGAGTATAGGGTGACTGTTCAGACAGCAAACTGTCTTGGTCATATTTTTCATTTTGGAAGCTGCTAACCTGTACTTCCAGTTCAATCAGGCATTTAAGTTTTCTTCTTTCTCAAGTCTCCGATGGGGTTGAAGACCAGATCATTTAGTCTTACAATTAAGCTTAGTTGGCTAGGGGTTTAAGATAATAGCAATGAGATATAATAGGTATTGATTTTCATTCAGAAATTTAGACCCAATAAGATAGGAAAGAGGTCTGCTTCAAGGTTGCCAAATACAAAAAGCCAAATCACTATGAAAGTAACATTTATATAACACCTGATTGTCTCATGTTTTTTCTGTTGTATGTAGTTTATTTTATTCATATGCAGTAAAAAATGTAAATGTTAAAAAAGAAACATAGTAAAAAACATAACAACAAAACCTTCTTCCTGCTGTGTGACTGAAGCCTCTTCCCTGAAGCCTCTTCCCTCTTCCATTTCCACGTTTACCCTACCTCCAGCCTGAGTCTCAAGCTGGCTCTTGGTCCTCGGAGGTAGGCAGCTAGCGTCAGACTGGCTGGGAAGTGGGGTGTCACTTAGGGATCCAACTAAGTATTCGAGAATCTTTTCATTCTTAATATGTACTTGATTCCTGCTCGGGAGCCAAGCATCAAGCAGTCTTGATATCAGTCATTTGAAGCAGGTTATACTGAATGAGTCATTCTTCTTTCCATAGTACTATTATCCGTCATAGAATCTGCTGATCAAACCTTGATCAAAGTAGCTGTCCTAATAGAGAGATGGAATGGCCTTTGAAGACACAGTTAAAGCACCTAGTAGGTGGCAGCAGCTAGAGGGCTGAGACATGGTTCTCCAGAAGGAAGTACGTGCTTTGAATCAGAGTCCAATATACGGTGTAACTTCTCCCTTAGCAAGGATCCACGTGTCCAGTAATCAAAGGATGGAAAGGAGAAGAGCTCTACTCACTATCTCCCATAATGACCCACTAGGAAAATGTTTGCGTCTGGTTCTCATGACCTTAAGTGTAGGCATAAGGTTATTGTGTAATTCAAATGCTGGCTTCTGTACCCACTCATATCTTGTTGCAAGCCTCGTTCTAAGAATCTGCTGTGTCAATGTTGTGTAAAACCTGTTCCCCAAGCTGTTCTCCAACATGGAATGAAAGCTTGTTGAAGCCAATCACTGAGCAGGGGAAAGAAAAGGGCTGGACTTCCTGCCCTTCAGAGGAGGGTGTAACAGCAGCTGGGGTTTTGCTGACACCCTGAAAATGCATCATTGTAACAGCAGCTGGGGTTTTGCTGACACCCTGAAAAAGCATCATTGTAACAGCAGCTGGGATCTTGCCGACACCCTGAAAAAGCATTACTATCTCTTGAAAACTATTATCCTCCTCCTCCACAACATTAGAAGTTAAGTTACCCATGATGCCCAGACCACGTTGGGCACCATTTGTAGGCTCAATTTTCTTCTTCTTTTTTTTTTTTTTTTTCTTTTCCTTTAGATTTTTAAAAAATTTTTTATTAATTTATTCTTGTTACATCTCAATGTTTATCCCATCCCTTGTATCCTCCCATTCTTCCCTCCCTCCCCCTGTATATGCTCATAGGGTATCAAGTCTCTTCTTGGTAACCTGCTGTCCTTCCTCTAAGTGCCACCAGGTCTCCCCCTCCAGGGGACATGGTCAATTTTCTTAACCAATATATTTTATTAACAACTTAGTAAATGAGCATATGTCGCTTCTAACCTGACTAACCGAAACAGTAGGAAAAAAAGGACTAACGAACACAACAACAAAACCAACCGTAAGGATATCAGTTCCGAGGAGCGATTCTCCTGGCATAATCAGCAGGATTTCTTCTGCTGGAGCCTGAACTAACCAGAACCCAGAACCTCAGCAGGAGCTGGAGCCCCAAAGCCTTTCTTCAAGTGGTTCTCTCTAGAAGCATCTCGAAGTGCAGCAATGAACAGCCAAAACTATCAGAAGTTTCCAAAAGGCCCCGCCTCCAGTTTTTGGCTCATTTATGTATCTCCTCCTAGAGTCTGTTCAGGGGATCTTTTCAGCTGGCAACAATCAAGCTCTGCAGGAAGTGGTTGGTCTTCTAGTGGATTAACCTCACTTGTTCTCTCACAAAACCAATTGCTCCAGCACTTGGGATCCTAAAAAACAGGTTTATCTCTCCTTCAGGAGGGGACGTTAGAGGAGGAGGTAACGGATTCAGCCATGGGCAGAGGTCCAAAAGAAATGAAGAAGACTCACCTGGAGCAGAGGAAGCATTAAAAAGCAAGTAACTTGGGGACTTTGGAAAAGAAGCAGTCAGACTAGCAGACTGCTCAGGATTGTGCTGTGAAACTTGATAAATAATATAATATGGAGTCTAAATTATTTGGATGATAGCAATGATAGGAGAGAAATTGAGAAGCTCAATTTTATAAATATAGCTTTAACACTTAAGTTTTGCTGGCCTACAAGGTTTGGTTCCAGAGCAGGGAGCATTTCTGTTAGGGGACACAACACGCATTTCATTGACGTGGAAGCACAGAATTCCTCCTGGCCACTTAGGGCTTCTGATGACCTGAAGACAACAGGCTAAAAAATGAATAAGAGTGTCAGGCAGGATGATTCATGCAGGTTACCAAAAGGAATGAAAGGGGAGCATCTCCTGGTGCTACCATGTCGTGTGATTAATGTCAGGGGAAATAAAACCCTAATCCAGACAGCATGACAAAGGGCACAGACCCTTCAGGGATGAAAGTGGGGTTCACTTTCTTGACCACTGAGCCATCTCTTCACACACTTAGATTTTTGTAATGGCAATACCTGAAGGAATGGCAGTGTTTCCTCTCTAATTGATAGGATATCTGTGTATGTTCCTGGCCTTTCCCATCACTTCCCCCACAAATTCTCATACCTTATTGGCATGAAAATATGATTGCTTTGGTAAACTGGATCAGTCACCTCTCCTGACACTCTTATTCCTTCTTTAGAATGTTGTCTTAACATCATCAGATGCCCAAAGTGGCTAGGGGCAATTCGGTGCTTCCAGTTCGATGGCATATCAGTTGTGTTCCCTAACATAAGTGCTCCCTATTCTGGAACCAAAACCTCTAGGACAACAAAACTTAAGGTCCTGGGAACAGGAAGTAAAAAATTTCTCCAGTGTGTCACTATGGGTGACAGTGAGTAAAACTATTTCCTTTTCCATGCCTTGAATTCTGAGCACGTAGATCCTAGTTATGGGGGAAACTATACCATATATTGGACTCTGAGTCAAAGCATATACTGCCTTCTGGAGTACCATTTGACTGGATCTTCTTAGTGGAGGTAAGGAAGATTTTTGTCTGGAGTACTGGGACCTTGCTTGATGTTGCCATATCCTACGATTGAAGTCAGGGGAAACTATAAAATCCTAATTCAGGCAGGATGACAAAGGGCACAGACCCTTTAGGGACAAAGGTGTGGGTCACTCTGGACAAGAACCAAGACCTTGCTGAGGGGGGAGGGTAGTAGAAGAAAGTAATTATAAATATCAGCTAAAGCCACACTCCTAGTTACAGAAACAATGATTCTAATAGGAATTAGTATTTCTGCCATGTTTTGCTAAAAATGTGTCTGTGCATATATTTGTATCTTCTATCTTTGATTTTATTATCATGTACTGGAATTTCACTTAATAGAATATCAGTGCTTATCACTTTAAGTTTGAGACACTAGCAGAGCATTCCTCAAGGGACATTGTCACCTGGCCTAAATTTACAATGTGTTTGCAATTGTATGAGAGATAGTTGTATCATATTAGACATGATTATTACCTGTTATTGTTTCCATCTGGAAATTCGGTATGATATAAGGAGATATAACTTGTGTGGCAAGTTGATTGGGTGGACTGGTGATGGCTACTCCTGGTTGCCAACTTGACTACATCTGGAATTAACTACAATCCAAGTAGCTAGGCATACCTATAAGGGATATTTTTTTTTAATTAAACCATTTGAAGTTGAAAGACCCACTTCTAATCCAGATCTTTGAAGCTGTAAAACAGACCTTTAGTCCATATCTTTGAGATGATAAAATCTGGGCCATTTCTTCTTATGACAGACTATACAAAGGCCATGGAAGGAGGAAGCTTTCTTTCTTTGCCTGTTTGCTCTCACTCATCCTGGCAAGTCCACTCATTCACTGGCATTAGAACTTACTTCTTCAGGAATCTGGCACGTACTGAAGATCAGCTAAGACATCCAGCTGCTGTTGAAGTTTTGGTTTATATGTAAACATGCTTTCATTTTAATCCCAGGTGTGGGATTGGGGGCTGCTATAGTTTGTCCACAGCTAATAGTTGCCTCCCGAGAGGGCATGTGATGTTTGTCAGGTGCCTCATGTGGGAACATGGTCTTTACCAGGAGGATAAAAGCCAGACTGAGAGAGAGAGAGAGAGAGAGAGAGAGAGAGAGAGAGAGAGAGAGAGAGAGAGAGACAGGGACAGACAGACAGACAGACAGAGACAGACGGAGACAGAGACAGAGAAGAGAGTCTGGGGGCTTTGAGAAAGAAGTCTGCTGATGCTTTCCCCCTGCTGCTACTGGTTGCTATTGATGCAGTTGGACAAGAAGCTAGAGATATTCTGAAAAGAGGATTGGAGTTGCCCTAAGGAACCTGGTGATGACTCTGAACAGCAGGAAGTAGCTAAGAAAAACTATGTCCCCTCTCCCCACTAACCTTCTTTCTCTCCTACCTGGTGGTAAAGTGTTGGGAGGGACTTGGATGAAGAAAGGAGAAAGAGATTTAAGGAACCCAAAATAAAAGTGCATGTTAAGACTATGTCAACATCTATCCCAGTGGACTGAACAACTACTGGATTCCTGTACCTTCCACTGGTAGACAGCCATTGCTGGACCGACTGCACTATATACAGCCTCTAAGCCATTATAATAAACTTCTTTTCTATTTATAGAGAAATGTATTCTATCAGTTATCCTCTGCTAGAGAACCCTGATTAATAGAAGTACATTTCCAAAACTCTAGTTTCTGTTGCTAACCTGGGAAAAAAAAGCTTTGTTACTTTATGCAAATAAACCAGAGGGTTTCAGCTCAGTTAAATATCAATAGTTACACAATGCTACACAACAGAAGCCTATGAAAGACCAAAGCAAGAATAACAGAGATTCTGCATATTAATTAAAGCAGAAAGAGGTTCATAGCTTATGGAAATCCTTGGAAAAGAGAGAAGATAGAGCTGATTAATATTCAGCAAACAAAAAGCAGGAGGTTTTACAAACAAGAAGTCTGTATATCTCACCCGAAATCAATCTTTCTGGGGAGTGCTATATTTACAAATAACTCAAGATGCTTCTAAGAAATAATAGTTAATGATTTTGTTTCCCAAGTTATTAAGTGGAACTCAAGTAAATTTCCTAAAAGTAAGAAAATTCAAATAAGGCCATTTCCTTATTTCAATTATGTTAGTCCCATTTGAGAGTAGAAAACATTGCAAAGAAGTTGTCTGCTATTTACCCCTGCCCGGCAATAGCTTCAAAGAGCAGAATCCAGACGAAGCATTATGAGTCACTTATCCAGCTACTGGAGTTCAGATTCAGTGGGTCAAGGCAAGGATTGCAACTCTGTGTTTCTCACAAGTCCTAGGAGCTACTGATGCTGCTATTCGGAGGATCAAACTGAAAAAAATCACACCTCTACCGAAGAGAGCATCCTCTTAGAATAGGCAAAGAGAGGGCAGAACACGAGGCAAGGCTGATAGACAATTCATTTTCAGTAAAAATCCCTGACAAGAACACAAAGAAATGAATGAGTGCCAAAAGAGCCCGATACCCTCCCATAGTTAAACAATTCTTCCTTGAGACAGTGTTAACCTTACCAGTGTGTGGTGCCAGATGCATGGCGCGCTCTCTCTCCCTCCCTCTCTTTCTCTCTCTCTCTCTCTCTCTCTCTCTCTCTCTCTCTCTCTCTCTCTCTCTCTCTCTCTCTCTCTCTCTCTCTCCTTCCCTCCCTCTCTAAGTCAGAAAAGCAGCCAGCTGGTGCAGGCCCTTTCACAACAAGGTTTTGTATGTTTTATTTAGATTTTTGCAATAAAAGGAATAATAGGAAAATGTGATTTCTCCCCAAAGAGAAGGTGCTGTGCAGGAGCAGAGACAAACACAAAAGAGTAGACAACAAATTAAAGAAACTGGGTGAGTCAAATAACAACAACAACAACAAAAAAAAAAAAATCAGAAGAGAACTAACCTCGTTCCTTTCCTGGTCTCCTGCTACAAATTGAAACGAGGAGACTAAGCTAACAATACATGCTACGGAGTCATTTAGCTATTTTGCAACGTTCTTTAAGTTTTAATAACAGGAGCAAGAGCCCCTTTTAAAATATGAATTTCATCTCGCCCATGTGCCTTTAAGGGAGCATAAGTTATTTATACTCCTCTTCCTTCCTCTAATTTACTGACTCCTTCCATCTCAGGCACTCTCTCTTTCAACTGGAACAATGGGGTTTAAAGATGGATGTGTAGAAACAGCCACATCTTCAGTTCTCCCTATGACTCCTCATTATAAGGTTATTTCCTTGTGTTTCGAAACAGAAGTGCTGCCTTTGATGCTACTGTTAAAATTTCTTTTCTTCTCTTCTTTCTAAAGAAAGTACCCCCCCCCCCACTTATTACTTTGCCTTGTCACCTTGGCATGGAGTGGTAAATAGCATTCTAAATAAATATTTCCTAATATGCCTTCAAATACAGCTCTCCTTTTTTGAGTGCAAATAGGATAATTGGGCTGCGAAGAAGAAAGCAGCATTGAATATACTGTTTTAAGGGGAGAAGAGGGTAAATTTCCCTGGGCTTTTCTCTGTGAAGGGCTCATCAGCAATTTCCAGGAGAGCCTGCTGAATCCATGAGCACCATTTTAGTGAGTGTGCTGCCTGTGTTTGAGTGTCAGCAGGGGCAAAGATTGGAGTCCCTCTTCTGACTAAAAAAAAAAAATAGATTTTTATTTTTGGTAAGAAGCATCCTTCCTGGATGTTTTGTAGGCCTTTCCACTCCTGGTCTTTTCCCATTGGTCTGTTTCAACCAGAGCTGGCATTTCTTCAGTTTTCCTCTATTCTCTCCCTTTTCGTCTCCCTCCTTCATCTGCCTCAACTCCCTCCTGCTCTGTCCCTTTATCCCTCTCTGTTTCCTGTCTGGTTCTCTCTTGGGTTTGCACTGACATATGGATCTGCTCCACTTGCTACAAGGAAGCTGCTTTTGACCTTCTGACAACACAAGGTACCACCATCCTGACAGGCAGAAAAAGGCAGGCAGGCAGGCAGGCAGGCAGGGACATGTTAATGGAGGGGAGATGGAGAAGCAGAGCAAGGGAGCCCTAGCTTGCCAGTTTCAGGCATAAGTTGCCTAATTAAAAGCTGGAGACTCTTAGCTGTATTTGTCACTTCCCTACTTTAAGAGCACAGCTGTCCCTTTGGTCTCCTCATTCCTCAACAGCACCTGTCTGGGCTTCTTTCAGCTCCACGAAGTTGAGTCTAGTCTTTCCAGCTGACAGGTAACAGACAAAGGAGGAAGAAAAAAAATCAAAGAGGAAGCAGGAAGCTGGAAATAGTGAACCAAGTATTTGCATCTCATCATGACCACACAAGCCAGAAGCCAATATATGGTCTGCATACACAGCCTCTGGACAATGACCCAATGGTGCTCAGCTGTCGCACTGACCCCTTCAATGAAGCAGTAACATACAGCCTGTGCCTTCTTTGAGCCTTACCAGTATTTGAAGAGATACATATACAAACACCCTTGCCCGCAAAAGCACACAATACTAACCCTATGCCACTCCACAGTCCAGCTCGAGACGAACTCACAGGGCCCTCAGCCCTTATTCCATCTATAGTCGTTCAAACCTGAGTATCTGCTGTTTACTCTCCACTTCATCCCATTTCTATTCTTTAAATCAAACTTTCTTCCTCTGCACACCATCCAACAATCCCTGTTTTCATAGCCTCTTCTTAGTATTATCACAGGGAGGCCATGAGCCTAAAGTCCAGGTAAGTTCTCGGTAAGTCAGGATGGTGGCTTACTCGTGTTTATTTTTTAATCTCTGAGCCATCATTACCTCCCTTTAAATTTACTTTTATTTACAGCTGTGCATATATGTGCAAATCTGTGTGCCTGCTTGTGTGTGTGTGTGTGTGAGAGAGAGAGAGAGAGAGAGAGAGAGAGAAGGAGAGAGAGAGAGAAGGAGAGAGAGAGAGAGAGAGAGAGAGAGAGAGAGAGAGAAAGAGAGAGAGGAGAGAGAATATAGGCCATGAATGTTGATTGAAGCCATTGGATTCCTAGGAGATGGATTTAGAAGTGGTTGTAAGCTGCCCACCGTGCCTTCTGGGAACCAAACCTCTGATCTGCTGGAAGAACAGCAAGCAGGAGCTCTTAACTGCCTGGCTATCTCTCCACCTCCAATTGTGCCTTAATTAAGATACCGTAAAATGCATCTTTAGAGCTAGGTCAGTAGTTCAGACAGTAGCATTCTCACTTTGTGAGCATGAGGAGATGGGCTCTATTCTCAGAACCAAATGAAGATGCCAAAACCAAAAGAGAACTGATTTAGAATATGAGAGTGGAAAGTTCTCCTCCTGGGTCTATGCTATCCCCTGCCTTGGTACATGGTGAGATTTCCAGCATCGAGCATAAATTCCCCCTTGTTGAGTGGTCTTTAAGTCTGAGTAGGCAGCTATTGTCTGCCTCTTGTGTAGCCTCGCCACTATTGCATCATCATGGATATGTTGCCTGTCCAGTCAGTCTTGGGCTTCCTAGGGTTTACAGCTTGGTAGGACTGCTGATTGCTCCTCTCCTCTATTGGCTGGGACAGCATCATCTAATACTACAAACGCCAGCTCTCAGGGAGGAGGTGTCCAGGGTAATACCAGATTGCTTCCTTGAAGTCCTCTATCTAAAGTGCATTGTATCTTCAGCGATAGGGTCCAAATACTTACATACACACATAAATACAGCTTTTGTTCTTCACCAAGAAACTTCTTTTTGCAAGAGATGAACACTATTACAGAGATCCACAACCATTCAAAATGATAAGAATAAGCAACTATGAACTGAGCAGACCCAATTGATACTTCTCCTAGGCAACACCAGCAACGACAGCTCAGGGAAAATCGTGAAGGAGGAGCCAGGGACCAGGACATTTGCTGTGAGATAATGTCTTCTATATATATCAGGGAAGCTGTTCCCATGACTCTCAACAGTTCTGTTGCCTGAAAAAGTTCAGCACAGTAACACCAGTTGACAGGCCAATGCCGATGAGAAAATTCCACAAGGTCCCATCCCTAGATGAAGAACTACATGTGGTCAGTGCCTGCTCAGAAATAGAGAATCAGTCCCTTCCCATATAAGTTGTCCAATTTTAAGTAGTCAGACCTGGACAAATGTCATTATGAACAAAGCTAAATAGACTTAGTAGGTGATGTATGCATGTGTGATTATATACACGTAACCATAATTATTAAAGTAGAGATCAAGAATTTGAGAGGGAGCACATGAGAGGCATTGCAGGGTGGAGGGGGAAGGAGTGGAAGTGATTTAGATATAGTGCTTACATATAAGGCTCTCAAAAAATAGAGCTCAAACAAAAAAGAAGAAAGCATAAAATAGAAAATTATATAAAGAAGCAATTTATAGACCTGAATGAAAAAACCAACAGGCAGAGTGGTATGCCTGTATGCAATGCCAATGCTGGGAAAAGGCATATATTAACAGATCCATGAAGCTCAGTAGCTCATCAGCCTACCCTACTCGGAAAACATCAGGCTGGTGAGACAACCTCCTCAAAGTGATGGACAGTGCCTAAGGAATGACACCTAATGTCCCCTGCTCACTACATGCATACATACAAACTTGTGTATGCACCCAGACACACATGTGCCTGCCTACATAAACACATATGTCCAATGCAAACCTCTTCTTAAAAGTGTATAATTCAGTGTTCAGTAAATGCAAACCTGACTGACAATGCGCTAATGACAGACATTTCTCATATTCTCCAATGAAATACTCATTAACTGTCACTCCTTATGAACCTTTACATTGTTCCCTGGAACCAGTAAATTTTCTTCTTCTTCTTCTTCTTCTTCTTCTTCTTCTTCTTCTTCTTCTTCTTCTTCTTCTTCTTCTTCTTCTTCTTCTTCTTCTACTACTACTACAAAGTTTACCATTTATAAAATTCTGAATGATTCAGGCATATAACAAAGATTTTTTTTAAACCATGATAGTTTGAAGGTCCATTTATGTCATAACATCTATCAACTCCATGCCTTTTTTCTATTGCCAAACGCTATTCCACTATATAGATAAACCAGGGGCTTTTTAATCGTTCAAAAATTAATAGATGTTTAATGGGTCTTGAGATGCATCTTCTTATGTCTACATGGAATAGGCTTTGGGTTTTTATTTCATGCATGCTTTAGAACATCCAGATTATGACAAACATTGGACACTGGGGTTTAGCAAGCCTTGAATGTCATCGCTCTCTCTGCTTCATTTTCTACCACGATATGAACAAGCTCTGCCAGAGCCTCTTCCTTGGCTTTCTACAGCCTCCCCTACTTCCATTATCCTGCACAAAATTTCATTTGTTACAAATGATAAACCAATAAAGAAACTCTAATGTAACTTTAAGTCCATAGTTTACACTAACGCTCTGTCTTAGTGTTGTACCGTCTATAGAGTCTAACATGTGTATATGGACATATATGTGTATAACTCAGACATAAGCTCTGACCACTGTAAACGTCTACTGAGCTCCATCCAGTTACTAGTTCTTCCTTTCAACTTCGAAACAAGAAGTCTATTACTTTGTCCTTTTTTGTCACTGCTGCTTGGTATGCAACATCTAGTCTTTTCAGATGATCTTTTTCAGTTGGCAATATGACAAAGGCTTCTTGATGTTTTTAATGTCCTAATATGTCTTTTCTTTTTAACCATGAATAACACACTAGAATTTTATTATTTATCCACAGAATAATGCCATTGTTGCTCTAAGCTTCAGGAATTATAATGGCAGATGAATGTAGATACCCACATGTAGGATTCTGTCCAGCTATGCTGTCTGTCCTTTCACATCTTCACCAGCAATTGATGTTGGCATCTTGGGTTTTGAACATTTGAACAAATGTTTTATAGCAACCCATTGTCTTAACAGTAATTTTCTTAATGATGTAGTATTTTAATCACTTTTGTATAAATTACCTAGTGATGTGTTTATTCATGTTCTTGAACAATTTTAATACATTTTACTTTGGTTTATTAATTTCTATTTTATTTTCATTTCTGAAGATTAAACCCAGGACTCCACACAGCAGATAAGTGATCTACCTCTGAGCAATAGACCCAGCCTTTTTCTCATATTTTTGAATAGCATATCATCACTACTCATTTCAATAAGATACAAAGTTAGCATATACTGATTGAGCTAGGATAATTATCATTTTTCTCTCCTCATTTGTTTATGTTGCATCCTTCAGAGGCTTTTTCTCTACATCATGATAAATATGTAATAAGTTACTGCGGACTGGTCTGATCTCACTGTGTTATGAGAATCCCACCATGATTCTCATAACCAGGGCAATCTCTAATCTACATCTCACTTCCACATGGGAGAGAGAGTGTGTGGTCCTTATCTTCTTACCTGCACCCTCTTCCACCTGGTGTAGTGTCCAACATTATGTACAGCAATCCAGCAAAGCTGCAGGACCCCAAAACAAACATGCAAAACCTCAATAGCATTATACACATAAATAAATTAATGTCATGATAAATAAGTTATTATGAAAACATTACTATTCAAAGTAGCTACAAAAAAATAATACTACAAATAAATTTAACCCAGCAGTGGGAGACCTCTATGATGTACAGGGCAAAACACTGATGGCGGAAATTGTAACAGATTGAAAAGGGAGACAAGTATGAATGACTGAACCTTCTAATTTCATTGCATGTGAGAATTAATATTGTCAAAATGCTCATAATCCTGTAACCTATTTACAGACCCTAAGAAATACCCATCAAAATCACAGTAATATTCTTTACAGGGTTACAGACTCTGAACATTCATATGGAAACAAAAACAAAAGGAACAAACCCAGAAGTATCACAACCCTTGGATTTTACCTGTTCTTATTAGATTGCCCACATGCTTAATATCAAAATTGAAAAGTTCTTTTTATATTTTGCATTACAGTTCTTTGTCAGCTGTGTCTTTGCCAAACCTGTCTCCTGCAAACATTTTCTTCAGTTTTTTTGCTTTTTTATTCTCCCGGTGATGTCTTAAAAGAGCATAAGTGTTTAGCTTTAATGAAGTTCATCTTATCAATTATTTCTTTTCTGGATCACACCTTTGATGTTATATAAAAAAGTCATTACCATACCCAAGGTCACCCAAATTCTCTCCTATGTTATCTCCTAGGAATTTTATAGTTTGGCATCTAGTTTGTATTAGACATTTAGTTTACTCTAGTTTGTGTTTCGCACTTGATCAGAAACAGAACTGATAGAAGATTTGACAGATATAAATACAGATGGCACAGATTACAGTACACATGACGATATTTGTTGTGAGAACTGACCTCCTCAAATCGTTGAGGCTTAGAACTTTTTTTAAAATTAATTTATTCATATTACATCTCAAGGGTTATCCCATCCCTTGTATCCTCCCATTCCTCCCTTCTTCCCATTTTCCCCTTACTCCCCTCCTCTATGACTGTGACTGAGGGGGACCTCCTCCCCCTGTATATGCTCATAGGATATCAAGTCTCTTCTTGGTAGCCTGCTGTCCTTCCTCTGAGTGCCACCAGTTCTCCAAACTCTTACTGTTGACCATGAGCAAAGTGCTTAGCTGGGAAGCCAGTGGGCTGATTCAGAGCAATATGTGGGATGAAACTATGAAACTTCCACTCCAAGTCTGAAGTCCTGAGAAGGAGGAATGCCTGGGGCAGGGAGCAGAAGAAGACATACAGCCCTGCTCAAGCAGAGCACATGCTCTCCTTCCTGTTCACCTATAGTTTGCCTCTTCTCTCAAAGGCTTGGGGGTTCTCTAACACCTGGGCAAGTAATGATTACTTTGGCTAGTCTTCCAGTGCTAATCTATTCTGGAAGAAGGCTCAATAGCTACATCTGGAAAGAATGCTTTTCTATGTCTTTAGGCATATCTTAGTTCAATAAGTCTCCACAAAATTCACCTTCTCCTCATTAATTTTTTGAAAAGAACAAGTTCTGAGTCTGAGTCTGCTTTTCTTTCTTTCTTTCTTTCTTTCTTTCTTTCTTTCTTTCTTTCTCCTTCTTCCTTCCTTTCTTCCTTTTTATCTCTCTCTTTCTTTATATCTTTCTATTTCTTCCTTCTTTTTCTCTCTCTTTCTTTTGTTCTTTCTTTCTTTCTTTCTTTCTTTCTTTCTTTCTTAACATTTTACTTTATTTTATTTTTGTGAATTTCGCAACATGTACCCAATCCCACTAATCTCTTTGTCTCTCCATATCCATCTTCCACCCTTGTAACCTCCCCCTTCCCCCAAAAAAGTGAAAATAAAAACAACAAAAATAGAAAAAAAACCATAAAAACAAAAGACAAAAAAATCATCTCTCTGTGGAAGATGCAGCATGTCATGTTGTGTCACACAGTACACTCTTTTGCCTAACAGCTTTACTTACAAATGTTCACTAAATGAATAATGGCTTCTGGCTTCACTATCAATCCTGGATCCTCACCAGGCCTCCTCTCAGATGTCCTCTTGTTGCTGTGTGACATGGAGACCCTGCAGCTTTGGTCCTGCAGGACATTCATGCATTCTAGCAGCTCATAGATGCGTTAGATGTTAGGGTGGGCCAACTCAAAGACCTGGGTCTGGGCCTGAGTGGTGGCTGTGCTGCTTAGCCTGGCAGCTCTTCTGCTTCCTCTCCACTAGGTACAGCTCTCCTTCTTTACCCAGGAGAGGGATGGGGTCAACTGTCCTGCTTGTGGCAGGTGACAAGAAGCAGAACTGGCTCTCTCAAGGTCATGCCACAGGGATCAGCTCTCCCACACCCATGCCACCAAGGCCAGCTCCCCCAAGCTGCCCAGGAATGCGGCTGGGCCAGCTGGATAACCTACTGCCAGTGGATAGGAACAGAGGGGAGGGGATCTCTCTGGAAACCATGTCACTGCATGGCTGGTGGGGATGGCCAGCTTTCCTGTCCATATGCTCTTTGGGGTCAATTTGGTTTGTTTCTCATGTAGCTGATATTTTGTTTTGTTTTAAATTTGTCTTTTCTCCATTGAGTTGTCTTTGCAGCTTAATCAAATACCAATGGCCTCTATGTGGGTCTCTATATGATTTCTATATTTCTATTCATGTATTTGTCTATTAACGAAGATGTCTTTTATTTGTTTGTTTGTTTTTGTTTTTTGAGACGGAATTTCTCTGTATAACTCTGTCTGTTTCCGGAACTCACTCTATAGACTGGGGGGTCTCTAACTCATAGAGATCCACCTGCCTCTGCCTCCCAAGTGCTGGGATTAAAGGTGTGCGCCATCATACCCGGCAACAAAGGCATCTTTAAAGAGCCATGCTAAAGCTCTTTTGTCCCCATGAATCACTACTTTGGTTTTACATATAATGAAACATATAATTTTATTTTACCTTTCTAAAATATAAAATTGCAGTGATCAGGTCTATCTACATTTGAGACCATGATCTTTCCTGTCCTCTGTGTTGTATCTTACACATGGCAGAAACTTAATATTTGCTATTAAATTTATAAATGAAAAATTTCAGGAGAACATAGAAATTAGAGTTGATGAAAAAAATACTGGAAACAGAATACAGCAAGGACCTATCTGTTTCTGTGATAAAAATAAATTTGATTTTAAAAAGGTCCAATGGAACTTGACAAACAATTGAAAATGTCAGCAAAAGGCCTTAAGGACATCTACTTTGTAGAATATTCTTGACTCCTGCAGGTATGTCTTTTGTCACTAGAGCTCACAGGACCTCTGTTACAACATCTAAAAGTGGTGACAGTTGCTAATTTATCTAAGTCGATCAGTTTTCAGTATTTCCACCCTAGTTTTCCCCCAGGTGTGGGGATCATAAAGGCAATCTCACATTATAATCAGTTGAGAAAGGTGTGAATTGAATAAAAACACTGTAGCTCAGCCCAAAAGATTTTTAATGTCTCTAATTTAAGGAACTAGAATTGGGAGTTAGTTAATGCTTGAGCATAGGTGAACAAAGAAACTTACTCCTCAACTCTCTGATGGGGTTGAAGACCAGATAGTTTAGTTTTACAACTAAGCTTAGTTGTTTAGGAGTTAAGCTGTTTTTAGGTCTAGATAGATGTTTTAAATTCATAATGATGAGATATGATAGATATTTATTTATATTCAGAATTTTAGACTCACCAAGAAGGGAAATACGTTTTCTCATCAAGGCTGCCAAATACAATTAGCCAAAGCACTAGGAATGTAAAATATGTAATTCCTCATTGTTTTGTGGTTCTTATTCTTGCTGTAGGTAGTTTCTTGTATATAGGTGTAATAATATAAATATATATGTAAAAACATTTAATAAAAAATAAAAGAAAAATTCAGGCCCTAGAGGAATCTTCAGGTGTTGTTTTCCCCATGGCAGGCTCTGTGCAGAGGAAGGTGATCCTTGACCAGGGAAGATATGACAGATAGCTCAGCTTTGTTCTAGTTGTGAGCAGAATGCATAGATGTGCCACCATCCATTTTGCAACAAGTCGGTGTGGAAAATAAGTATTTTTCCAGGTAACTTTTCATATATTCTTTCTAAAGAAAAAAAAGACTGTTGTGTATTAAGCCTTAAGAAAAGTCAGAGCCTTGCTTGCCATGGTGCAACTCTGGATGGGCAGGAAGTGAGGGGACCACAGAAATGAAATTGTTCACGCATTCTAAAAATACTTGTGAGGATCACTTCTACTAACTCAGATAAAAGCATATTCAACCATGCTTCATATGGCATCTGAAGCACCTCATCCAACAGGGTTCCTCCAACAGAAGAGTAGAAAAGGCAAGATGCTTGGTACTCCCCCCAAAGGCAAGCTCTTTATAATAGCCAAGGGTAACATTATTAAAAAACAATTCTAATGCCCTTTGCTCTGGAATAAGCGGTATCTAATGCTCAAATTAGAGGACTGTGTGCTGAAACTCCACACCATGGTGTGCTATTGCTTTAAAACCTTGATACCCATCACTATGGTAATGTTGGCCACATAAGAATGCTAGCCACTGTTTTACCACGCTTCTGCATAGAAAGGTTATTGGATCTAGAGTGAATAGTTTATTTCTCGCTTTCACACTGTTTTCTGTACTGTTTAGGCCTACTTTAGTTATCTGTGTCTACCTATGACTTACAAGGACATGCTCCTCCGCCTGATTTCCTCATTTGCCCTCAATTATGCCTAAAGTCAAAAGAGGTTACATTTGAAGAACCTAACCCAAAGGATGAGAAAATAAAAGGCAGACACTGTTCAGGGCCCCAAGTCAGCATACTAAAGGGTACCAGTAATTCTTATGTAAATATATTTTTAAATTTTTTAAATTATTTCTTAAAATGTTTATGGCCTGTAAGAAATCTATTTCTTTTAAATGATAGTCCAACGTCAACATCTCATTGGGAGTGAGACAAAGAAGATGATCTGCTAAGGAGTAATTATTAGCTGATCTCAACTGTTATTTTCAGAGCTTTGTTTGGAAGGAGGATGAGTGATATGGTTGCCAAGGGAAACACTTCTCTGATTGGGAGAGAGGTCACATAGGTTTTTACAAAGGAAGAAGAAGAATGGTTTATTTCCTAAAATATGCCCCATCTCCTCATTCTCTTACATTGTTAGGAAAAAAAAAAGTAGTAGAAACAAGAGTTGGCTCTTTGGCTCCTTATTCATTCTTCAAATTCACAAGTGTCTGAGTAAGGAGCCTGCAAAGCATCTTCCTCCGGAACTGCTTTTCTTAGTTAGCATTGTCCAAAGTGTTACTTGAAGAGGGTATTGTTTACCCCTCTGCTTGTTCTGATCAGTTAGAATACTGGTTACTTATTGTTAAGGGCTACATTTTGTAATTGTTATGTTACCAAGTGCCCTGTGGCAACGAAATCAGAGAGGGATTTTCATTTTATTATTTTGTGATGCATTGTAATTTTTAATGTGGAGTGAATGAGGATATTCTTATGTCTCTTCATTAGCTGCTTAGAAACACGAATACAGACCGAGCCTTTATGCTCATAAATAGGCTCTCCTGGAAAGCAGGGTCTCAGAGGGCCTGGGCTGTGCTTGACTTTTTCACCTGTATCCTCAGCTCTGAGAACTATCTCTGGTATATATAAATAAATTACTATTTAATGAAGAAACCCCTTTGTTCCCGATTATAACTGGTGGGAGTGCAAATTCAGGGTCAGAGAAAATAATAATCTTCTTTCCTTAAGCAATTCTAAAAATAAAAGTTAAGTTACAAAGGGATGAGACTCAAAGCTCTTTTAAAACTTCAAAGTATCATTGCATGGTGACTCGGAAGCAAGCAGGATACCAACCAAAACATGTACGCAAAATAATGTGGAAGTCAGCAGCATCGGGGTGTTCTAATAGGAGGCTAAGAGAGGGCCTTAAAAGGAAGAGCCCAAGTTTGTAGCCTTTCCTGGGGACTTGCCTTACTATTTCTGGGATGCTTTCCTTTTCCCTTCAACTCACAAATTTGGGGAGAATCTCAGTGATATTTTTTTCCAAGCAAGGTTCCTTTCCCTTGAAGATAATGACTTGGCAAAGGAACGCTTTGGTGGAATCCAGCTTTTGTTGTCACACAGAGCAAGTAGTATTTGGAAGAAACTATTGAAGGAAATTTGCTCCAAACATGGGCAATCCAATTGCTGATGCAAGCCCCATCTCAGAACATAGTTGGGTTGTAGGCAGACTGGAGGCTAACCTCAGCAATCATCACTGGCACCAGAGATTGCATGAAGTATTCTCTTTTCCTTCCCTCTTTGCTTCACACCAGGTGTGAACCTGGAGGAGGGCACAGGACTTTGGAAGTCCACAAGTAATTTTGTTTTATTTTATTTTATCTTTACAATTTTATTCACTTCATGTCCTAATAGTAGCCTCTCCCGTCATGTCTTCCTGGTCCCACTCTTCTTGCCTCTCTCTGCCTAATCCCCTACCCTAGACCTCAGAGAGGAGGAGTTCTCCTCCCCCTACCAACTGACCCCAGTCCATCAAGACTAATTAAGACTGCCCGCATCTTTTTCTTCTGTGATATGATAAGGCAGTCACACCAGGGAGAAGTGATCAAAGTGCAGGCAACAGAGTCCATGGCAGAGACAGGCCCTACTCCCCTTAGTAGGGGACCTATATGAAGACTGAGCCACCTATCAGCTACATCTGCGTGGGGGGGTTCTCTCTATGCTTGGTCCTTATTTGGTGCATCAGTCCCCCACCTGCACCCTGCCCTGGTCCTGCTCAGATTTGTTGGCTTTTTTTGGTCTCCTTGTAGAGCTCCTGTCCCCTCCTGGTCCTCCTATCCCTCAACTCTTCCATAGGACTCCCTGGGCTCTGCCCAAAGTTTAGCTGTAAGACTCAGCTTCTGCTTCAATTCCCTGCTGGGTTGAGTCTCTGCCAGACTTTCCTGTTCCCTCTCTTCAACTGCTTCCAGTGTCTATTCTATTGGATGTGAGGGTGACCTGTTTATGATATCTGTCATCCCATTGATTGCCAGGGTTGATTCAAAGGATCTGGCTGGCTAGGTGAGTGTCCCCTTCCTACCTCACTGTTCCATGTCCACCCCTCCCGAAGCTGCACACTTGGTCGAAGAGGACAACCCTCCCCAGCTAGGGGAGGACCAGCCAAGAGTATAAGAGTAGCAGCATTCCCCTGATAGAACCTCCAAACAAGCTCAAGGTCCACAAGCCATTCTTGCAGTGAAAGGTAGGAACTGGGAGGATGTTCCCAGTGACTCCCACTCATTTCTCAGGGAATCTACTATCTTTAGCTCAGAATGCTTGCCAATACCTCATTGATTAGTGCAGAAGTGGAATGCATATTTTTAACCTAGAAATACTTAGTGAAGATAATGTTTGAAATAAAATTAGGAGGGTGACCGCTATTATTTTAAGATTAATCACCACCATGAAGGTATGTGAAAATAGATACCTAAGACTACAAGAACAAATAAGTGCACCCTGACATATATATTTTTAAATGAATGTACATATAATATAATTATGTATTATACATATATGATATATAAATATTACATATGTGTATATTATAATACATATATGAAGTTTATATTATTTATTATGTGTATACACTAGTATATAATATAAAGATACTGGATTACCCTGAGAAATGAGAGTCACAAGGAACATATATAATATGTACATACATATTATACAGACGTAATGTATATGTTATATGTAGAATATGTAGAATAACATCTTCTACATATAATATATAGTATAATTATATCTAATATAATGTGTATCTATACATACACATATAATTATATATATAACATAATATGGGCATACACATACATATGTGTGTATATATATGTATATATATATATACATTACATACATATGTATGTGTGTATACTATTTATATGATATGTCCCTAACTAGGATACCAGCCAGTCCTAAGATTAGGATAATTATTTACAGTGGCAGAGGTCAGGCAGTGTATTTGAACTGAGCTGGTGAGTATGTGGGAAGGGTGTTTTAAGCCTTTTTAAGGACTAAGTAACCAACCACACTTTCATTTAATTTAAAAATTGGACCTGACATACCCTGATGCACACATTATATGCATCAGGAGACTTAAGAACTATTTTTATAAAGAAAGAAGGAAGAGTACTTGGTGTCTATGGAGAGAATGAGAAATTCCCATACTAAAAGTCCATGGACAGAAGATGGAGTCTATAATGAAATCAAGAGGAGGAGCTTAAATAATGGATTAAAGAAGATCACATACTTTTCTTCCTTTTGCTAAACATTGTTTTCTTAGCAAGAAAGGAATGTGCACTCTTGTTGAATACTTTCTACACATCTCACAGCTCTACTTCCATTAACACGTATTATGCGTTTGACAGTCTGATAAAATGAATCATCTAGGAGGTCACAACCTATGTTCCATGAATCTAGATGCTTTTCTATTATATTATGGTATGTGAACTGGGAATATTCTTTGAGTTGTAAAATATTTGTATAAGTACTTACACAACATCTTCCATATCCCCTCTTGGCCGGCAAACTCAAAAATGCTTACGAGCTGGTCATCAAAGAACGTGTTTCAATTAGTGGCCTGTTATCCACCACTTTACCCAACCCAGTCCTTTGTATTACAAATTAAGTTATTGAGACAATTGTTTATTCTCGTTGTTTCCTCTTCTTCAAATCTTTGAGAACAAAGATTTGAAACAAGTCTGTTGTTACACAACACACGTTTCCACACTGTGATGGGAGTATGAGGAAAAGCTGTCCCTGAAGATGGATGCGATTAAAATGTGGCAGAATAGTGTCCAGCACCAGGAAGAGTCCTGTGTAAACAAATGGAGTCCTCGGGTATCAGATTATAGCTAGATACCAGAGAAAAACAGATCTTTGAAACGTGAAAGGACTAACTTGAACTAAAGGGTCAAACACATAGACTCCTGAAACTCAGAAAAAGAGACAGGTGGGGTGGGCATAAGAGTTGGATCCTACGGGGAACTATGGACTAGACTGGGGACAAAGGAGGCAACTGGCTATTGCAGGATGGGCATGGAACCCCAAATTCTCAATGATATTGAAGAAAGATCCTTTGTATTTCGAGGGTAAGGAGAAACAGTGGTGGAGATGGCTAACATGGAACAGGGCAAAAAGGCACCTTTAAGTTTTCCACCATCCACACACACTGGTGCCAAAGACAGATCAGGTGCAATAACACAGCTACAGATTAACTGCAATGGACTCCCAGACCAGTTCTGACTCTTGCTTCCCTTGAACTGATACCCTTGAAATGAAAACATCTTTCTCTTCCTGTATTATATGCTTTTTAGAACTTTTTATTTTGAAATAGAGTCTCACTAAGTTTCTCAGGCTTGCTTTGACCTCAGTGTGTAGCTCAGGAAGGTGTGGACTTGTTAGCTTCCTGCCTTAGCCTATGAGTAGCGGTGTCACCAGGTCTGTTATGGATTTCTCTTAACTTCTTTCAACTGTGCCACTATAATCCTGAAGTACCCACTGTCCTTGTGAAGCAGAAAAAAAATTAGTCCTACAATATTGCTGAACAGAAAGACGGACCCTATGAAACTGTACAGTAGGCAAAGCAGCCCCTCTGGTAATAGGAAACAACTCCATCTGTGTGGGGGATCTGGGACTCCCCAACAATGGGGCAAGCCCACTGGCTCTGCTTCCCACTAGGAAAACATGGGACCACGGGCTCCAGGCGGTGCCTCTGGTCTGCCTATTGCCGAAGCAAGTCTAATGAAAACTTCTAAAGTAAAGCAGACGCTGAAGCAGAGAAGACAGAAATAGGAAAAGGACAGAATCATGCACACTCTACTTTTAGTTCCTAACTTTTATTTTTTTTATTTTTTTATTTTTTGTTAAAAGTCTAATGGCATGAAGATACTTTAAATATTCTAACAACAGTTCATGTGTGCGTGGTACAGGTACCCTATCCTTGAGGATTAAGCCTGGTCCTCCATTCAGCTTTTCTGCTCAACTGCCATCTGCCTTCCTTTCTAGAATGTGAACTCCATGGGCAGTTCATCTTCTGTTCAAGGATGTGCTGATGTATACAAAGAATCCACAGCCGTGGTTTTGGTCCTGATACAGTAGACCCTCAATTTACGACTACTGAAAGCGGTTTGTTTTTAACACAGCAAAAGAGGTAGACCACGTGCTTTCTTCATCTAATGAACATGATGGTCAAAACCTCAGGGTTTCCCTATGACCATGAAAGGTAAAGTGCATATGGGACTGTTGGTGGGTAGGTTTGCACAGAGTTCAGTAAGCAATAAGTTCATTACTACCAAATTCCTTAAAAAAGTTCTGTTCTCAAACATCCTCAAGGATGATCCATGGTTCCTAATAAGGCATTAATTGCACCCCCATCTCTTTGAGATCTAGTATATGCTGGAAGATTAAATGGTACAGAAAATAGGAAAGAGTCCAAGTTGGCATCCCTGTCTCTGTCTCCCAGTGCTCTGAAGCTAACAAAGCACCAGCCTCCTCTGTAATGAAAGCCTGTTCTCTGTACTAGACAGTCAGGTGCCGGCTTTCACCAGCAAGGCAAAGAGAGGCTTTGATTCACACCACCACTAACTGCCTTGGCAGGAGAGGTTTTGTTTGAACTCTGCTTTAGAAGGAAAAGAGGCACGCTAAAGAAAAATCAGGACTTCTCCCTTTTAACCTATTTCCTACGTTTTTCTTCTCCTTTGGACAAATAAAAATTAAAAAAAAAAAAAAGAAGAAATATCAATAAAATGCTGTAAGCACAAAATTATTGATCCATCTCCAACTCTTCATTTGTCTTCAAAAGAAATTTATGACAGAGTTAAAAAAATTAAAAAAAATAATAAAATAGAAGAAGAGGAGAAGAAATTCTAAGTAGACCTGAGCATGAGCATTAGATTAAGTTTTGGTTGGGTTGTTGTTATTGCTGTTGTTGTTGTTGCTGTTGCTGCTGCTGCTGTTGTTGTTGTTTTTTTTCATAGAAAGCCCTCTTATTTGAGCTGGAGAAATTTCTGCTTTCTTTTTCCTTGGTTTACTTGAGCTTGGCTCAAGGAACCTAGCACAGTGCACAGGAGCCTTTGAACCTCTGAAATTTGAGCCTTGACCCTCTGAACTACCTGTTTCCATTGTAGCAAAGAAGATTCACCCTGGCTCAACCCAGAGCATAAGCACAATAATGCTATGTGTGTGATAAAGTCTCTAGCAAATTAGTTCCTGGAGGAAAATGACCTTCAAGGGCTAGTTTCCTGCTTGCTTGATCTTTGCTCCTCACTCTCTTAATTAAAGCAATTTGCAAGAGAAAAGGAGTATTATGTCAGCATAGAAGGAACCAGTTAGTAGTATCAGTTTGGCTCCAAGGCACCACGCAAACGGAAACTTTCTCTTTTTGTATGGGATTGCCTTTTTTTTTTTTTTTTTTTTTTTTTGGTCTTGGATCAAGGTACACGGAAGAAGTCCTATGCTTTCCTCTGGAGTGCTTGCAACAGCCTTCATTTTGCTGTGCTTCTTCACTCTGTTTTAACATCCCTGGCTCAACAGTTACTCCAAGACCTTATCAGTGGTTTATTTTGCTCTTTTTTTTTTTTTTTTTTTTTTTAGTTTTTCGAGACAGGGTTTCTCTGAGTAGCCTTGGCCATCCTGGACTCACTTTGTAGACCAGGCTGGCCTCGAACTCACAGCGATCCGCCTGCCTCTGCCTCCCAAGTGCTGGGATTAAAAGCGTGCGCCACCACGCCTGGCTATTTTGCTCTTTTTATTTTATTTTATTTTCTCTCATATATGTATATATTTTTTTATTAATTTATTCTTGTTACATCTCAATGTTTTATCCCATCCCTTGTATCCTCCCATTCTCTCCCCCACCCCCATTTTCCCATTATTCCCCTCCTCTATGACGAAAGCCTTCACTTACCAGGAAACTGGGACAGAGGGAAAGGCATCCTATTGGGACTCTAAATGAGAGACGCATGGGAGAATAAAAGGATACAGAGGGTCCTAGAAATCTACAAGTAGAACAATATGATAGGCAGATTTGGGCCCAGGGGTCCCGCTCAAACTAAGGCACCAGCCAAGGACAATACAGGAGGTAAACTTTAAACCCCTTCCCAGATCTAGCCAATGGTCAGAATATTCTCCACAGTTGAGTGGAGAGTGTGATATGACTTTCTCACGTACTCTGGTGCCTCACATTTGACCATGTCCCCTGGAGGGGGAGACCTGGTGGCACTCAGAGGAAGGACAGCAGGTAGCCAAGAAGAGACTTGATACCCTATGAGAATATATTTTGCTCTTTTTACAGCAAGCTCAGCAATGATGAAATGTGATGTCTTAGGGACTCCTCATAAGAATAGTCGTAGAGACACATGCTTGCCCATCCATGCCCATCTGGTAGAAGTAGAGGATAGAAAAATGGACGTTAGAGGCTGGGAAGGGTAGTGGGGAGACAGACAGTGATTAATGTGATTAAGGTGACTAGAGGTTCAATTGGCTGGGAACAGGCCGACAAGTCACTGTGTACTTCATAATAGCCAGTAGAGAAGTTTTCCAACTTTCCATCACAAAGAAATGATGTTATGGCAATTACCCTGATCAGATCCTCCCATATTGTATACACATGTTGAAATAATGCCTTGTATACTATAAACATATCGATACAAGTCAACTAAATTTAGAAACAAAGCAAGAGTTGGGGAAAATTAAACTTGGGACTCCTGGCTAAAGAGCAGGAATCCCACTGCATATGTCATAGAACAGTTTCTCGTATGCTGTCTATGTATTAATGTATGTATGCATGCATGCGTGTATCTATCTATCATCTATCTATCCATCATCATTTATCATCTCCCTAGTTATCTATCTAGCTATCTATTTGCACAGCAAACAAAAGTACAAGAGTCCTTTGTTTTGTTCCAAATCATACCTAGGTTTTGCAGAAAAGAAACTGGAACCCTAAGCTGTTATGCCTCCACCCCGCTTTTTTCTGTATGTGCTGCTGGTCTGGACATTTCCACACAAGACCCATAGGGTCAAGTTTACACCGCCATACATGTTTTCCGGGGACAGCATCTTGCCTTCTGCAGACCTAGAAAAGCTGCTCTTTGGTTGTCACAGTACAGCCCCGTTGGCAGATGGCAAATGCGCCCCAGGCTCAGCATCAGCCTTTACTTAAAAAGAGCTCCCCTGGTGCCTCTCCATCGTGCTCTCCGGAGGACGCCTGTCAGGTTAGTCCCATCTGCTGTAGTTTTCCAGGAACTGTATCTGGGTTTCACACCGGCTGCCATGTGCCTGGAAGCATTTCTCCTGCCTACATCACTTCTGCTCACTTCCTTGGCTCTCTCCAGAGCAAACACTCCAGACTCTCCTTTGCTTAAGAATTGAATAAGACTAGATCTGGGTAGGGGTTTAAAGTTTACCTCCTGTACTGTCCTTGGCTGGTGCCTTAGTTTGAGCGGGACCCCTGGGCCCAAATCTGCCTATCATATTGTTCTACTTGTAGATTTCTAGGACCCTCTGTATCCTTTTATTTTGCTATTCTCCCATGCGTCTCTCACTTAGAGTCCCAATAGGATACCTTCCCCTCTGTCCCAGTTTCCTGGTAAGTGAAGGCTTTCGTGGGACATGCCCCTTGGGCTAGTATGCAGATATAAGTGAGTATATACCATTTGATTCTTTCTGCTTCTGGGTTAACTCACTCATTATGATCATTTCTAGCTCAATCCATTTATCCACAAATTTCGGGAATTCCTTGTTTTTAATAGCTGAGTAGTATTCCATAGTGTATATGTACCACAGTTTCTTTATCCACTCTTCTACTGAGGTAAACTTTAAACCCCTACCCAGATCTAGCCAATGGTCAGAAGATTCTCCACAGTTGAGTGGAGAATGTGATACGACTTTCTCACGTACTCTGGTGCCTCACATTTGACCATGTCCCCTGGAGGGGGAGACCTGGTGGCACTCAGAGGAAGGACAGCAAGTAGCCAAGAAGAGACTTGATACCCTATGAGAATATACAGGGGGACGTAATCCCCCTCAGGAACAGTCATAGGGGAGGGGAATAATGGGAAAATGGGGGTGGGGGGGGAGGAATGGGAGGATACAAGGGATGGGATAAACATTGAGATGTAACAAGAATAAATTAATTAAAAAAAATACATAATACATAAATAAATTTTAAAATAAAAAAGTAAAAAAAAAAAGAATTGAATAAGAAAGGAGAGAGAGAGACAGAGACAGAGAGACAGAGAGAGACAAAAAGAGAGACAGAGAGACAGAGAGAGACAGAGAGAGAGGCTACCTTGCAATCCATAAACATACCTTCAAGCTGCCCATATTCTCCACTTCCCTTCCTGTCACAGTGGCTGTACTCTCTACACTGCCATGAAAAGTCAGGTCCCAGGAAGGCACTGCAGCCCTGAGGTTCTTCTGGATAGATTCTGCATCCATCCACTCCCTCTTCTCTATCACAAAGTTCGCCATTTTCCTACGTGCTGGTTGCCTTTCCAACAACATACTACTTTGCAAGGTGATGCATTTCATAGAAATAAAAAGGAATCTCCAGCTATCTCCATTCCCTAAGAGAGCACTCCAAGAGGGGCTTATGTAATTTTTTTAAGTTCCTAATCTCTAATGTCTCTCTTAACCAATTACAGTTTATTTTCCACCATTTTGTTAATATCACTCAAGGTTAATTTGTCAGTATTACCTGATGCATCTGAACGATCAAGTCCAATGATATGCTCACAGTTTTTGGCATCTCAGAGACACTGGCAACTATAGACCTCCCTTCTTAAAATACAAATTTCACCTGGCATATTAATTAATTATTTTATATTACTGTGATAAAATATGAACAAAAGCAACTTGTGGAGGAAACAGTATATTTTTTGCCTTGCAGTTCCAAAAGGAGAATATACTAATGACAAGGAAGTAAGACAACAGGGCGCTTGGGCAGGAAATGAGATCGTATCTCCACTGTAAACAGGAAGTGGAGAATAGGTATACACTCCGTGATATACTTTCTCCAGTGGGGCAGCACCTTCTAAAGGTCCCATAACCTCCCCAAACAGTGCCATGCACTGGGGGGCCTGGTATTCATAGGCATGAGCCTATGGTGGTGTTCCTTATTCAAATCATGAGAGCAGGCTTCTGGGCCCTTTAGGCAAGAGATTGTCTTACAACATTAGTCACTTTCTGTGTCTTCTTTTTGGATCCTTCCCTCTAAAACTGATATCTGAAGATGTTGACTTTTCTCCTTTGGGCATTAATCCCTTTTCATCCAGTTATCTCTCTGAATAATTTCCTAAGGCTTTGTTCCTTTCCTCACTCCCAAACGAGAGCCTCTCTAGCCAGTTCCTCACTAGGGCTCCTGATACACAGCTACCTCCTTCATGTGAAGCTTAATCCTCTCTTTACTGCTTGCTGTTTACTTATACATTTATACATTTGTGTGCATTTGTGCCTATGCATTTAAATGCGCTGGCATACACATGTCACAGCATGCACATGACAGTCAGAACGCAGCTTGCAAAAGTCAGGGCTCCCCTCCCACCATGTAGGTTCTGGGATCAAACTCACTCGGATCATCAGGCTCCGCAGTGGGTGTCCCTACTAACTGTAACACCTGACCAGCCCCAGAACAGCCCTTAGCCATGTCCCATCTCTAGCTTTCCCATAGTTCACTATCTTTACCATCTGCCGTTCTAGCTAGGTTGAAATGAACAGAACTGGAGTCATTTGTGCTTCCCGTCCCAATCTCTGAGAAAGTCTTGTTGGATCCACTTCAAGCTTGTGGAATATGACGGCAGGCCTCTCCTCTTCTGAGGAGGGAACACTACTGTGCTCCAGCCTTCCCCTTACCTGGGTTACCATACAGGCTTCCTAACTTTTCTAGCTCCTCCACACAGCAAACACAGGGGTCTTCTCACACTAAAAAAAAGCAGCAGCCAACTCTTCGTATATTTTTGCCTCATTTAGATTATAAACTAGTCCTCTACAATTAGTTTCAGGTGGCCTCCTTTTCTTTTGGTCATTCATCTAGGTGCTGTGAGGACTCCTTCCTCAGTCTTTTCAGGGCCTGCCCTTCATTCAGTGCTCTTTATCAGAATGTAATTATGCATACGGGACTTCAAGAGATCCCTACTCAAAGCAGTTGTCTTATGCACATTTTAATGCAATATTTTTCTTTAAATGTATGCTTTCTTAAATTGTATTTTAATGTATTTATACCAGTAGTTTATTGTTTATTAATTTTTAATGGGTAATATTACTTCAGGAAAGGCTTCTTACTTACACTTCTGTCTCTTTATTAGCACCAAATTCCCAGAGGTCAAAATACTACTTAGCATATAACAGTTCCTCACTAAGGACTTTTTGGAATAAAAATGAATACATGAATGAATTCAAACTACTCACTGTGAGCCATGTGACAGTTTATTTACTGTGAAGTGCATAGGTTGGGGAACTTGTCAATCAGGTTATTGTTAAGGATAGAATTGCTGTTGTGATAGCTCATAGAATATGTTCATTCAACAGTCCCCTCCTGAATGAGTGAACTAAGTGGGCTAATAAACTGGTCTTTGCACATTGATCTATGTTAATTTCTTCCAAAATGCAACATTTTTCATAATTTTTATTTCATGGGGTTTCATCCATAGTATTCAGCATGACAAGCCAAATCCTTAGCTTTCCTGTCTGTAGCTATTTTCCTTCTCTATGTGACACAGCTTTCATAGGAATATTCATTTGCTCCAGCTGTGCCTCATAAGTGCCATTCTCACGCTAACCTCACGGGGCTTTGACAACTTGTCTGCTCCCCATTCTTTGTCCTAATATTACATTCAAACCAGAGACCATTCTTCTTCCATACGCTCAAAGTTTCTACAGAAATGTCAGTCTCTTTCCAGTGAATCGCATATTTCCATAATGTTTTCCACTTAAGATCACACATCCTTAAAACCGTATTCATTATTCTTTTCTGTAATTTAATTTTTTGAGAAATTCAGATATGGGTTCCATATTTATAACATTTCATCCTACCCTCTTCCTTGTCAATTCCTCCCATGTGCCCACAAGTCTCAAACGCATAAACTGTTCTTTAATTACTATTGTGATTGTGTGTGTGTGTGTGTGTGTGTGTGTGTGTGTGTGTGTGTACATGTAAATACAGGCTACTGAATCCAGATAGTCAGTTAGTGTTACTCTTAGGTACACTTGTTAGGACTGACCCCTTGGGACTGGGCAATTTGTCAGTAGTCTTGTCTTAAAGAAGACTAGTTCTCCCTTTCAGTAACTGCCTGCAGCTTTATCTAAGGGTGGTTTTGTTTTGCTTTTTTGGTTTTGTTGTTGTTGTTGTTGTTGTTTTAATTGTGTTTTCACTTGGGTTTAGTAGTTTGGTAATGCTGGTTTCATAGAAGGAGTTTGGAAGCGCTTCTTTTTATTCCATTTCTTCTAATAATTTAAGAAGTTTTGATTGTAGTAGATCTTGTTTGAAAGTCTGGTAGAATTCTGCTTCGAATCTATTTGGGCCTGAGCTTAATTTTAGTAGGAAGATTTTTGTTACTGGTTTGATCTCCTTATTGTTTTGAATCTGTTTAAATTGTTTGTCTATTCTTTGTTTATCTTTGGAGTGTTTGATAAACCATGGCATTCATCCATTTCTCTCAGGTTGTCTAACTTAATAGTTTTTAAAAATATTTCTTTATAGTATTTTTAATTTCTTTGTTGTCTGTTGTATGGTATCCTTGTTCATCTCTGATTCACTTATTTTGGGTTTTTCTTTTTTCTTCTTCTTTCATTTCTTCTCTAATTCCTTCTTTTGATTTCTTTTCTTGAGCAAGGAGTCTATTGATTTGTTATTGATTCCAACAGACATGCTCTCTTAATATTTTTGAATGTTTGTATTCTTTTGTTTCTATTTCAGTGATTATCAACTTTTATTTATTTATTTTGTCATCTAACAAATTTGAGGTTTAGTTTGTTACTGTTTTCTCAAATTCTTGAGTTATATCAGTAAGTCATTTAACTGTGCTATTCTGATTTTTAATTGTAGGTGCTTAGGGCTGTAAATTTTTGTCTGATAATTGGTTTTAATGTATCCTGGAGGTTATGTTGTGATATGTTCTCATCTTCATTTAATCCAAGGAGGTAATTTTTAAAAATTTCCTTCTTGATTTTTTTTCTTTGACCCTTTCATCATTTACCAATGTGTTAGTCGATCTCAAAGAGTGTGTGTGAGATTATTAAAGATTCATTTTTCTTTTGGCTTTAAGTTTTATTGGTTTGTGGTAACATAGAATTCACATTTATTTTAATTCTTATGCATTTGTTAGACTTGTTTTATGTTCCAGGATGTATTCTATTTTTGAGACGCTTCCAAGGGCTGTTGAGTAGAATGCATATTCTTTGCATTTGATGCATGATATGATTTAATCACTTTTTTTCTGGAATCTTTTCCGTAGATGGCCTGATTATTGGAGAAGGTAGGATATCGAAATCACTTCCTGTTACTGAGTTGGACGTAATCTATAGCCATAATTCCAGTAGTATGTATGCTTTTTATAAAATTGAATGTGCCATAGTTTGGTGCATTTATGTTTAAGATTGTAATGTCTTCTTGGTTGACTGCTCCCCTGATTGGAATGAAGGGTCCTTATTTATCTCTTCTAACTAACATTAGTTCAAAATCTATTTTGTCAGATATTAGTATAGCAACACATGCTTGCTTCCTGATCCTATTTTCTAGGATTTTTTTTTTTTCTTAATCCTTTCAATCTAAGGATGTATCTGTCTTTAAAGGTAAGATTAGTCTCCTGTAGATAACAGATTGGTGGATTTTATTTCTTTTTTACATTTATGTGTTTTTATTAATTTATTCAGATTACAACTCAACTGTTATCCCATCCCTTGTATCCTCCCATTCCTCCCTCCCTCCCACTTTCACCCTATTCCCCTCCCCTAGGTCTATGACCGAGGAGGACCTCCTCCTCCACTATATGGTCATAGGCTATCAACTCTCATCTTGGTAGCCTGCTTATTCTTTCTTTGAGTGCCTCCAGGCCTCCCCACCAAAGGGAAGTAGATTCAATCCAATCCCTATCAAAACACCTGTACAATTTTTTTAAAAGACATTGAAAGATCAATTCTCAACTTCATATGGAAAAAAAAAAAAAACACCCAGAATAGCTAAAACAACCCTATACAATAAAAGATCCTCAGGAGGAATCTCCATACCTGATCTCAAGCTGTACTATAGGCATCGGATTTTATTTCTTAATTCATTCAAAAATCAGTATCTTTTGATTGGGGAGTTGGGAATATTAATATTTAAAGTTATTATTAAAAGGTTTGTAAATCTTTTGCCATTTGTGTTTTTAGTTCTACTTCACATTATAGTAAGTTTAGCACTGTGGTAGTTTGAATAAGAATACCCCCAGCCCCACCCATGGGCCCATATTATTTCAATGCTTGATTCCCAGGAGTGGGATTGTTTGGAAAAGATTAGAAGATGTGGCATGGTTGAAGGAAATATTTTGCTGGGGTGGTATTTGTATTTCAAAAGACTCTCACCATACCTAGTATGCTCCTTTCTCTGCATTCTGCTTGTGTATCAGGATATGAACTCTCACTTGTCCCTGCTACCATGCCTTTACTATACCCTCCTGGATTCCAACCCTCTGAAACTAGAAGCCCAATTAAAATCCTTTAACATTGTGCTGGTTTTGATGTTTCTTTTTTTTTTTATTTTATTTTTGTACATATATATTTATATTATTACACAAATATACAATAGATTATAGCAAGAAGAACCGTGACACAATCAGGAATTATATAAATGTTACATTTTTAGTGTTTTGGCTATTTGTATTTGATAGCCTTGAAGAAGATATCTTTCTTATCTTGGTGTATCTAAATTTCTGAATGTAAACCAATCTCCATCACATATTGTCATTATCAACTTAGAACACCTATCTAAACCTAAAAACATCTTAACCTCTCAGCAATTAAGCTTCATTGTAAAAATTAAGCTACCTGGTCTTCAACTCCCTCAGAGACTTGAGAAGGAGTAAACTTGATTATCTGAGTATGCCGGAATTCAGGTTAGTAGCTTTCCAAAGGAAAAGATGACAGAGACAATTTTCTACCTGAATAGTCACCCAAAACTCTCTATAACATTGGAGCATCTTCTTCAGCCTTCTTGCCCAATATATCTGACAGACATATTTGTGAGGCTGGAACTATTGAGGACTTGCTTACCCTCTCTTGGCAGAGTTTGGTCATTGACTCTGCCTGCATCCAAGCTTGCCCTTTTTGAAGGCAGAATTCTGTCTGTAGTAGAACTGAGGACCTTTTGTCCAGTGGCTAGTTTTCCACATTTGAAGCCATCTCCATAAGGAGGTTCTATGATGCTCATCATCTTCTGTGATGTAGGCTGGGTATTACCTGGAGTTAACCTGTCTCATTGAAATGGATCTTTAAAGTAATAAAAATATTTTTTAAATGCCATATTCTGCATGTCTCTGGAGGTTTTTGAAGACCTTGTCTTTCTATAGAGTCATATCATTCTGCTGTACCTATGATGTATATTCTTGTGATAAAAATAGACTAGCAATTGATATGACCATGATTTAATCTACTAACATTTAATTTGTATAAATTATTTCTCCTAAACAGCTTGATCTCATTTTCAAAGCATTTGAAGTAAATTTTGTATTATAATTGAGTTATATGGGTACAATACCTCTACCTCATGTGAAGAATAATCTTACATTTGATTTCTATACCACTGTATCTAGAACTTATTTTGCCTTTATGTACAAAATTCCATATCAGTGAATTAAAAATACATTGTGAGTGACAATTTAGGCATTAAGTTGAAGAGTAGATTCACTAATCTACTTCTTTTCTATCTTCCCTGTACATTTCCATATTCCCCCTTCTTTCTTTTCAACTACTTTCTCCAAACAGGACGTCAATGTCCAGTACGCTGCAAGGAATGCATCCTGTCAGGTCTGCTCCAGTGTCAGTGTCTAGTTCTTCTGTTGTGAAAGCATGTAATTTCTCACAAGCATTATACAGTCCTAAAATTATAAATGTATAAAAGGTGCATGATGGATTGAACAATTAAGGCTGGATTCCTGCTCTTTGTATGAGCAGGAAAAGAAGACATCTATAAATCTTTGTTCATGCCATATGAAGAATGGCATCTAATAGTAATTCATAGGGTTCTTTAGTCAACAAGAATCATTGTCTATGCCTAGACACTCACATTTCAGCCAGTCTCAGAGTTAGTCCCATATGGTGGGATTAGCAATATAAGTTACCTGCTTGTTCTTCAGTTTAAATTCTTTACACCCTGATTGCAGCCCCTTCCCTCATTCCCTCCTGATCCCCCTCCCTCATTCATCCTCTCTCCCTCCATCCTTTAGTACTCAGACAGGGGAGTCCTATTCCCCTAATATCTGACCTCAGCCTATCAAATCTCATCTGTATTAGCTGTAACCTCTTCCATTGTAGCCTGGCACGGCCATCTTGCCAGGGGGAAGTGATCTAAGTTTGATGTCCAGCGTGCATGCCTGAAGTAGTCCCTACTATCCAGACATGGGATCCATAAGGAGAGTGTGCTATTACATCCAAGCAGTGGGTCTACGTCTATATCATACATGGTCCTTGGTTGATGTTTCTGACTCTGCCTGTATTATGTGGTTAATGTCTGATTATCAGTGAGTATATACCATGAGTGTCTTTTTGGGTCTGGGTTACCTCACTCAGGATGATTTTTTCCAGTTCCTTCCATTTGCCTGCAAATTTCAAGATTTTCTTGTTTTTAATAATGGAATAGTATTCTACTGTGTAAATGTGCCACAGTTTCTTTATCCATTCTTCGGTTGAGGGACATCTAGGTTGTTTCCAGATTCTGCCTATTACAAATAAAGCTGCTATGAACATTGTTGAGCAAATGTCTTTGTTCTATGGTGGAGCATCCTTTGAGTACATTCCCAAGAGTACGCTGGGTCTTGAGGTAGAGTTATTTATTCACAATTTCCTTAGAAAGGACCAGATTGATTTCCAAAGTGGTTGTACAAGTTTGCACTCCCACTAGCAATGGAAATGTGTTTCCTTTTCTCCACATCTTTGCCAGCATGTGCTGTCATGTGAGTTTTTGATCCTAGCCATTTGGATAGGTGTAAGTTGGAATCTCAGAGTTGTTTTGAGTTGTATTTCCCTGATAACTAAAGATGTTGAGCATTTCTCTAAGTTTTTCTCAGCCATTCGATATTCCTATGTAAAGAATTCTCTGTTTAGTTCTGTACTCCATTTCTAAATTGGATTATTTGGTTTGGTAGTGCTTCATTTCTTCAGTTCTTTATATATTTTGGATATTAGTCCTTTGTCCGATGTCGGGTTGGTGAAGATCGTTTCCCAGTCTATAGGCTGTCTTTCCATCTTCTGAAATCTTCTTCAAATTCTTTCTTTATAGATTTGAAGTTTTTTTCATACAAATCTTTCACTTTCTTGCTTAGAGTTACACCAAGATACTTTATATTATTTGTGACTATTGTGAAGGGTGTACTTTCCCTAACTTATTTCTCAGCCTCTTTGTCACTTGTATACAGGAGGGCTACTGATTTTTTTTGTGTTGATTTTGTATCCAGCCACTATGCTGAAGATGTTTGTCGGCCGTAAGAGTTTAACAACTTCTTTTCCAATTTTTATACCCTGGATATTCTTTAGTTGTCTTATTGCTCTAGCTAGAACTTCAAGTACTATAGTGAAGAGATATGGAGAGAGTGGACAGCTTTGTCTTGTCCCTGATTTCAGTGAAATTGATTTAAATTTCTCTCTATTTAGTTTTATGTTGGCTATAGGCTTGCTGTATATTGCCTTTATTATGTTTAGGTATGTGCATTGTATCCCTGTACTCTGCAGGACTTTTAACATGAATGGGTGATAGATTTTGTCAAATGCTTTTTTAGCATCTAAAGAGAGGATCATGTGGTTTTTTTTTCTTTCAGTTTGTTGACATGATGAATTACATTGATAGATTTCCATATATTGAACCACCCCTGCATGCCTAGGATGAAGCCTACTTGGTCATAGTAAATGATGGTTTTGATATGTTCTTGAATTTGGTTTGTGAGTATTTTATTGAGTATTTTGCATCAATGTTCATAGAGAAATTGGTCTGAAATTCTCTTTTGTTTTTGAGTCTTTCTGCTGTGTAGGTATCAAGGTGACTGTGGCCTCATAGAATGAGTTTGGTAATGTTCCTTTTGTTTCTATTTTACAGAATAATTAGAAGAGAATTGGTGTTAGCTCTTCTCTGAAGGTTTGGTAGAATTCTGTGCTGAATCTATGTGGTCCTGGGCATATTTTTTGTTGGGAGACTTTTGATGATTCTATTTCCTCAAGTGTGATAGGACTATTCAATTTGTTTATTTGATATTGATTACATTTTGGTAGTTCATAGCTATCAAGAAAATTGTCTGTTTCATTTAGGTTTTTGAATTTTGTGGCATATAGGCTTTTGAAGTAAGACCTGATAATCCTTTGGATTTCCTCAGTGTCTGCTATCTCTCCCTTTTCATTTCTGATTTTGTTGATTCAAATCACTCCCTCTGCCTTTTAGTTAGGTTGGCTAAAGATTTGTCAATCTTACTGACTTTTTCCAAAGAACAAGCTCTTGGTTTCATTGATTCTTTGAATTTTTTTTTTGTTGTTGTTGTTTCCAATTTATTGATTTCAGCCCTGAGCTTGATGATTTCCAGCCATCTACTCCTCTTGGGTATGTCTGTTTCTTTTTGTTCTAGAACTTTCAGGTGTGCTGTTAAGTTGCTAGTATGGGATCTCTCCAGTTTCTTTATAAAGGCACTTAGTTATATAAGCTTTCCTCTTAGCGCTGCTTTCATTGTGTCCCATAGGTTTTGGTATGTTGTGCCTTCCATTTCATTGAATTCTAGGAAGTTTTTAATTTCTCTTTTTATTTCGTCCCTTACCCAGATGTCATTGAGTATGGAGTTGTTCAGTTTCTATGAGTTCGTAGGCTTTCGGTTGTTTCTTCGGTTGTTGATTTCCATCTTTAATCCATGGTGGTCTGATAAGATGCAAGGGATTATTTCTATTTTCTTGTATCTCTTGAGGTTTGCTTTGTGGCCAAGTATGTGGTCAATTTTGGAGAAGGTTCCATGAGGTGCTGAAAAGAAGATGTAATCTTTTGTGTTTGGGTGAAATGTTCTGTTGATATCAGTTAGGTCCATTTGTTTCATGGTGTCTATTAATTTCCTTGTTTCTCCATTTAGCTTCTGTCTTGATGATTTGTCTATTGGTGAGAGTGTGGTGTTGAATTCTTCCACTATTAATGTGTGGGATTCGGTGTGTGGCTTAAGTTTTAGTAACATTTCTTTTACAAATCTGAGTGTTCCTGTGTTTGGGGCATAGATAGTCAGAATTGAGAAATCATCTTAGTGTATTTTTCCTTTGCTGAGGATGTAGTGACCTACTTATGGAGATAGCTTCAAGTGTGGCAGACAAGCCACTGGGAAAAATGTCCTCATTTCTGCCTCAGTCCTCAATATTTCCTGCCTCACAAATATGTCTGTCAGATATATTGGGCTAGAAGGCTGGAGATGATGCTCCAATGTAATAGAGAGTTTTGGGTGACTGTTCAGGAAATAAACTGTCATTTTTTCATTTTGGAAACTGCTGACCTACACTTCCAGTTCACTCGGGTAATTAAGTTTTGTTCCCTAGCAAGTCTTTAATGGGGTTGAGGACCAGATAGTTTAAACTTACAATTAAGCTTTGTTGGTTAGCAGCTAAGATGTTTTTAGAGCTAGATATATGTTTTAAGTTACTAGAGATGAGATATGATAGATACTGATTTTCATTTAGAATTTTAGACTCAACAAGATAGGTAAGATGTTTACTTCAAGTTTGCCAAATATGGACAGCCAAATCACTATGAATCTAACATCTATATATTCCTCATTGTTTCATGTTTCTTCCTGCTGTATGTAGTTTTTTAAACATGTAATAATATAAATGTATATGTTTAAAACAAGAAATAATAAAAAACGGAAAAAAAGTAAGGTGTTTGTGTGTCAAGGTAAGAAGAGGTCAATTTTGCTGGCTAATTTTTATGTTAGCTTGAAATA
This sequence comes from Acomys russatus, assembly GCF_903995435.1. Classification (NCBI taxonomy): domain Eukaryota; kingdom Metazoa; phylum Chordata; class Mammalia; order Rodentia; family Muridae; genus Acomys; species Acomys russatus. Next base: position 27,339,061 of record NC_067150.1, read on the forward strand.
GCCTAGATTCATCTTGAAAAAAGCATTTTGAAAGAAATACCTCAGCCTGATTAGCCTGTGGCTAAGCCTGTGCTGTGTTTTCTTGATTGATTGATGATGTGCGGTAGCTTAGCTCACTGTGAGCAGTCACAGTCCTGGACTGGTAGTACTGGGTGCTATAAGAAAGCAGCCTTAAAAAAAGAAAGAAAGAAAGAAAGAAAGAAAGAAAGAAAGAAAGAAAGGAAGAAAGAAAGAAGGAAAGCAGCCTGAGCAAGCCATGAGATATAGAATAGTAAGCTGCACTCTTACATGGGTTCTGCCCCAGTTCCCACCTTCAGGTTCCTGCCCAGCTTGAGTTCCTGTCCTGACTTCCTCAGTGACAGGGTGTAATCCCAGAGTTTTAAGCAGAAATAAGCCCCATCTTCCTCAACTTGTTTTGATCATGGTGTTTTAAATAACAGCAATAGAAACCCTACAACAGAGAAGTTTTCTTCTTTGATCCCATTGAAGGGCTGTTCTGATAGTCTTTCCCAGTAGTTAGAAGCCTCTGGTGTTTTCATCATATCCCTAGTGCTTGCATGTTTCTTGCATGAGTTTTCAAACTTTTTTTTTTTTTTTAATTTTAATTCTTTGCTTGAGTGGTCAAATTTCTCTGTTATTTAAATTCCTTTAATTCTTGGATGAAGTTTACAATTTCTCTTTTAAGATATATGTCCTGGGGATCATTAGATAATTTTCAGTGAAGAATATTTCAACACTTCTAACGGGATTGGGGAACGGGCACACTACCTTTGCATTTCATATCATTCATGTCTCTGCAATGGGGCTCGAGCATGTAGATTCTTTCTTTCTTTCTTTCTTTCTTTCTTTCTTTCTTTCTTTCTTTTCTTCCTTTCTTTTAGATGTCAGATTTACCCTGCCTCAGGCTGGGCCAATGTGGAGCTGTATAACTGGAGCTAGACCTGGGAGTGTAGAGATGGCACAGGTGAGCTTGGTTCTTGAAGAACTCACTATAGAAAGTAGATATAGGAACTACGTTGGCTAGGCCTAGGATTGTGGGGATGAAGCTGGAAGCTGTGGTTCTGTGTCAGTCACCAGGCATAGAAGCCTTTGCTGAAACTGTTCACCTAGAACAAGGCCTGGGAGCGTAAAGATGGTGCTGAGAGGCTCCTTCTTGCATTACTCTTCTTAAAAGTAGCATGGAGGGTCACACATGAACTAGTAGCAAGTCTGTGAAATGATAGACACTTGATGCATTATTTAGGAACATATGAATTAAGAAATTGATTAAAAACAGAATAAAATTACAGGCTCATGAGATGGGAATAAAAAGCAGAGGCCTGAGTTGCGTTAAGTCTGGAGGAGGACTTTTTTAGCTCATGGAGGTGATGCTTAGCACCAAGAACCTAAGAATTCCCAGGCAGTTCAGTGATGACCTGCTCTTCTCAGAAGTGTATGTATATCTTCTTCCTATGTCATGTAAGAAAGAAATTCTACAGATATTTTTTGGAAATCATCTCTGCTTCCTGGTACATCATTGACAAACAATCTGAAAAGACACCTCCTCTGTTCGTGGCTGTGGCTTAATAGATTGCCCCATTTATTAACAGAGAGCAAATCAACCATGATTAGCACCCATATCTGATGTTATTAACCCTCCTAGATAAGTCAGCCAATGTGCCTTCTGCCCTGCACACCACACATGGGAGAGAAGTTGGGAGCTCATGCCTGGCATTTGTGCTAGTCCACACAGACTGTTCCTGGGGTAGGGGCTATATTGGTTCTGGTGTCTGCACAATTTTCTAAGGTTCCAACAGATGTCAGAGTGACACATCTTAAAGAACAGGAAACACAAAACAGTTCCCAACTGTACTCCCTAATTTTCAGTAGGTTCTTCACGACTCGTAACCATTCAACTCCCTCTCAACCATGATTGTCACAAAGTAGACTACATAGAGCATTTTATCACTTAATTTTGCTACATAAACTCATGACAGATTTTAACTTCGAAGCAATGGTGGCTATTGTAGACACTCACAGGTAGAGATGAAATATAATATTGACACCCAATTTCGACACCCCATAGCTAAATGTAGGAACTTAAAAGACTGGATGGACATTTACCGGCAGTTTTTAAATTTTTCTCACACATATGGTGACTCTGATAATGTTTCAATGCTACACACTACCTGCTGTAAGCAGGTGTCAAGAAAAGCCACTGGGCTCTTGGTTTTGCTTGGAAAATGAAGGTGAAACTTCTGGACTGAAACAGAGGCTCCAATTTACAAGATGAAATGACCCTGAACAGGAAAGTCAGCTAACTAGTCCTGTAGAAATTCTTGTACTCGAAAAAGGAAGAGCAGGGCTGGCCTGGCTCCAGAGCATTAGATGAAGGGAGCCCTCCTGCCCCATCCCTAGGGTCCATCATCATTTTGATCATCATGGAATTTAGAAGTGAGGAAGAATTTAAAAAGCACCATTATTGAACTACGGGCAGCAAAAATCCCTACACTTCTTAAGGATTAACAATAAAGCTTTAACAAAATGTTTTAGATTCCTGTTCATCGGAGAACACCACTTGGCAATCCTTGACATCGTCTAGCTGAGTGATATTTCATTTGGTCATGAACAGACATTCTTGCATTGATAGAATTGGGCTTTGAAAGCAACTCTTCTCGCCACAGACAAATCAACTCAAGATCCTTCTCCCATGGACAAATTATAGACTGAGTTCAGAGACATCTGAGTTTCTACCCGTGACTGTGAACTGATAAGGGACACATTCCTAGAGAGCTTGCTTTAAACGCTTTGTTGTGCATAGGAGGAGCTGCAGCAGTATTCCTCCTGTCTGAGGAGTTTTGTAATGGCCTTTGCTGAACAGCACTGAAGGCTGTCAGTGTTTAATAGGTTTGTAAATGCAAGGCTGACCCAAAAGTGCCTACCAAATGCCCTCAAGCCTATTGCCTGTCTTCCTAGCAGGTGCCATTGCATTGTCATGTGCTCCCTGGGGCATTGTGTAACTATACAGCTGAGGACTGATGACAGAGAGGGAGGTTTGCAAAACTCCAGGCTGATCTGGAGAAACATGACACTTTCTCTTAAATGTGCTTAGTATTTTGGTACATGTTGGCATCTGCGGGGATGTTTTATATATTGAGTTCCCTTTATTCCACACATCTCAGAAACCATTGTGAAATCAGTGATGCCTTTTAGAATTAATTGTGTCTTGAAATCTGGGTAATATATTATGCTACATTTAAGGATCAAAATTTTATGACAGGTATAGCAAAATAAATGCAATGTAAAGGGGATTATATCAAAAAAAGCATTAGTACAAAATGATTTGCTAAACCAAAACATTAAATTAGATGTTCATATAACTTTTGAAATAATTCTAAAGTGCCTTGTAACCGCCCCCCTCCCGGCTTGTGTTTATGTATGCACACTGCTTGTATTTTCAGCATAGCCACTGCACAAGAGGTTTGTCTGCCTTGTTCCTACATTTCAGAGTTGGGTTCTTTCCATTTCCTTGTTTATCTGACCTTCACCATGTTCATATCTGTTCCAGTATCTTGAGCCTTTGTGCTCACAGATCCACCTGAGGTTTCTCATTGTGGTCTGATGAGAAAAACAGCTCTGTGTCCTGCTTCCTTTCATAGTAAAAACCCAAAGCAGTTCCTTCTTCTCAATGTAGGAAGAGTTTTCATGCCTCGTCTTAAGGAAAATTTTCTATTCTTGTCTTTACCATCTTCTCTCTCTTTCTCTCTCTGTCTCTCTCTCTCTGTCTCTGTCTCTATCTGTATCTCTCTCTCTTTCTCTCTCTCTGTCTTTCTCTCTCTCTCTCCCTCTGATCTGACTAGGGTCATTATCTGTATAGGGAATATTAGCTCCCATAAAGAAGACATATATTTTAAACACTGTTCATGCAGCACGTGTGAATTAAGAGAAAAGAATTTTTTAAAAATGGTGGCCTTTCCATCCAATTACAAGCTACGAAGGGGACCGTCCTCAAATCTAGTTGAAAACTGCCTTATTTTGCAGTTCTAGGAGCTGAACCTGGGGCAAGGAAAGGTCATCCCTCCATCTTATGCCATATTCCTGAAGACATGACTGCCTTCACTGGGACTGACAGAGCCCAGTACATAGGGCATCTCCCACAGAAAGAAGCTCAGGAGACTGACTTTTAATAAAATCCTTGGATTATTATTAAGCACATTAAATTTAGCCACACTACTTTTTTCCGGTTGCTAATATTCTCTCATCAATGTTTTTCTTGACTTCATCTTTCCATCCTTCCGTTGTTCAAAGCTTATTCTCTGGCTTAGTTTGCCATGATATTTCTAGATTGTCACCATAGACTTTTCTTCTTCTTTCCTCCTTCCTTCTTTTGACCTACAGAGGGATATATCATCCTCATTTTCAGCACAAATAAAGTCAGCGTGGTGACTTAAGTGTCACAAGCATTAAGATACCATAGCCATGATAATCAGAGAGCTCAGTGTGTTCCCAGCACCATCCCAGCTAAGCAGGAGGGCTTGGTTTTGCTAAAGCCATCATTAAGTACACACAAGACTTATAAAGTCCTTATTGGTTTTATTCTTCAGACCCAGGACCTGTGTCTTTAGAGTGATGCATTGATATGTAGACGCATGTGAGTGTGGAGGACTCGTCTATGAGTACAGAGCATTGGAGACACGAATACTGATGGTAGTCATATTAGGAAAGGTTTGTCTTCTAAGCTGTAAACTGCATGTTTGTGTAAGAGAAATGCTAATTACTGTCATTGATACCTACTATTTATAATTGCCTAATTGCTATGTGGAATGATATTTATGCCCATCACAATTACACATTGCTTTATTTTCATTAGGTTTCTTTTTCCTTGAGGGCAAACATGAAAGTCCTACATTTCTGCTTCCTCCATGCTTATATATTTTGTGTTTTCAGTTTAGCATTTAATGAATTGATTAGTGTTTAGGTTTTACTCATGTTATATTTGAGTCTGTTTGGTGACGTGAGTGGTTCTGAAAGTCATTTAACTCCCTCACTGCCACAGGCAATCCTCTCAGAAACAGAGGGTGGGGAGAGACCACTGATGGCTACTAGGAGCAGAAGAAAGAGCGTGAAGAGGAACTGGAACTGACAGGAGAGGACGAGGATGAAGAGCAAAGGGAGGGAGAGAAGTGTTTCCATGACTTATTGTTTTGCTAATTATGAATAATTGAATAATTATTCATTAAGCATATAGGTAGTTTTCAATTCTACACCAAGTATGTAGAGTCACCATGGCTTTATGTCTCTTTCCAAATCATGGTTGGAGGTTATAGTATGTTTGTTTCTCTGTTCAGGCCACATTGTTGCCAGATTTTTGCTTAAGCCCTATATACATTGAGCTTTAACCGACTTTAGGTGGGGCTGCATATGTAAATGGAATGCCAGAATCCGTGCCACTTATCACCATAGACACTAATGAGCACAGATTTAAGATGAATATATAAGCTATGTTATATTCAGAGAACAGGTAATCTGTGAAGCCATAGAAATGATATCACCAAAGATTCTACCCACCTGCACTATGCTCAGGGAGCATTCACTATAGAGAACATGAACAAAGGCAGCCAGCCACTCCACAGTTCTGTCTTGTCCATCTGGTGAGGTTGTTGGCCTTGTCTCTGAGATTTATGATGTTGGTGCTCTTTTCCTCTTCACTTCCCCCCACGTGTATGTGTGTGTGTGTGTGTGTATGTGTGTGTGTGTGTGTGTGTGTGTGTATGTGTGTGTGTGTGTGTGTGTGTGTGTGTGTTTGTGTGTGTGTTTGTAACATAACAGAGGTTCACAAATTTCCAAGGACAGTCACTGGATTCCATATTTTACCCAAAGCACCATCTATGTCAAAGGTTAACTCAGAACAAATAAAACATTAGCAGTGTGTACATGTTAAGCTCTTTATAATGTGTATGTGCAGATCTTTTAACAATGCAAAGTGCAAATAAATGTGCCATCATAATATAGAATAAAAGTGCCCAATCCACGTTTTCCTCTTCATGTCCAGATTTACCTTTGAGGGGCAGACCCAATCTTTCTTTCCAAAACAGTAAGAGTAAAGAGAAAGAAGAATTAGAGAAAAGAACCAAACTACCCACAGACAAAGTACAAACACATACACAAACACACATATACACAGAGGCACACATAAATGCACACATATGCACACAGAGATAAATGCATACAGGCACACACATACACTCATTTACATGCATACACACAAATACACACATGCCCATATGAACATACACATACAAACTTGTACACAAAAATGTACACACTCACACATATACACATATGCGCGTGCACACACACACACACACACACACACACACTTACTTTGCTAACAAAAAAGTTGAATGAAATTTTAAAAGTCTGAAATAGTTTTGACCCACCCAAGAAAGGAAAAGTTTGTATTCCAGAGCTCTGACTGTGAAGTGTGTACAATTCAGATATTCAGATCATCTTGTCATTAGTTGTCCACTTCATGGTAGATTTGTGGTTGTATTGGAAGTTGTCACTGTCATTCTATCCTTTATCACTCACAACATAGTTTACTAGATCTTTTCCTATTGCTGCGACAAAACACCCAATAAAAGCAACTTGAGGAAATACGTGTTTTGGCCCACAGTTCAAGGGTGCATCTGCTGTGGTGGGGAAGGAATGGTGTCAGGATCATGAACAGACAGCTGGTCACATTGCATGTACAGTAAAGAAGCCAATAGCAAAGAAAACTTGTCCTCAGGCTGCTTTCCCTCTTATTCAGTTCTGACCCACAGTCCATGTGATGGTACTGCCCACATTTAGCTCAGGTCCTCCTACCTCAATTAACTTAATCTAGGTAATCCCACACAACCATGTCCTGAGATCTGTGGCTATGGTGAGTGTTGTGGGTTTTTTTTTCCTCCCAGTCTTAGGCTCCCAGATTAATGATTCATGAGACTCAGAATATTTATACAACTACCTAGGCTCTTCTCTGACTAATTCATAACTTTTTACGAATCTACATTTTGCCACATTCTGGTTACCTCTGCTCAGGTACCATGCATCTGTGTTCCTCACATCTCGCTGGAGTGAATGGACTGCCCCTGGCTCTATACTAGAATCCTATCTCCTTACCAGATGCCCCACCTCCTATTTCCTGCTAATGCTAGAGATCATTGGATTTTTTATTGACAGGTGTTGCATCCATACTATACACAAGATAGTCATTTCAACATGCAATTCAAAATCTCATCAAATTGACAATCAAAATTAAGTACCACATCTACTAACTTCCTAGCATACTTTCAATTTATAACCAAGAGATATTTCCTACCCCTTCAACCCATTTATATCCTACAATAATGAATTGCACTTCCCTTGATGGCTCTTGGTTATATGTTGGTATAAGTAGAGGATTATGTTTATAGATGTATAGAATACAGAAATTTAGTCTATGTAGAATAGTTTTCACTGCAAAGAATGTATAAATAAATAAGTAAGGTGGAACTCAAGGCATTTCAATCAGGGAAGACGCACTACCTTAACAACCAACCCAAATGTCACCCTCTCCAAATGAAATCCTTTTAGATTCCTTAGAATATACTTTTATAAATGCACCTATTTCATGTTCTATTTAACATTTAAAATGTATTTTTTAAAAAACCTCCTGAAAGTGTGAGTATTTCCTTAAAGAAGCATTTGTTTCTTCTTATGAAAGTTTCAGATTTATTTATAGTGTACCTTATAATTCTGAAGTACAATTTTACCATTGCGAGAATCAAAAGATCATGGCCTTCACAGAGAATAGAATATGTAGCTTACATTATATTAGAAGATAATTATATATTTGTGTGACTCATGTTATTAATACAAATACAGATGGTGATATGAGTAGATTTACAATAACAGACTGTATCTGGACTATATCAGTGATGCAATGAAGGTTTAGAAAGTAACGACTAAAAATAAGCAAATCTTTACTCATAGGTATAATCAATGGAGAAAATGGGTCAAAGCACATAAGCACAGAACACAATGGAGAGAGAATCACAGTCTGATACAGTTTTGCAAGCTGATTTTATATTGATGTTAAGTTGACTGCTTTGCTGCCTAATACTAATTCATTATGTCAGCAGAATCTTTTCGTCACTTTGCCATTTTACTTTCTCAATTACTTTCATCATTATTAGTACCTTATGAGACATTAAGCTGTCTGTTTTCTTATTGTTCTCTCTTAGGATAGAGTTGTGTAAACATATTTTTCTGGCTCTGCAAATATAATAATAAAAGCATTGCTACAGTCTTGGTATACTGGCACATGAGGACACTGGCCAGATTCTTTTCGTGAATATTTTATTGATTTGCACATTTTGAAAGTCATGTGAGTGTTTAAACCACGACAAATTCACCTGTGTATTTTTGTAACTTTATTAAGCAAGAGGACATTTTATTGTAGAGGTCTGCTTCTTATATTTATCCAATGTCTATCATTTGAGTTTTAGATACTGTCAATTCTAATTCTGTGATCAGATGTCACATTGGTGTAGTTTAATTCATTAAAATCAGTTATGACAAAACATGTGCTTATTTTTACACAGTTGATATTTTTTGTTTGTTTTGCTAAGGAACATGATTTAGTTCTCACAATTTTAAGTTAGTTTTTTTGAGTTTTATGATTTAGCCCTGCACATGTGTCGCTCTCTTTGGTTTCCCTGTGATTTTGCGTGTTATACATTCTCAGCACGAGCTCTTCATTGTCTATGTACATTTCAAATGTGCTGCAGACAGTGGCTGGGATTTTATTTATTTGTTAAAGGTATCTTTTCTGTATGGGCATTTTAAAGTTTCATATATGCACATTATTCAATATTTTATTAAGAGATGTTTTCTACATCTTAAGAAATCATTCCCTGCTTCAAAGAAGGAGAGTCACTGGACTATGATTTCTTCTTGATGGTCTGAGGTTTTCTTCTGCTGTATAGGCCACTAATACATACAATACATTACAGAGATCTAATTGATGTTTTCAGATATATAATTCTTTAGCCCAGCCTTACATACATTTTTTTTTAATTTTTAAATTTTAATTTGTTCACTTTACATCCTGATTGTAATGCCCTCCCTCATCACCTCCTAATCCCAACCTCCCTCTCTCATACCCTCTCCCTGCAGCCCCTGGTCCTCAGAAAGGGGGAGCCCTCCTCCCCTAACATCTGGCCTCAGCCTATCAAGTGTCAAATGGGCTGTCTGTATCTTCTTCCTCTGTGGCCTGGAAAGGCTATCCTGTCAGAGGGAAGTGATCAATGTGGGGGGGCCAAGTTCAAGACAGAAGGAGGCCCTCCTCCCATACTATGGGACCCACAAGGAGACTGTGCTGCCTGTCTGCTACATCTGGGCAGAGGGTCTGGGTCATCAACATTCATGGTCCTTGGTTGGATGTATCAATCTCTGCAACACCCTGCTCCCTCCACCCAGATATGTTGGCTCCATTGGTCTCCTTTAGAGCTCCTGTCACCTCCAGGTCCCTCTATTCCCCAACTCTTCCATAGATTCCTTGTGCTCCACCCCGGAGTTTGGCTATGTGTCTCAGCATCTGCTTGGATCCTCTATATTATGTATCTCATGTATAATATGCATATAAATTCACATATAATGTTTATATGTTATATATTATACTCTCCATGTTACACCTTTTCTACCAAGTTTTCTTGAATAAACATATATGTTCCTACTATGAGTTTTTACTGTCAGTTAATACTATTCCAATCAAAGAATTCTGATTAAAATTTACCCAACCTATCGGTTTTTGACTGTGAGGACCTAATTTTACTGACCTAATTTTGCCTTTACTATCTTTAGTCTTTCTTATCTCTTCTACAAATTTTTTTTCAACTAACTTTTAAATGACAATAAGGATAGACCAAAAGATAAACTTTTTGCTATGAATTGAATTGAAAGACTCTTATGGAAAAATTGGCATCTTATGCTAATGAATAATCTTTGCTTCTTGATCATGATGTGTGCCTCAAGGTGTTTTTTCTGTAGTTCAAGACTAGATTGAAATTTTCACCATTAAAAAAGTCATGTATACTGCTTGCTTCAGCCATGTGTTTTACGGGGCTGTTGTTTGCATTACTACAATTGTAGGATGCCTGTCCTTTAATTTTCATTATTGTTCCTCACAAGGATCAAAAGTGGCTGTTGGAGTCTGTCAATCTTATATCCATCAATGTATTCATATTTGTAAACTTATATGTATAGTACTTTACAACTTTTCTATGTAGGCCACCTTTTTAAAAAAAATATAATTATTGAATCATTTTATCCTTTGCATTGGCTTAATTTCCAGAATAACACTAAAAAGTGCATTTTCTTTATTATTACGTTAAGAAATAGTGCTAATGTTTAAGTTTAATAGACAAGAGTTAAACAAGAGAGGAACAGCACTTCAAGTCACAAACAAGCAAAACCACCCAGGAAGGCCTGCTGGGATCTGTTCTTGGCCTTGAGGTTTCAAACATTAACATTAGCCGTGTTCAACCTTTAGCTGGTCTGAAAGCTTAAATGGAACTTAGGGTTAGAATAAAACATGTAGGTTTAAATACATAAAAAATCAGAAATAGAATTAGAAGCATGGTTTGCATTAGCCTGGAGAAAGATGTGGGAAAAAATCATCCCTGTTTTGATAAATTAGTGTATTAGCAGTTTCAGATTTTATAATCACAAAAAACATTCGTTTTTATTAGATGTTTTCTATAAAACATGTATCAGTTACATAAAGGCTCTAACTTACAAACACAGTTCAGTGTTTGAGGGATTACACAACCTTGTGTTTATTCAAAATCAGAATTTCCCTAGAATGACGTTAACTAAAAATAATGATATATCTGTGAGACAAAGCTATGCAATAGTCAATAAACTCTCTTATACATAGTTGCTTCATTGATTAAAGATATTATCAATACTCCTTTCTTATGAAATCTTTATGCATGCTAGGCACAGTTTTCTGTTTTGTAGTTAGTATTTTTCTTTTGGAAAATATGACCTTCTTACAAACGAGCTTGTACTGTATAGGTTGTAAAAAAAAAAAAAAAAAATTCACCCACAGCTGCTCATCTTTATGATTAGTTTTCAGTATTTTTGCTAAACAGAAAATCTTCGACTTTTGTTACAAAATCACTTTATTGCACATTTCCTTTCCATCTTTGAAGTAAGCACATTTAAGTTTATGAAATAGCATTTGATGACACTTCCCCGAATGCTTAGAAGCATTCTCAGATATTTGTGAACTTCCCTCATTCAAATTTACAGCCTGAATCACTTAGATTCTGACTTGCTGACTGAATGTATAACCATTTTTACTTTATATCCTTATTAAGAATAGATTATAATTTCATATTCAATCTAGTAAATATATTTAAGTTATTCACACTGAACATTTTTATTAAATAAGTATTACTCATTTGAGGGGCTAATTCATTTTTATAATTCTTTAAAAATATGAGCATGTTTGCCTAATGCCTTTGTATAATAAGGATGATTTTGACATACAATTTTCAGATTATCAGACACTTTGTTTTAAAAATATTTAGAGACTGATAAATATCTCATTGGATACTAGCAGTAGGTTAAACCTAACATGTGTCTGGTTTTCCTTTATACTTTTGTTACAGTGTTCACTGTAACACTCTGAAGATTTATTATTAAAACTGGGAAAGACAAGAAAATTCCAAGAAAGGACCCTTTTTATAAACCTAGGACAATTCCTTCTTAATTGAAATGACTTTTCCCCTTCATATTGGGGATTATGTTGGTTATTGCCCCCCCCCAACTTGGAGATTTAAAAAAATACTTCGATCTTTGAGTGATATCTCTTCTCTCTTCCCTATTGACAATGTGACATTGTCTCGTGTCTTTGTTCTCTCACCCTGCATTTTGAAGGGAATCACCCGTTTGCGTTTGAACTACCTGGCATTTGGTATTAAGTACATCCAATCTCACTTCTTATTTCTTTCCCAGGCTTTTTATTTCATCAGTCAGCTCCTTTGAACTTCTGCCTTCATCTTAGCATATTCTCTTACTATACTTCCCCTTCACATCCACACAAAGGTCAAAATGGATTTTTCTATAGACTTCAAGTGGCCATCTTATCTTTCTTGTTGGTATTATTTCTCTCAGAAACCATTTTCTTTCTTTCTTTCTTTCTTTTTTTTTTTTTTTTTTTTTTTCGAGACAGGGTTTCTCTGTGTAGCCTTGGCCATCCTGGACTCACTTTGTAGACCAGGCTGGCCTCGAACTCACAGCGATCTGCCTGCCTCTGCCTCCCGAGAAACCATTTTTCTAAGACATGCTCTTCTTTTGCGTGTTTGAAGCTGGGCCCTGTTTCTTCTCACACTGTAATATACTTTTCTAAATCTTCAACCATTTCAACTTCTTCTCTCTTCATTATAGGGAGAGGATATTTCTAATCAAACTTTGCATTTTCTAGACGGGGAGAGGTGAGGTGAGGGGAGCTAGTGTCCTTACTTTCTTGCACTGGCTCTTAAACCCGAGGACCCAGCCACCATCAGATCAAAAGGAGAAAGACTCACATAATCCATTGATAAGTTTTGTTACTTACTCCACTTTATCTAGAGTAACTTCCTTTACTGGTGCCACACTGGGGTGTGTTAGATCACAACATGCTCCAGTTGTGTGTTGTAGTACGAGAGTGCATATATCAGCGCCTAACAAAAATACGGCAAATTAAAAATGGCCCAAGAGTTGGCACATAATCTGTGTCAAATTTTACTTTAAATTTTGTTGTCATCAAAATAATTTCATGAATTTTCATGAAATTGTTTTTTAAAAAATTTCAAAACTGTATATTAGGCATAAGTGATGTCAATGCATAAATTTAAAACACAGGCTCTGAACACAAATTCTTAAAATAGATCACTATGTGGCCTGGGAGGATGCCTCAGACACGGAAGTTCTTGCTGAACAAGCACAAAGACCTGACTTCAGATCCTCAGCAACCAGATAAAAAGTTGTGCATGGTACTGTGTGTCTGTAACACTGAGGACAGATGGACCCCCACAGCTCACGGACCAGCTAGCCTCACCAAAGTAGACAGCTCCATGTCCAGTGAGAGACAGTCTCAAAAATAAGCTATAGAGAGATCAATAAGGATATAAGACCTATGTTCTTCAACTACACACAAACACACACTATATATGTATACTCACATGTGTACAAACCCACATGCACATATACAGATTCCACCAAATACAATCAATATTTTTTCATACAGTATTTTAAAAAATTAAAACTTATATGAAAAATAGGTTACCAATATATTTTGGTAATAACATGCCATTTAACAATAGCTATTATAGTATGTGAACTTTGGTAAGGAGTAAACACTGTATCTTGAGTCCATTTAAGAAAATATTTTTCGGGCCGGGCATGGTGGCGCACACCTTTAATCCCAGCACTTGGGAGGCAGAGGCAGGCGGATTGCTGTGAGTTCAAGGCCAAACTGGTCTATAAAGGGAGTCCAGGACAGCCAAGGCTACACAGAGAAACCCTGTGTCAAAAAACCAAAAAAAAAAAAAAAAAAAAAAAAAAAAATTTTTTTTCTATGTGTGACCTGGTCATTAATGAAAGGTGTTGAATGGTGTTGAACATCATCTAAGGAGAGTTTGGTCTGTGTCTGCAATCATTGTGTAAATTAACATGCATGTTATTGATAGCTGCACTATGGTCTCTATTGATTTTTATGCCACATTTTTGACATAACAGAAGAGAGTCTGTGGGGTAAGGGTTCTGTGGAATCGGCATTTGGAAGTCCCTCCTTTAAGGGGCACAATGGATAGTATAAATTGTGTGTCAAAGAGGAACGTTTAAAGATGACACTTTGTTAAATGCATAAAATTATGCAGTGTGCGCAGGGCGATGGAAATAGCAATCAGAAGTGTTGAGCAGTCAGCTGTTTCTTGTCTCCTCAGCTGTAGCAACACAGAGATTAAATAGGATTATCTTTTGTGGTATAGTCATCATCCACGTTATGATAGGCACTCAAAAGGACTCAGTTCAGGACGGGCAGAAAATCTGGCATGGTCAGATTCAAAACCCTTTGAACTGGCTTCAGGATGAGATAAAGTAGGCAGAGGCTTTCTTCCTCAACAGGAGTTAACAGCACAGTCAGATACAAGGGTGAAGCAACAGCTGGAGGTAGTGGAAATCGCATCATAAAAATAGACAAGAAGTAGCTTGTGAGTGCCTCAACCACCACACAAAACAGATACCAACAACTGAGATAGAAAGCCAATAAACAGTTCAAAGTCCATTAAGAGGTGGGCTGAGTGGTGGTGGTTGGTTTGTTCAAGGGACTGCTCGAAACAGAGTAATGAGCAATGACAGCTCAGACACCCACACCGGTTAATGCCGCTAAAAGAAATTGGGTTTAAAATAAAAGAGCAAATAACTGGCTATGCCTCCCTTTAAACAGCCATTTGCAAACATTCCACCAAACTACTTTCTGCTTAGAAATAAATATACACCAAATACACACTCACAAACACACATATGAAAGCAAGTAATAAAATAACATTTTATAAAAATAGGTATCTCTGCAGGAATAAAGAAAAGCAGATATGAGGGGATTTAAAAGTTATTGGTGTTATTTCATATTTTCATTGAGTGGTAGTGCCTTGGTACTGCTTCTGTTAAATTCTTTACTCTATGCCTATATGTTTACAAATTCTTATGTACCTATTGAAAATTTAGCAAGCCAAAACGATTCTTGCCTTTAATTAACCCACACAAATGAGCTATACTGTTTTAAGGAAAAAAAAACCAAAAACAACAACAACAACAACAAAAAAAACCACACATTGTAGGTCCTACCTTGAATTATACTGAATGCTTTACTTTATAAAACTTTTTTGAAATATCCAGAAAACTAGCATGAAGGTTCAAGAGCACCCTTAAAAGGTTTTCTTTTAAAACTGGATATAAAGAAGTGAAGTAGAGACTGTTCGGGTATCAAAGACAGCCAAAGTGGATGGCTGAGAACACCAAAGTCCTTGATTGCATGGTCTGTTCATAGCTTTGGCCACAGAGGGGACTTCACCTTTCTATTCAATGGACAAAGTAAATGTAAATGTGTTCTCCATCACAATACCGTCCACACTAAATTGCACTAAGAGCTGAATTTTAGGATTACTTCTCTCATACTTTTTTTCTTTCTTTCTTTTTTCCACCCCCTGGAATTGATCAGCTCAAACTGAGAGCTCATGACTGGGAAAATGATAGAGTCTGCTGCTGCCTTGTTTTGAAATTTAATGGTGCCAGGGCCCACTCTGACACTAATTTTACAGGCCCTGTTCTTTCTGATTGTCTAGTGGGGACCAGCATTCTTCTACTGCTTCCCCCATGAGCAAGGCAGCTGTTAGAGTCCCTTTAGTGTTACTTACAGCACTTTTGAAGCTAGCCCCATGCATATGAAAGAGATCATCCTCAGAATGAAGAACAGTGATTATTTGGAAAAATATGAAAATGTAGAACTTCGAGTTACCATCTTTAGTGGAGGCCCTTCCTAATATTGTATCATCTTTCCCCTGCCTCCTTTTCCTCCTTCTCCTCTTTTATAACTCCACCTATCTCTTTCCTTTTCTTCCTCCTTCTCCTCCTCTTCTTCACTATGAAAATAGAATTATAATGATGGTCATTTTTTTTTCATTCTTCTCACAAAATATTTCAATATCAGAGTGAGCTTGAGGCAGCGTATCTGAAATCGTTTCCTGGGCTTTAGTCGGGTTTAGGACATGCAGTTAACTCTTCTGTTGTGTGACTACCTCTAATAGATTCCTGGTAGCTACAGAGAACAGCCAGGGCAGTCTAAGTTAAAAAAAACACATGCTGCCAATCTCCATCAGCACAGTGATTAGGCAAAGACTCCAGTTTTTTATCTCCCCTCTAGGACAGACAAGAATTGGACATGTATTCAGCTTGTAGAGATGTTTTCTAAAGAACAGGCTTTTGTCTTTCCTGTCTTAAAACTCAGCTGTCCCTCACATGCTAAACCTGTTGAGGTTAGAGAGAATAACAGGAAGATTTAAATTAGTATATGGGTGCTCAGGACAACTTCTCCCTTAATTCACCACAAAGCTGGGCCAGGGCCTGGGAGGGCTACTTAAAGCAACAACCACCAAAACACCAGCTCCCAGAGGAGCAAAAGGTTGAGTCACATGGATGTTCTGATTTTTCCAGTGGACACTCAAAGGCCTAGCATTTGTCTCCCTCAGAGTAACATGGCTCTCGATATTAAGTATCAGCATAGACTCAAGGAAAAGAAGAAGAGAAGTCTGATCTAAACACAGTTGAAAAAAAAAACATCAAAAATCAGCATACATGACATGAAGGTGTTTTAATTACCTGCTGGGATTTTTCAAGATACCCTGTATAAAAGTGCGGAAAGAGCCTAGAGAACCAATGCCTTCATGAGATGAGGAATTCATTCAGAATCAGAATAAGTGTAGCCACAAAAGTCTTTTTTAATATCTCATCCCTTGTATCCTCCCATTCCTCCCTCCCTCCCATTTTCCCCTTACTCCCCTCCCCTATGACTGTGACTGAAAAGGACCTCCTCCCCCCGTATGTGCTCACAGGGTATCAAGACAAAAGTCTTACTACAGTGAAATATACACACTAAATGGAAAAGCTAAAAAAAGGGTCAAACAGCATGCTCTGTCCAAGAGAGGAAACAGACCGTTCACTCCAAGACTGGTCATTTGAAACAATCTTGTCAGTTTAGCTGGGAGAAAAGAACAATAAAGAATGAAGCTAACTCAGCATCCTTGGCATTATCAAGTAGGCCAGTGGATATGGCATGGGAATTCCTCAAACAAACGAGAAAATGAAAACTGTTTTTTCCAATCAATAATAGTGGAAAGCACCCCAAATCTGGGAAAGAAAATGGACATTCAGACATAGAAAGCCATGGCTACCTCAAAAGCCTTCAAATCATATGATCCCCAAAACACCATTATAAATGCATGCGGTAAATATCATACACAATAGAATACATGCCAGGTATAGACAAGATGGGCTCCCAGTCATTTATAATGATATAAATCAAAATGGAGAGCACTGAGTTCATTGAAATGAACCAGGCCCAGAAGGACAAGTACAGCATGGTCTGATTCCTACCTGGACACCTAGAATAGAAAGGCACAAAAGAGCCTGAAAAGGAGTGAGAGGGTGGAGCATGGTTCATTAAGTCACCAGTGAGCAGAGTCACTGTTATGTAGGAAGCTCTGGTGTGGGATTGCACAGTAGGGTAACCTGGGCTATATAGTTTCTAAAGGCTAAAAGAAAGGCTGTTTCTACCATGAATAAGTGGATGTTTCTACTGTGAAAAAGTGGTTGTATATATGGCTATATATGTTTTTAATATAAGGAAGGGGTGCTACTAGTGTTTGCCTTGAAGACACAAGGCTCTTAGTTCGATTCCTGGTGCCAACAAAACAAATGTGTTCTGAAGGGAATCCTACCTACACTCTTGTGATCCACAGATGCTATGTCTAATATCAGTTCTGGGAAAGGTTGTAGCCTCTTGTGCCTCTTCTGGGTGTCCTTCACGCAGAATGCAGTAGTCACACTGTTTCAGATTATTACATTGAGTAGCTGACATGAGCTAGAGGGACCGATTGCTGTAAGTATTAAAGGAGAGATGAGCCGAGAGACTATTTGTGTAAATCACATGTTCTTAAATGTCTCTTTAGAAGAACTCCCTGCTCATGGAAATTGGCTGATTAGATCTTTGTGTTATTTTCCTGTGATATCCTTCAGCTCTTAAGGAAAGTTTAACTCCCTCATACACTGGGGTGTGTGTGTGTGTGTGTGTGTGTGTGTGTGTGTGTGAAGAAATTTCAAAACTAATGAATGTTGACAATTCATTTCTGAGAAGCTGTTAATCAGCACAGATGTTAGAGGCAGATTTCCTATAGTTATGTGTAATTGCGTGGTGCTCACCACTAGATCTCAACGGTTACTTTAATATTTAACCCCCAAGCAACATTTTCAATGCCACTGACTTTGACAGATTTACAGTGTCTAGAATACAAAAGCCTATGTGGAGATCTTGAAATTTATCCTGTTGGTGTATTTGATAAAGATTACATAAAAGAGAATGTAAATCCAGGCTTCACTGCAGACTTTTCTGTAACAATGCGTTAAGACTCCCGTGGTACCATGGACTTTTTACAACATGGCCACGCATATAAGTCAGCAGACCTTTCAACATCCCCTGGAGATAGAAAAGCAGTTATTTCTTTCTGAACTAAGTGAGAAAAGAGAGGGACGGAGTCGTTAATTAACTTATCCCACCAGATCTGTCAAATATTTACCAGGCATATTCTAAGATAAGCCTATGAGTTAAAGGTTTTTAGTTAAACATAATCTCAAAAGTCAGTGAGATGATGGAACTTAAACATATTATACTGAGAGAGGGAACTCAGTAGGACAAAGTGTACATGCTCCCCAGCCCTCTGCTATAACTAATTTTCAGTTGTGAGTGGATATCAGTTAGATATATCTTCTGGGTTAAGAATGGAGGAAGGTGTTCACCTCCCTTGTCAGCGCTGAGAACCTTATCTGGACCAGACCTGAGTAGGCCCGATGGATACTTTTTCAGTCTCAATGAGTTCATATCTGCCAGTCCTGCTGTGTTTAAACATCTTGTTTGCTTGGTGTCTCCTATCGCCACTCAATCCTACACTCTTTCCATCTTCTCTTCTGCACGAGTCCCTGATCCCTGAGAGGAGGGATTTGATGGAGACATCCCATGTAGTGTTGAGTATCCCAGCGTCTCTCATTCTATGCATTGGCCAGCTGTAGATCTCTGACTTTGGTCCCATCCTACTGCAGAAGGACGCTTCTCTGATGATGACACTCATCAATAAGTGTAGCAGATGTGTTGGAGGAGATAAACCTGTTTTTTTGTTTTGATCGCAAGTGTGGCATGAGGAAGAGAGCAGGATGTTTACCACTTAGATGTGAGGGAGCAGGATGTTTGTCCACTTAGAAGTCAAACCACTTCATGGGGCGGTGGGGCTTGATTGATGCCAGCTGAAAAACATCCTTGAACAGACTGAGAGGATATATATATATATATATATATATATATATATATATATATATATATATATATATATATCTCCAAAACAGGGGGTCTTTGGTTGGGACTTGGTTTTTGGCTGTTGATCACTTCAAGTTGCTCTTAAAGAGAACTGCTCCAGGGAAGGCTTCAAGGCTTTGGGTTCTGGCTGAGGCTTCTAGTTCAGGCTGCTCCAGGTTCCAGCAGCAACTTTGGTGGGATTGCTGGTCTGCTGAAATGCTGCTGACTACACCAGAGGACTTGTTCCTAGGAACTGACACCCAGGTT